>NC_138302.1:10377500-10722500 GCF_965601325.2 Salmo salar
TCCCAGTGGGTCAGAAGTTTACATACACTCAATTAGTATTTGGTAGCATTGCCTTTAAATTGTTTAACATGGGTCAAACGTTTCAGGTAGCCTTCCACAAGCTTCCCACAATAAGTTGGGTGAATTTTGGCCCATTCCTCCTGACAGAGCTGGTGTAACTGAGTCAGGTTTGTAGGCCTCCTTGCTCGCACACGCTTTCTCAGTTCTGCCCACAAATGTTCTATAGGAATGAGGTCAGGGCTTTGTAATGACCACTCCAATACCTTGACTTTGTTGTCCTTAAGCCATTTTGCCACAACCTTGGAAGTGTGCTTGGGGTCATTGTCCATTTGGAAGACTCATTTGTGACCAAGCTTTAACTTCCTGACTGATGTCTTGAGATGTTGCTTCAATATATCCACATAATTTTCCTGCCTCGTGATGCCATCTATTTTGTGAAGTGCACCAGTCCCTCCTGCAGCAAAGCACCCCCACAACATGATGCTGCCACCCCCGTGCTTCACGGTTGGGATAGGGTTCTTCGGCTTGCAAGCCTCCCCCTTTATCCTCCAAACATAACGATGGTCATTATGGCCAAACAGTTATATTTTTGTTTCATCAGACCAGAGGACATTTCTCAAAAAAGTACGATCTTTGTCCCCATGTGCAGTTGCAAACCGTAGTCTGCCTTTTTTATGGTGGTTTTGGAGCAGTGGCTTCTTCCTTGCTGAGCGGCCTTTCAGGTTATGTCGATATAGGACTCGTTTTACTGTGGCTATAGATACTTTTGTACCCGTTTCCTCCAGAATCTTCACAAGGTCCTTTGCTGTTGTTCTGGGATTGATTTGCACTTTTCACACCAAAGTACGTTCATCTCTAGGAGACAGAACGCGTCTCCTTCCTGAGCGGTATGACGGCTGCGTGGTCCCATGGTGTTTATACTTGCATACTATTGTTTGTACAGATGAACATGGTACCTGGAAATTGCTCCCAAGGATGAACCAGACTTGTGGTCTACAATTTCTTTTCTGAGGTCTTGGCTGATTTCTTTTGATTTAACCATGACGTCAAGCAAAGAGGCACTGAGTTTGAAGGTAGGCCTTGAAATACGTCCACAGGTACACCACCAAATGACTCAAATGATGTCAATTAGCCTATCAGAAGCATCTAAAGCTATGACATTTTATGGAATTTTGCAAGCTGTTTAAAGTCACAGTCAACTTAGTGTATGTACACTTCTGACCCACTGGAATTGTGATACAGTGTGAAATAATCTGTCTGTAAAAAATTGTTGGAAAAATGACTTGTGTCATGCACAAAGTAGATGTCCTAACCCACTTGCCAAAACTATAGTTACTTAACAAGACATTTTTGGAGTGGTTGAAAAACGAGTTAATGACTCCAACCTAAGTCTATGTAAACTTCAGACTTCAACTGTACATATGTACACACACACACACACACACACATAGTGAGGAACAAAATATTTAAAAACCAGGGCAAAATGTAAATTTTCCATCATTATTGAATTTATTGAAGAAAAAAGGAGATATGAGGAATAAACAGTGCAGAGACACAGGACAGTATATACAGGGAGACACATGGGAACAGAGGGAACACAGGACAGTATATACAGGGAGACACATGGGAACAGAGGGAACACAGGACAGTATATACAGGGAGACACATGGGAACAGAGGGAACACAGGACAGTATATACAGGGAGACACATGGGAACAGAGGGAACACAGGACAGTATATACAGGGAGACACATGGGAACAGAGGGAACACAGGACAGTATATACAGGGAGACACATGGGAACAGAGGGAACACAGGACAGTATATACAGGGAGACACATGTGAACAGAGGGAACACAGGACAGTATATACAGGGAGACACATGGGAACAGAGGGAACACAGGACAGTATATACAGGGAGACACATGGGAACAGAGGGAACACAGGACAGTATATACAGGGAGACACATGGGAACAGAGGGAACACAGGACAGTATATACAGGGAGACACATGGGAACAGAGGGAACACAGGATCAGTTACACGCTTTTAGTGGTTTTGGTCCAACTGTAGTCTGCCTTCCACAGTTGATTACAGCTCCTTCAATAGCACTGTTGAATTAGAAAGACAAGTCTCCATTCTGATAAAACCAGAAATCCGCTCACAAATTATACAGAGGGGGGGGGAAAAAACCGTACATTTAACAATTATCTCGATTCATAAAATGTCTCAATTCTGACACAACCATCTAAAAAGAAAACAGTTACTTGTCATTTATTAAAAGTGCCGTTAGCAAAAACAAATTTCCCCTCATCAATGACGACTCAGGTATTGACCATTTTGAATAGCACATTCGCACTCAGATCCAATATGGATCGAATTATTCACGCATTCATTTCCTGGTCAAATCATTCACGCATTCATTTCCTGATCAAAATCATTCATTTCCTGGTCAAATCATTCATTTCCTGGTTTCTCCACAAGACTAAAACTGGCCACATTTCTGTTTTCCACTATTGATCATTATAACAGAATGTGATGTCACTAAGGCACCACTGATCATTATAACAGAATGTGATGTCACTAAGGCACCTCGCTGATCATAATAACAGAATGTGATGTCACTAAGGCACCACGCTGATCATTATAACAGAATGTGATGTCACTAAGGCACTATTAATCATTATAACAGAATGTGATGTCACTAAGGCACCTCGCTGATCATAATAACAGAATGTGATGTCACTAAGGCACCACGCTGATCATTATAACAGAATGTGATGTCACTAAGGCACCACTGATCATTATAACAGAATGTGATGTCACTAAGGCACCACTGATCATTATAACAGAATGTGATGTCACTAAGGCACCACTGATCATTATAACAGAATGTGATGTCACTAAGGCACCACTGATCATTATTACAGAATGTGATGTCACTTAGGCACCACTGATCATTATAACAGAATGTGATGTCACTAAGGCACCACTGATCATTATAACAGAATGTGATGTCACTAAGGCACCACGCTGATCATTATAACAGAATGTGATGTCACTAAGGCACCACGCTGATCATTATAACAGAATGTGATGTCACTAAGGCACCACTGATCATTATAACAGAATGTGATGTCACTAAGGCACCACTGATCATTATAACAGAATGTGATGTCACTAAGGCACCACGCTGATCATTATAACAGAATGTGATGTCACTAAGACACCACGCTGAACATAACAGAATGTGATGTCACTAAGGCACCACGCTGATCATTATAACAGAATGTGAAGTCACTAAGGCACCACTGATCATTATAACAGAATATGATGTCACTAAGGCACCACTGATCATTATAACAGAATGTGAAGTCACTAAGGCACCACTGATCATTATAACAGAATATGATGTCACTAAGGCACCACTGATCATTATAACAGAATGTTAAATGCGAGTCTATTATACTGAATAAAAACCCTTTGGCTGAAGGGCCAGCATTTATACACATTAACTTTGATCAATGCAAAATGCTGTTTAATAAAAGCTCATAAGACACTCATCACTGATCTGGAGTCAGGGCATAACATTATAAAACAAACTAGGGGGCGATTACAGCGCTAACATCTGATCTGGAGTCAGAAGATAAACCATCCCAGGGACAGATGAAGCTACAGAAAAACGTGATGATTAGTATGTCATAAGAAGAGTTGTCCGACCCCTGAACAAAACAACGTCTCTCTATAGCCTGTAAACATGGCTTTAAAACAGCAGAGGTCAAAGGGCACAGACACACGGTACAGTGAGTGATGTAAGCCATTAGCAGTGAGTCATTATTAGACAGCGAGGCCAGAGTTCCTTTGATATCTTCTAATCCCTACATAATCCCCATCATACAGATTAACTAACCACACACACATTACATACACATTACATACAGACAGACAGACACAGTGTGGATGTGTGGTGTTATACTGGGTTTCAGCTTGACACAGAGGACAGTGTGATGACGGATGACAATGAGGGGTCACACACACACATGGCAGGAGCATATTATAGACACATGAATCAGAGAGCTAACAGACTTCAATACATGAACTATCAAAGCAGTAATAAGCACATCTAAAGCAGTGTAACAGTGTGTCCCAGAGTTCCTCCTCGTGGGATCATCCCTCCTTCTTGTTCCTACCAAACAACTTAAAGCTAGACTTCTTCTTCTTTTCTTTCTTTGTGTCTGAAAGAGAGAGGAGGATGGGATGAGAGAGTAGAAGTGGTGAGAGAAATTACAAAAAGAACCATAACTAAAAGAGAGATTACAATAAGAACCACGACAGACAATAGAAGAGAGAGATTACAATAAGAACCACGACAGACAATAGAAGAGAGAGATTACAATAAGAACCACGACAGACAATAGAAGAGAGAGATTACAATAAGAACCACGACAGACAATAGAAGAGAGAGATTACAATAAGAACCACGACAGACAAATAGAAGAGAGAGATTACAATAAGAACCACGACAGACAATAGAAGAGAGAGATTACAATAAGAACCACGACAGACAATAGAAGAGAGAGATTACAATAAGAACCACGACAGACAATAGAAGAGAGAGATTACAATAAGAACAACGTATGGTAGAAAATTGCATGGAATAAAGTTTCTCAGTACTCTCTCGAGACTGAGTTGGGCCTCTGGGGCTTGGCGCTGGCAATTGAGTTATGATGGCTTGGTGATAAAACCTACATTTCATAGAATGACTTGGTTTTTGTGTACTATGAGCTACCAGGGAGGAGATGTCTCTGGTGTGGACGGCTGATGGGAGGAACCTTGTCTTTGTGGCCAAACCCTGGTTTCTATACAATTACAACAATCATTCTCTCTCGCAAACAAAACCTCACCTTGGACAACATTCCACACATCTGTTGTTTGTCATGAACATTTCAGGAGGATGTACTTTGCTATAAAGAGCTGTAATCCAAATCTGCTGGTGGCTTCTCAGTGATCCCCTCCGGTTGACCAGCTCCATTATTACAAAAATTAAACCCATAATAAGGTTGATTGTTTTGAAGTTTTTAAAAGTCTCTCCTCTAGTTCGAAATATTCCAGGACCAATTATTAGATTTTTTTTTACCTTTATTTAACCAGGCAAGTCAGTTAAGAACAAATTCTTATTTACAATGACAGCATAGGAACGGTGGGTTAACTGCCTTGTTCAGGGGCAGAACGACAGATTTTTACCTTGACAGACAAAAAGAAGAGAGAGGTTACAATAAGAACCATGACAATCTGTAGTCAGTGTGCTGTTCACGACACATGACAACACGCTGCTGTGAACTTTGAACTGGCACACTGTACTAGTAGAGAACTGAACTACGAGCCAGATAGGTCGAGTCTAAGTCAAGGAGGGAGACAAGCCTGTTGGTCTGGGACTAGCTCCACCAAGCCTGTTGGTCTGGGACACCAAGCCTGTTGGTCTGGGACACCAAGCCTGTTGGTCTGGGACACCAAGCCTGTTGGTCTGGGACACCAAGCCTGTTGGTCTGGGACACTAAGCCTGTTGGTCTGGGACACCAAGCCTGTTGGTCTGGGACACCAAGCAGACCCACATCACCAAGCCGACTTCTGCCATGCTGACTCTACCACAAGGCAAACTACCCCCCACATCAGTAACAGAATGTACCATAGGATACATGTGACAGAGGGTTAGAGAGGATCTCCCATAGGATACAGAGGGTTAGAGACTAAGGACATTATTAGAGGGATGATTCACACCGTTGAAGAGCGACAACACTTCCTGATTTGGCCTCCTTTTAGATTCGGTTCATTAAGAAATGCTAGCAGCCATGACTGAATTCAAAGGAGAGTTGGTTTCGGGGTGTGGTTTGATATGGGTGTTGTGTGTGTGTGTGTGTGTGTGTTCACAGGTGGGAAGGGTTAGCCAAATTATTTAGCCAATTAGCTTCAACCGGCTGTTGTGCGACGGTGGCAAAATTGGTTTGACTTTGGGATAGTTAGGGACCGTCAATAAATTACACACAATGTAAATAAGACCATATTTTCATATAGCACACCTTTTAGTTCTCATTAAATGATTTCAATATCTGTATATGAATTTCTACAATTTATAGTTGGTTTGAGGTTAAGTAATTGAAATTTGGAGCTATTGTATTTTTGTGTACATTATGCAATTTACTGATGGTTCCATAGGGCTATTCATAGGGCTTAGTCAACACAAATTCACCACAGGCATTGCAATCAGGTTGCAAACAACTGCACTCCGAATTGATGATTACTTGTGTGCTGTGGGCAGGGTTGAAACACCCCCAACCTTCATTTATGCTGTGATGCAGTCACAACCTTAAATCTCACAAAACAACATTTTGGGACGAGACTGACGTTATGACATAAATTATTCTATTTACATTTTGAAAGTAGAATAAATGTTTGACTCATAGATGCCAAGAGGCTGTTTTCTAAATGAGAAGTTGGTTTTCAGGGGCAGTTGCTCTTTAAAGAAAAGGTTAGACAGAGACCAGAGCAGTTGGCCTTTAAAGAAAAGGTTAGACAGAGACCAGAGCAGTTGGCCTTTAAAGAAAAGGTTAGACAGAGACCAGAGCAGTTGGTCTTTAAAGAAAAGGTTAGACAGAGACCAGAGCAGTTGGTCTTTAAAGAAAAGGTTAGACAGACCAGAGCAGTTGCTCTTTAAAGAAAAGGTTAGACAGAGACCAGAGCAGTTGGTCTTTAAAGAAAAGGTTAGACAGAGACCAGAGCAGTTGGCCTTTAAAGAAAAGGTTAGACAGAGACCAGAGCAGTTGGTCTTTAAAGAAAAGGTTAGACAGAGACCAGAGCAGTTGGCCTTTAAAGAAAAGGTTAGACAGAGACCAGAGCAGTTGGAAAGCTGCACCAGAAGTCAAGTCAAGGTGACAAAGCAGTGGGTTTCAACACGCAGAATGATTTACATTCATTTAGAAGAGGCATTATTCCATCAACTAAGGTACAAATACTGTTTCTACAGAACCCCCCCCCCCCCCCCACACACACACACACACACATCAGAATAATAATGCCATTAACTTGTTTAATACATAGGCAGCCTCTGGTCTATTTGGAAAAGTTATCCTGGCTGACCAGACCTGATTACAACATTACGGAGGCTGCGTCCCTATATAGGGAACGGGGTGCCTTTTTGGGACGCACTCCAAACAGCAGCGACCATTCAAAGTTGAACCAAATTCTTTTTCTCTGTTTCCAGCTAACCACTCAGCATGATGAATAACAGATGAGACTGACTTCTGACTGACTCTCAGTTTAGGGTCAAATGAACCTGCTACATTAACCACAGACATTATCACACGTCAGACTCATCAGTTCAGTTACAGACCATATAGGATTTATTTTCCACATGAAAGGGGGTGGAAATTGTTAGACGCTTTTCCATTAGCAGCTATTAGACTTAATGAGATGCATAATTTCCCAATGAAAACACACATATTTGGACTATTTAAATAAATAAATACAAAGTGAAAAACATAGATAGTGGTAGGCTCATCAACTAGATGAAAGTTTGAAAGTGAAAGAACTTAAATGAATCAGAGGTGTCATAGGCAGCTGAAGGATGACACCTCAGGTACTGTAGAATCACTGAAACGTCAAGCTGCGTGTAGAATCACTGAAACGTCAAGCTGTGTGTAGAATCACTGAAACGTCAAGCTGCGTGTAGAATCACCGAGAAACGTCAAGCTGCGTGTAGAATCACCGAGAAACGTCAAGCTGTGTGTAGAATCACCGAGAAACGTCAAGCTGTGTGTAGAATCACCGAGAAACGTCAAGCTGCGTGTAGAATCACCGAGAAACGTCAAGCTGCGTGTAGAATCACCGAGAAACGTCAAGCTGCGTGTAGAATCACCGAGAAACGTCAAGCTGCGTGTAGAATCACCGAGAAACGTCAAGCTGCGTGTAGAATCACTGAAACGTCAATCTGCGTGTAGAATCACCGAGAAACGTCAAGCTGCGTGTAGAATCACTGAAACGTCAAGCTGTGTGTAGAATCACCGAGAAACGTCAAGCTGCGTGTAGAATCACTGAGAAATGTCAAGCTGTGTGTAGAATCACTGAGACGTCAAGCTGTGTACTGAGAGCAGCTCAGTTTTCTCCCCTACTGGTTCTGATGAGGGTTATAGAAGGGAAACTGATCCTAGACCTGTCGTGTAGGGACTGACCTTGGGTTTGATAAGGGTTATATAAGGGAAACTGATCCTAGACCTGTCGTGTAGGGACTGACCTTGGGTTTGATAAGGGTTATATAAGGGAAACTGATCCTAGATGTGTTGTGTAGGGACTGACCTAGGTTCTTCATCATCTTATTGAGCTGCTCATCTTCCTCATCCTCCCTGAAGAGAGATCAGACAGAGAAGATTAACGACACAGCATGACTAATCTATACACACACACACAATCCCAGAGAGCCATTTTACCTGAATCTGTCAACCCCCTCTCTCTCTCTCACCTGAATCTGTCATCCCCCTCTCTCTCTCTCACCTGAATCTGTCATCCCCCTCTCTCTCTCTCACCTTAATCTGTCATCCCCCTCTCTCTCTCTCTCACCTGAATCTGTCATCCCCCTCTCTCTCTCACCTGAATCTGTCATCCCCCTCTCTCTCTCACCTGAATCTGTCATCCACCCCTCTCTCTCTCTCACCTGAATCTGTCATCCCCCTCTCTCTCTCTCACCTGAATCTGTCATCCCCACTCTCTTACCTGAATGTCATCCACCCCTCTCTCTCTTACCTGAATCTGTCATCCCCCTCACCCTCTCACCTGAATCTGTCATCCCCCCTCTCTCTCTCACCTGAATCTGTCATCCCCCTCTCTCTCTCTCTCACCTGAATCTGTCATCCCCTCTCTCTCTCTCCTACCTGAATCTGTCATCCCCTCTCTCTCTCACCTGAATCTGTCATCCCCCTCTCTCTCTCTCCTGAATCGGTCATCCCCTACCTGAATGTCATCCCCCTCTCTCTCTCTCTTACCTGAGTCTGTCACCCCCCCTCTCTCTCTCTCACCTGAATCTGTCATCCCCCCTCTCTCTCTCACCTGAATCTGTCATCCCCCTCTCTCTCTCTCACCTGAATCTGTCATCCCCCTCTCTCTCTCTCACCTGAATCTGTCATCCCCCTCTCTCTCTCTCACCTGAATCTGTCATCCCCCTCTCTCTCTCTCACCTGAATCTGTCATCCCCCTCTCTCTCTCTCACCTGAATCTGTCATCCCCCTCTCTCTCTCTCACCTGAATCTGTCATCCCCCTCTCTCTCTCACCTGAATCTGTCATCCCCCTCTCTCTCTCACCTGAATCTGTCATCCCTCTCTCTCTCTCTCACCTGAATTGGTCATCCCCCTCTCTCTCTCACCTGAATTGGTCATCCCCCTCTAACTCCTACCTGAATGTGTCATCCCCCTCTCTCTCTCCTGAATCGGTCATCCCCTACCTGAATCGGTCATCCCCCTCTCTCTCTCTCTCCTACCTGAATCTGTCATCCCCCCTCTCTCTCTCCTGAATCGGTCATTCCCTACCTGAATCTGTCATCCCCCCCTCTCTCTCTCTCACCTGAATCTGTCATCCCCCGTCTCTCTCTCACCTGAATCTGTCATCCCCCCTCTCTCTCTCACCTGAATCTGTCATCCCCCTCTCTCTCTCTCACCTGAGTCTGTCATCGCCCTCTCTCTCCTACCTGAGTCTGTCATCGCCCTCTCTCTCCTACCTGAGTCTGTCATCACCCCTCTCTTACCTGAATGTCATCCACCCATCTCTCTCTCACCTGAATCTGTCATCCCCCCTCTCTCTCTCACCTGAATCTGTCATCCCCCCTCTCTCACCTGAATCTGTCATCCCCCCTCTCTCTCTCACCTGAATCGGTCATCCCCCTCTCGCCCCTACCTGAATCTGTCATCCCCCTCTCCCTCTCCTACCTGAATCTGTCATCCCCCTCTCCCTCTCCTGAATCGGTCAACCCCTACCTGAATCTGTCATCCCCCCTCTCTCTCTCCTGAATCGGTCATTCCCTACCTGAATCTGTCATCCCCCCCTCTCTCTCTCTCACCTGAATCTGTCATCCCCGTCTCTCTCTCACCTGAATCTGTCATCCCCCCTCTCTCTCTCACCTGAATCTGTCATCCCCCTCTCTCTCTCTCACCTGAGTCTGTCATCCCCCCTCTCTCTCTCCTACCTGAGTCTGTCATCCCCCCTCTCTCTCCTACCTAAGTCTGTCATCGCCCTCTCTCTCCTACCTGAGTCTGTCATCGCCCTCTCTCTCCTACCTGAGTCTGTCATCACCCCTCTCTTACCTGAATGTCATCCACCCATCTCTCTCTCACCTGAATCTGTCATCCCCCCTCTCTCTCTCACCTGAATCTGTCATCCCCCCTCTCTCACCTGAATCTGTCATCCCCCCTCTCTCTCTCACCTGAATTGGTCATCCCCCTCTCTCTCTCTCTCCTACCTGAATCTGTCATCCCCCTCTCTCTCTCCTGAATCGGTCATCCCCTACCTGAATGTCATCCCCCTCTCTCTCCCTCTTACCTGAGTCTGTCATCCCCCCTCTCTCTCTCTCACCTGAATCTGTCATCCCCCCTCTCTCTCTCACCTGAATCTGTCATCCCCCCTCTCTTACCTGAATGTCATCCACCCCTCTCTCTCTTACCTGAATCTGTCATCCCCCTCTCCCTCTCACCTGAATCTGTCATCCCCCCCCCTCTCTCTCACCTGAATCTGTCATCCCCTCTCTCTCTCTCCTACCTGAATCTGTCATCCCCCTCTCTCTCTCCTGAATCGGTCATCCCCTACCTGAATGTCATCCCCCTCTCTCTCCCTCTTATCTGAGTCTGTCATCCCCCCTCTCTCTCTCTCACCTGAATCTGTCATCCCCCCTCTCTCTCTCACCTGAATCTGTCATCCCCCTCTCTCTCTCACCTGAATCTGTCATCCCCCTCTCTCTCTCTCACCTGAATCTGTCATCCCCCTCTCTCTCTCTCACCTGAATCGGTCATCCCCCTCTCTCTCTCTCACCTGAATCGGTCATCCACCTCTCGCCCCTACCTGAATCTGTCATCCCCCTCCCCCTCTCCTACCTGAATCTGTCATCCCCCTCTCTCTCTCCTGAATCGGTCATCCCCTACCTGAATCTGTCATCCCCCTCTCTCTCTCACCTGAGTCTGTCATCGCCCTCTCTCTCCTACCTGAGTCTGTCATCGCCCTCTCGCTCCTACCTGAGTGTGTCATCCCCCCTCTCTCTCCTACCTGAGTCTGTCATCCCCCCTCTCTCTCCTACCTGAGTCTGTCATCCCCCCCCCTCTCTCCTACCTGAGTCTGTCATCCCCCCCTCTCTCTCCTACCTGAGTCTGTCATCGCCCTCTCTCTCCTACCTGAGTCTGTCATCGCCCTCTCTCTCCTACCTGAGTCTGTCATCGCCCCTCTCTTACCTGAATGTCATCCACCCCTCTCTCTCTTACCTGAGTCTGTCATCCCCCCTCTCGCTCTCTTACCTGAGTCTGTCATCCCCCCTCTCGCTCTCTCACCTGAATCTGTCATCCCCCCTCTCTCTCACCTGAATCTGTCATCCCCCCTCTCTCTCTCACCTGAATCTGTCATCCCCCCGCTCTCTCTCACCTGAATCTGTCATCCCCCCTCTCTCTCTCACCTGAATCTGTCATCCCCCTCTCTCTCTCTCTCTCTCCTACCTGAATCTGTCATCCCCCTCTCTCTCTCCTGAATCGGTCATCCCCTACCTGAATCGGTCATCCCCCTCTCTCTCTCTCTCTCCTACCTGAATCTGTCATCCCCCCTCTCTCTCTCCTGAATCAGTCATCCCCTACCTGAATCTGTCATCCCCCCTCTCTCTCTCTCTCTCTCTCTCTCTCACCTGAATCTGTCATCCCCCTCTCTCTCTCTCACCTGAATCGGTCATCCCCCTCTCGCCCCTACCTGAATCTGTCATCCCCCTCTCCCTCTCCTACCTGAATCTGTCATCCCCCTCTCTCTCTCCTGAATCGGTCATCCCCTACCTGAATCTGTCATCCCCCTCTCTCTCTCTCACCTGAGTCTGTCATCCCCCCCTCTCTCTCCTACCCGAGTCTGTCATCGCCCTCTCTCTCTCTCCTAACTGAGTCTGTCATCGCCCTATCTCTCTCTCCTAACTGAGTCTGTCATCGCCCTCTCTCTCTCTCCTACCTGAGTCTGTCATCGCCCTCTCTCTCTCTCCTACCTGAGTCTGTCATCGCCCTCTCTCTCCTACCTGAGTCTGTCATCCCCCCCTCTCTCTCCTACCTGAGTCTGTCATCGCCCTCTCTCTCTCCTACCTGAGTCTGTCATCGGTCATCCCGTACCTGAATCTGTCATCCCCCTCTCTCTCTCTCACCTGAGTCTGTCATCCCCCCTCTCTCTCCTACCTGAGTCTGTCATCGCCCTCTCTCTCTCTCCTACCTGAGTCTGTCATCGCCCTCTCTCTCCTACCTGAGTCTGTCATCGCCCTCTCTCTCCTACCTGAGTCTGTCATCGCCCTCTCTCTCCTACCTGAGTCTGTCATCGCCCTCTCTCTCCTACCTGAGTCTGTCATCCCCCCCTCTCTCTCCTACCTGAGTCTGTCATCGCCCTCTCTCTCCTACCTGAGTCTGTCATCCCCCCTCTCTCTCCTACCTGAGTCTGTCATCCCCCCCTCTCTCACCTACCTGAGTCTGTCATCGCCCTCTCTCTCCTACCTGAGTCTGTCATCGCCCTCTCTCTCCTACCTGAGTCTGTCATCGCCCTCTCTCTCCTACCTGAGTCTGTCATCGCCCTCTCTCTCCTACCTGAGTCTGTCATCCCGCCCTCTCTCTCCTACCTGAGTCTGTCATCCCCCCCTCTCTCTCCTACCTGAGTCGGTCATCCCCCCCTCTCTCTCCTACCTGAGTCGGTCATCCCCCCCTCTCTCTCCTACCTGAGTCGGTCATCCCCCCCTCTCTCTCTCACCTGAATCTGTCATCCCCCTCTCTCTCTCTCTCACCTGAATCTGTCATCCCCCTCTCTCTCTCTCTCACCTGAATCTGTCATCCCCCTCTCTCTCTCTCTCACCTGAATCGGTCATCCCCCTCTCGCCCCTACCTGAATGTCATCCCCCTCTCCCTCTCCTACCTGAATCTGTCATCCCCCTCTCTCTCTCCTGAATCTGTCATCCCCCTCTCCCTCTCCTACCTGAGTCTGTCATCGCCCTCTCTCTCTCCTACCTGAGTCTGTCATCGCCGTCTCTCTCTCCTACCCGAGTCTGTCATCGCCGTCTCTCTCTCTCCTAACTGAGTCTGTCATCGCCCTATCTCTCTCTCCTAACTGAGTCTGTCATCGCCCTCTCTCTCTCTCCTACCTGAGTCTGTCATCGCCCTCTCTCTCCTACCTGAGTCTGTCATCCCCCCCTCTCTCTCCTACCTGAGTCTGTCATCGCCCCCTCTCTCTCCTGAATCGGTCATCCCGTACCTGAATCTGTCATCCCCCTCTCTCTCTCTCACCTGAGTCTGTCATCCCCCCTCTCTCTACTACCCGAGTCTGTCATCCCCTTCTCTCTCTCTCCTACCCGAGTCTGTCATCCCCCTCTCTCTCTCTCCTACCTGAGTCTGTCATCGCCCTCTCTCTCTCTCCTACCTGAGTCTGTCATCGCCCTCTCTCTCTCTCCTACCTGAGTCTATCATCGCCCTCTCTCTCCTACCTGAGTCTGTCATCGCCCTCTCTCTCCTACCTGAGTCTGTCATCCCCCCCTCTCTCTCCTACCTGAGTCTGTCATCCCCCCCTCTCTCTCCTACCTGAGTCTGTCATGGCCCCCTCTCTCTCCTACCCGAGTCTGTCATCGCCCCCTCTCTCTCCTACCTGAGTCTGTCATCGCCCTCTCTCTCCTACCTGAGTCTGTCATCGCCCTCTCTCTCCTACCTGAGTCTGTCATCGCCCTCTCTCTCCTACCTGAGTCTGTCATCGCCCTCTCTCTCCTACCTGAGTCTGTCATCGCCCTCTCTCTCCTACCTGAGTCTGTCATCGACCTCTCTCTCCTACCTGAGTCTGTCATCGCCCTCTCTCTCCTACCTGAGTCTGTCATCCCCCCCTCTCTCTCCTACCTGAGTCTGTCATCCCCCCCTCTCTCTCCTACCTGAGTCGGTCATCCCCCCCTCTCTCTCCTACCTGAGTCGGTCATCCCCCCCCTCTCTCTCTCACCTGAATCTGTCATCCCCCTCTCTCTCTCTCTCACCTGAATCTGTCATCCCCCTCTCTCTCTCTCTCACCTGAATCTGTCATCCCCCTCTCTCTCTCTCTCACCTGAATCTGTCATCCCCCTCTCTCTCTCTCTCACCTGAATCTGTCATCCCCCTCTCTCTCTCTCTCACCTGAATCGGTCATCCCCCTCTCGCCCCTACCTGAATTTCATCCCCCTCTCTCTCTCCTGAATCTGTCATCCCCCTCTCCCTCTCCTACCTGAGTCTGTCATCCCCCTCATCCCTCTCCTACCTGAGTCTGTCATCCCCCTCTCTCTCTCCTACCTGAGTCTGTCATCGCCCCCTCTCTCTCCTACCTGAGTCTGTCATCGCCCTCTCTCTCTCCTACCTGAGTCTGTCATCGCCCTCTCTCTCTCCTACCTGAGTCTGTCATCGCCCTCTCTCTCTCCTACCTGAGTCTGTCATCGCCCTCTCTCTCCTACCTGAGTCTGTCATCGCCCCTCTCTTACCTGAATGTCATCCACCCCTCTCTCTCTTACCTGAGTCTGTCATCCCCCCTCTCGCTCTCTCACCTGAATCTGTCATCCCCCCGCTCTCTCTCACCTGAATCTGTCATCCCCCCTCTCTCTCTCACCTGAATCTGTCATCCCCCCTCTCTCTCTCACCTGAATCTGTCATCCCCCCTCTCTCTCTCACCTGAATCTGTCATCCCCCCTCTCTCTCTCTCACCTGAATCGGTCATCCCCCTCTCTCTCTCTCTCTCCTACCTGAATCTGTCATCCCCCTCTCTCTCTCTCTCTCCTACCTGAATCTGTCATCCCCCTCTCTCTCTCCTGAATCGGTCATCCCCTACCTGAATCGGTCATCCCCCTCTCTCTCTCTCTCTCTCCTACCTGAATCTGTCATCCCCCTCCCTCTCTCTCCTACCTGAGTCTGTCATCGCCCTCTCTCTCTCCTACCGGAGTCTGTCATCGCCCTCTCTCTCCTACCTGAGTCTGTCATCGCCCCTCTCTCTCCTACCTGAGTCTGTCATCGCCCCCTCTCTCTCCTACCTGAGTCTGTCATCGCCCTCTCTCTCCTACCTGAGTCTGTCATCGCTCTCTCTCTCCTACCTGAGTCTGTCATCGCCCTCTCTCTCCTACCTGAGTCTGTCATCGCCCTCTCTCTCCCCTACCTGAGTCTGTCATCGCCCTCTCTCTCCCCTACCTGAGTCTGTCATCGCCCCCTCTCTCTCCTACCTGAGTCTGTCATCGCCCTCTCTCTCCTACCTGAGTCTGTCATCGCCCTCTCTCTCTTACCTGAGTCTGTCATCCCCCCTCTCGCTCTCTCACCTGAATCTGTCATCCCCCCTCTCTCTCACCTGAATCTGTCATCCCCCCGCTCTCTCTCACCTGAATCTGTCATCCCCCTCTCTCTCTCACCTGAATCGGTCATCCCCCTCTCTCTCTCACCTGAATTGGTCATCCCCCTCTCTCTCTCTCTCCTACCTGAATCTGTCATCCCCCTCTCTCTCTCCTGAATCGGTCATCCCCTACCTGAATCGGTCATCCCACTCTCTCTCTCTCTCTCCTACCTGAATCTGTCATCCCCCTCTCTCTCTCCTGAATCGGTCATCCCCTACCTGAATCTGTCATCCCCCCTCTCTCTCTCTCTCACCTGAATCTGTCATCCCCCTCTCTCTCTCTCTCTCCTACCTGAATCTGTCATCCCCCTCTCTCTCTCCTGAATCAGTCATCCCCTACCTGAATCTGTCATCCCCCCCTCTCTCTATCTCTCACCTGAATCGGTCATCCCCCCTCTCTCTCTCACCTGAATCTGTCATCCCCCTCTCTCTCACCTGAATCTGTCATCCCCCTCTCGCCCCTACCTGAATCTGTCATCCCCCTCTCCCTCTCCTACCTGAGTCTGTCATCACCCTCTCTCTCTCTCCTACCTGAGTCTGTCATCGCCCTCTCTCTCTCTCCTACCTGAGTCTGTCATCGCCCTCTCTCTCTCTCCTACCTGAGTCTGTCATCGCCCTCTCTCTCTCTCCTACCTGAGTCTGACATCGCCCTCTCTCTCTCTCCTACCTGAGTCTGTCATCGCCCTCTCTCTCTCTCCTACCTGAGTCTGTCATCGCCCTCTCTCTCTCTCCTACCTGAGTCTGTCATCGCCCTCTCTCTCCTACCTGAGTCTGACATCCCCCCCTCTCTCTCCTACCTGAGTCTGTCATCGCCCTCTCTCTCCTACCTGAGTCTGTCATCGCCCTCTCTCTCCTACGTGAGTCTGTCATCGCCCTCTCTCTCCTACCTGAGTCTGTCATCCCCCCCCCTCTCTCTCCTACCTGAGTCGGTCATCCCCCCCTCTCTCTCCTACCTGAGTCGGTCATCCCCCCTCTCTCTCTCACCTGAGTCGGTCATCCCCCCCTCTCTCTCTCACCTGAATCTGTCATCCCCCTCTCTCTCTCTCTCACCTGAATCTGTCATCCCCCCTCTCTCTCTCACCTGAATCTGTCATCCCCCTCTCTCTCTCTCTCTCACCTGAATCTGTCATCCCCCCTCTCTCTCTCACCTGAATCGGTCATCCCTCTCTCTCTCTCTCACCTGAATCGGTCATCCCCCTCTCGCCCCTACCTGAATCTGTCATCCCCCTCTCCCTCTCCTACCTGAATCTGTCATCCCCCTCTCTCTCCTGAATCGGTCATCCCCTACCTGAATCTGTCATCCCCCCTCTCTCTCTCACCTGAGTCTGTCATCCCCCCTCTCTCTCCTACCCGAGTCTGTCATCCCCCCCTCTCTCTCCTACCCGAGTCTGTCATCCCCCTCTCTCTCTCTCCTACCTGAGTCTGTCATCCCCCTCTCTCTCTCTCCTACCTGAGTCTCATCGCCCTCTCTCTCTCTCCTACCTGAGTCTGTCATCGCCCTCTCTCTCCTACCTGAGTCTGTCATCGCCCTCTCTCTCTACCTGAATCGGTCATCCCCCCCTCTCCCCTACCTGAATCTGTCATCCCCCTCTCTCTCTCTCCTACCCGAGTCTGTCATCCCCCTCTCTCTCTCTCTCTCCTACCCGAGTCTGTCATCGCCCCTCTCTCTCCTACCTGAGTCTGTCATCGCCCTCTCTCTCCTACCTGAGTCTGTCATCGCCCTCTCTCTCCTACCTGAGTCTGTCATCGCCCTCTCTCTCCTACCTGAGTCTGTCATCGCCCTCTCTCTCCTACCTGAGTCTGTCATCGCCCTCTCTCTCCTACCTGAGTCTGTCATCGCCCTCTCTCTCCTACCTGAGTCTGTCATCGCCCTCTCTCTCCTACCTGAGTCTGTCATCCTCGCCCTCTCTCTCTTACGTGAGTCTGTCATCGCCCTCTCTCTCCTACGTGAGTCTGTCATCGCCCTCTCTCTCCTACCTGAGTCGGTCATCCCCCCTCTCTCTCCTACCTGAGTCGGTCATCCCCCCCTCTCTCTCTCACCTGAATCTGTCATCCCCCTCTCTCTCTCTCTCTCACCTGAATCTGTCATCCCCCCTCTCTCTCTCACCTGAATCTGTCATCCCCCTCTCTCTCTCTCTCTCACCTTAATCTGTCATCCCCCCTCTCTCTCTCACCTGAATCGGTCATCCCTCTCTCTCTCTCTCACCTGAATCGGTCATCCCCCTCTCGCCCCTACCTGAATCTGTCATCCCCCCTCTCTCTCTCACCTGAATCTGTCATCCCCCTCTCTCTCTCTCTCTCACCTGAATCTGTCATCCCCCCTCTCTCTCTCACCTGAATCGGTCATCCCTCTCTCGCTCTCTCACCTGAATCGGTCATCCCCCTCTCGCTCTCTCACCTGAATCGGTCATCCCCCTCTCGCCCCTACCTGAATCTGTCATCCCCCTCTCCCTCTCCTACCTGAATCTGTCATCCCCCTCTCTCTCCTGAATCGGTCATCCCCTACCTGAATCTGTCATCCCCCTCTCTCTCTCTCACCTGAGTCTGTCATCCCCCCCTCTCTCTCCTACCCGAGTCTGTCATCCCCCCCTCTCTCTCCTACCCGAGTCTGTCATCCCCCTCTCTCTCTCTCCTACCTGAGTCTGTCATCCCCCTCTCTCTCTCTCCTACCTGAGTCTGTCATCGCCCTCTCTCTCTCTCCTACCTGAGTCTGTCATCGCCCCCTCTCTCTCCTACCTGAGTCTGTCATCGCCCTCTCTCTCTCCTGAATCGGTCATCCCCCCTCTCCTACCTGAATCTGTCATCCCCCTCTCTCTCTCTCACCTGAGTCTGTCATCCCCCTCTCTCTCTCCTACCCGAGTCTGTCATCCCCCCTCTCTCTCTCCTACCCGAGTCTGTCATCCCCCTCTCTCTCCTACCTGAGTCTGTCATCGCCCTCTCTCTCCTACCTGAGTCTGTCATCGCCCTCTCTCTCCTACCTGAGTCTGTCATCGCCCTCTCTCTCCTACCTGAGTCTGTCATCGCCCTCTCTCTCCTACCTGAGTCTGTCATCGCCCTCTCTCTCCTACCTGAGTCTGTCATCGCCCTCTCTCTCCTACCTGAGTCTGTCATCGCCCTCTCTCTCCTACCTGAGTCTGTCATCGCCCTCTCTCTCCTACGTGAGTCTGTCATCGCCCTCTCTCTCCTACGTGAGTCTGTCATCCCCCCCCTCTCTCTCCTACCTGAGTCTGTCATCCCCCCCCTCTCTCTCCTACCTGAGTCTGTCATCGCCCTCTCTCTCCTACCTGAGTCTGTCATCGCCCTCTCTCTCCTACCTGAGTCTGTCATCGCCCTCTCTCTCCTACGTGAGTCTGTCATCGCCCTCTCTCTCCTACGTGAGTCTGTCATCGCCCTCTCTCTCCTACCTGAGTCTGTCATCGCCCTCTCTCTCCTACCTGAGTCTGTCATCGCCCTCTCTCTCCTACCTGAGTCTGTCATCGCCCTCTCTCTCCTACGTGAGTCTGTCATCGCCCTCTCTCTCCTACGTGAGTCTGTCATCGCCCTCTCTCTCCTACCTGAGTCTGTCATCCCCCCCCCTCTCTCTCCTACCTGAGTCTGTCATCCCCCCCCCTCTCTCTCCTACCTGAGTCTGTCATCCCCCCCCCTCTCTGTCCTACCTGAGTCTGTCATCCCCCCCCTCTCTCTCTCACCTGAATCTGTCATCCCCCTCTCTCTCCCTCTCTCACCTGAATCTGTCATCCCCCCTCTCTCTCTCACCTGAATCTGTCATCCCTCTCTCTCTCTCTCTCTCTCACCTGAATCGGTCATCCCCCTCTCGCCCCTACCTGAATCTGTCATCCCCCTCTCCCTCTCCTACCTGAATCTGTCATCCCCCTCTCTCTCCTGAATCGGTCATCCCCCTCTCTCTCTCTCCTACCTGAGTCTGTCATCCCCCCCCTCTCTCTCCTACCCGAGTCTGTCATCCCCCTCTCTCTCTCTCCTACCCGAGTCTGTCATCCCCCTCTCTCTCTCTCCTACCTGAATCTGTCATCCCCCTCTCTCTCTCTCCTACCTGAGTCTGTCATCGCCCCCTCTCTCTCCTACCTGAGTCTGTCATCGCCCCCTCTCTCTCCTACCGGAGTCTGTCATCGCCCTCTCTCTCTCCTGAATCGGTCATCCCCTACCTGAATCGGTCATCCCCTACCTGAATCTGTCATCCCCCTCTCTCTCTCTCACCTGAGTCTGTCATCCCCCTCTCTCTCCTACCCGAGTCTGTCATCCCCCTCTCTCTCTCTCCTACCCGAGTCTGTCATCCCCCTCTCTCTCTCTCTCTCTCTCCTACCTGAGTCTGTCATCGCCCTCTCTCTCTCTCTCTCCTACCTGAGTCTGTCATCCCCCCCTCTCTCTCTCCTACCTGAGTCTGTCATCCCCCCTCTCTCTCTCCTACCTGAGTCTGTCATCGCCCCCTCTCTCTCCTACCTGAGTCTGTCATCGCCCTCTCTCTCCTACCTGAGTCTGTCATCGCCCTCTCTCTCCTACCTGAGTCTGTCATCGCCCTCTCTCTCCTACCTGAGTCTGTCATCGCCCTCTCTCTCCTACCTGAGTCTGTCATCGCCCTCTCTCTCCTACCTGAGTCTGTCATCGCCCTCTCTCTCCTACCTGAGTCTGTCATCGCCCTCTCTCTCCTACCTGAGTCTGTCATCGCCCTCTCTCTCCTACGTGAGTCTGTCATCGCCCTCTCTCTCCTACGTGAGTCTGTCATCGCCCTCTCTCTCCTACCTGAGTCTGTCATCGCCCTCTCTCTCTACCTGAGTCTGTCATCCCCTCTCTCTCCACCTGAGTCTGTCATCCCCCCCCTCTCTCTCCTACCTGAGTCTGTCATCCCCCCTCTCTCTCCTACCTGAGTCTGTCATCGCCCTCTCTCTCCTACCTGAGTCTGTCATCGCCCTCTCTCTCCTACCTGAGTCTGTCATCGCCCTCTCTCTCCTACGTGAGTCTGTCATCGCCCTCTCTCTCCTACGTGAGTCTGTCATCGCCCTCTCTCTCCTACGTGAGTCTGTCATCGCCCTCTCTCTCCTACCTGAGTCTGTCATCGCCCTCTCTCTCCTACCTGAGTCTGTCATCGCCCTCTCTCTCCTACGTGAGTCTGTCATCGCCCTCTCTCTCCTACGTGAGTCTGTCATCGCCCTCTCTCTCCTACCTGAGTCTGTCATCCCCCCCCCTCTCTCTCCTACCTGAGTCTGTCATCCCCCTCTCTCTCTCCTGAGTCTGTCATCCCCCCCTCTCTCTCCTACCTGAGTCTGTCATCCCCCCCCCTCTCTCTCTCACCTGAATCTGTCATCCCCCTCTCTCTCTCTCTCACCTGAATCTGTCATCCCCCCTCTCTCTCTCACCTGAATCTGTCATCCCCCTCTCTCTCACCTGAATCGGTCATCCCCCTCTCGCCCCTACCTGAATCTGTCATCCCCCTCTCCCTCTCCTACCTGAATCTGTCATCCCCTCTCTCTCTCTCCTACCTGAATCTGTCATCCCCCTCTCTCTCTCTCCTACCTGAGTCTGTCATCCCCCCTCTCTCTCTCTCCTACCTGAGTCTGTCATCCCCCTCTCTCTCTCTCCTACCTGAGTCTGTCATCCCCCTCTCTCTCTCTCCTACCTGAGTCTGTCATCCCCCTCTCTCTCTCTCCTACCTGAGTCTGTCATCGCCCTCTCTCTCTCTCCTACCTGAGTCTGTCATCGCCCCCTCTCTCTCCTACCGGAGTCTGTCATCGCCCTCTCTCTCTCCTGAATCGGTCATCCCCCCTCTCTCCCACCTGAATCTGTCATCCCCCTCTCTCTCTCTCACCTGAGTCTGTCATCCCCCTCTCTCTCCTACCCGAGTCTGTCATCCCCCTCTCTCTCTCTCCTACCCGAGTCTGTCATCCCCCTCTCTCTCTCTCCTACCTGAGTCTGTCATCGCCCCTCTCTCTCTCTCCTACCTGAGTCTGTCATCCCCCTCTCTCTCTCTCCTACCTGAGTCTGTCATCGCCCTCTCTCTCTCTCCTACCTGAGTCTGTCATCGCCCTCTCTCTCTCTCCTACCTGAGTCTGTCATCGCCCTCTCTCTCTCTCCTACCTGAGTCTGTCATCGCCCTCTCTCTCCTACCTGAGTCTGTCATCGCCCTCTCTCTCCTACCTGAGTCTGTCATCGCCCTCTCTCTCCTACCTGAGTCTGTCATCGCCCTCTCTCTCCTACCTGAGTCTGTCATCGCCCTCTCTCTCCTACCTGAGTCTGTCATCGCCCTCTCTCTCCTACCTGAGTCTGTCATCGCCCTCTCTCTCCTACGTGAGTCTGTCATCGCCCTCTCTCTCCTACGTGAGTCTGTCATCGCCCTCTCTCTCCTACCTGAGTCTGTCATCCCCCCCCCTCTCTCTCCTACCTGAGTCGGTCATCCCCCCCTCTCTCTCCTACCTGAGTCGGTCATCCCCCCCTCTCTCTCTCACCTGAATCTGTCATCCCCCTCTCTCTCTCTCTCACCTGAATCTGTCATCCCCCCTCTCTCTCTCACCTGAATCTGTCATCCCTCTCTCTCTCTCTCTCACCTGAATCGGTCATCCCCCTCTCGCCCCTACCTGAATCTGTCATCCCCCTCTCCCTCTCCTACCTGAATCTGTCATCCCCCTCTCTCTCCTGAATCGGTCATCCCCTACCTGAATCTGTCATCCCCCCCTCTCTCTCCTACCCGAGTCTGTCATCCGCCTCTCTCTCTCTCCTACCTGAGTCTGTCATCCCCCTCTCTCTCTCTCCTACCTGAGTCTGTCATCCCCCTCTCTCTCTCTCCTACCTGAGTCTGTCAACGCCCTCTCTCTCTCTCCTACCTGAGTCTGTCATCGCCCTCTCTCTCTCTCCTACCTGAGTGTCATCGCCCCCTCTCTCTCCTACCGGAGTCTGTCATCGCCCTCTCTCTCTCCTGAATCGGTCATCCCCTACCTGAATCTGTCATCCCCCTCTCTCTCTCTCACCTGAGTCTGTCATCCCCCCTCTCTCTCCTACCCGAGTCTGTCATCCATCTCTCTCTCTCTCCTACCCGAGTCTGTCATCCCCTCTCTCTCTCTCTCTCCTACCTGAGTCTGTCATCGCCCTCTCTCTCCTACCTGAGTCTGTCATCGCCCTCTCTCTCCTACCTGAGTCTGTCATCGCCCTCTCTCTCCTAGCTGAGTCTGTCATCGCCCTCTCTCTCCTACCTGAGTCTGTCATCGCCCTCTCTCTCCTACCTGAGTCTGTCATCCACCCCTCTCTCCTACCTGAGTCTGTCATCCACCCCTCTCTCTCTCCTACCTGAGTCGGTCATCGTCCAGTCCTTCTATGATGGCGTTCCTGTCATTGACGATCTCCACCAGCTTGACCATCAACTCCTCTTCTCTACGACGGTCCCACAACGTCTTCAGCCGCTCTGCACACATTAACACACGTCATGTTACTGACTAACATTCTGCTACAATCAGTGGAAACACACACATTAACACACGTCATGTTACTGACTAACATTCTGCTACAATCAGTGGAAACACACACAGTAACACACGTCATGTTACTGACTAACATTCTGCTACAATCAGTGGAAACACACACAGTAACACACGTCATGTTACTGACTAACATTCTGCTACAATCAGTGGAAACACACACAGTAACACACGTCATGTTACTGACTAACATTCTGCTACAATCAGTGGAAACACACACAGTAACACACGTCATGTTACTGACTAACATTCTGCTACAATCAGTGGAAACACACACAGTAACACACGTCATGTTACTGACTAACATTCTGCTACAATCAGTGGAAACACACACAGTAACACACGTCATGTTACTGACTAACATTCTGCTACAATCAGTGGAAACACACACATTAACACACGTCATGTTACTGACTAACATTCTGCTACAATCAGTGGAAACACACACAGTAACACACGTCATGTTACTGACTAACATTCTGCTACAATCAGTGGAAACACACACAGTCAACGCAACTGCTACATCTGCACAACAGTAACACACGTCATGTTACTGACTAACATTCTGCTACAATCAGTGGAAACACACACAGTAACACACGTCATGTTACTGACTAACATTCTGCTACAATCAGTGGAAACACACACAGTAACACACGTCATGTTACTGACTAACATTCTGCTACAATCAGTGGAAACACACACAGTAACACACGTCATGTTACTGACTAACATTCTGCTACAATCAGTGGAAACACACACAGTAACACACGTCATGTTACTGACTAACATTCTGCTACAATCAGTGGAAACACACACAGTAACACACGTCATGTTACTGACTAACATTCTGCTACAATCAGTGGAAACACACACAGTAACACACGTCATGTTACTGACTAACATTCTGCTACAATCAGTGGAAACACACACAGTAACACACGTCATGTTACTGACTAACATTCTGCTACAATCAGTGGAAACACACACAGTAACACACGTCATGTTACTGACTAACATTCTGCTACAATCAGTGGAAACACACACATAACACACGTCATGTTACTGACTAACATTCTGCTACAATCAGTGGAAACACACACATTAACACACGTCATGTTACTGACTAACATTCTGCTACAATCAGTGGAAACACACACAGTAACACACGTCATGTTACTGACTAACATTCTGCTACAATCAGTGGAAACACACACATTAACACACGTCATGTTACTGACTAACATTCTGCTACAATCAGTGGAAACACACACAGTAACACACGTCATGTTACTGACTAACATTCTGCTACAATCAGTGGAAACACACACAGTAACACACGTCATGTTACTGACTAACATTCTGCTACAATCAGTGGAAACACACACAAGTAACACACGTCATGTTACTGGACTAACATTCTGCTACAATCAGTGGAAACACACACAGTAACACACGTCATGTTACTGACTAACATTCTGCTACAATCAGTGGAAACACACACAGTAACACACGTCATGTTACTGACTAACATTCTGCTACAATCAGTGGAAACACACACAGTAACACACGTCATGTTACTGACTAACATTCTGCTACAATCAGTGGAAACACACACAGTAACACACGTCATGTTACTGACTAACATTCTGCTACAATCAGTGGAAACACACACATTAACACACGTCATGTTACTGACTAACATTCTGCTACAATCAGTGGAAACACACACAGTAACACACGTCATGTTACTGACTAACATTCTGCTACAATCAGTGGAAACACACACAGTAACACACGTCATGTTACTGACTAACATTCTGCTACAATCAGTGGAAACACACACATTAACACACGTCATGTTACTGACTAACATTCTGCTACAATCAGTGGAAACACACACAGTAACACACGTCATGTTACTGACTAACATTCTGCTACAATCAGTGGAAACACACACAGTAACACACGTCATGTTACTGACTAACATTCTGCTACAATCAGTGGAAACACACACAGTAACACACGTCATGTTACTGACTAACATTCTGCTACAATCAGTGGAAACACACACATTAACACACGTCATGTTACTGACTAACATTCTGCTACAATCAGTGGAAACACACACAGTAACACACGTCATGTTACTGACTAACATTCTGCTACAATCAGTGGAAACACACACAGTAACACACGTCATGTTACTGACTAACATTCTGCTACAATCAGTGGAAACACACACAGTAACACACGTCATGTTACTGACTAACATTCTGCTACAATCAGTGGAAACACACACAGTAACACACGTCATGTTACTGACTAACATTCTGCTACAATCAGTGGAAACACACACAGTAACACACGTCATGTTACTGACTAACATTCTGCTACAATCAGTGGAAACACACACAGTAACACACGTCATGTTACTGACTAACATTCTGCTACAATCAGTGGAAACACACACATTAACACACGTCATGTTACTGACTAACATTCTGCTACAATCAGTGGAAACACACACAGTAACACACGTCATGTTACTGACTAACATTCTGCTACAATCAGTGGAAACACACACATTAACACACGTCATGTTACTGACTAACATTCTGCTACAATCAGTGGAAACACACACAGTAACACACGTCATGTTACTGACTAACATTCTGCTACAATCAGTGGAAACACACACAGTAACACACGTCATGTTACTGACTAACATTCTGCTACAATCAGTGGAAACACACACAGTAACACACGTCATGTTACTGACTAACATTCTGCTACAATCAGTGGAAACACACACAGTAACACACGTCATGTTACTGACTAACATTCTGCTACAATCAGTGGAAACACACACAGTAACACACATCATGTTACTGACTAACATTCTGCTACAATCAGTGGAAACACACACAGTAACACACGTCATGTTACTGACTAACATTCTGCTACAATCAGTGTCCCCAACACACACCCCACACTGTCTCCTCACCAGGTTTGTCCCCAACACACACCCCACTCTGTCTCCTCACCAGGTTTGTCCCCAACACACACCCCACACTGTCTCCTCACCAGGTTTGTCCCCAACACACACCCCACTCTGTCTCCTCACCAGGTTTGTCCCCAACACACACCCCACTCTGTCTCCTCACCAGGTTTGTCCCCAACACACACCCCACTCTGTCTCCTCACCAGGTTTGTCCCCAACACACACCCCACTCTGTCTCCTCACCAGGTTTGTCCCCAACACACACCCCACACTGTCTCCTCACCAGGTTTGTCCCCAACACACACCCCACTCTGTCTCCTCACCAGGTTTGTCCCCAACACACACCCCACTCTGTCTCCTCACCAGGTTTGTCCCCAACACACACCCCACTCTGTCTCCTCACCAGGTTTGTCCATGAGTCTCCTCAGCTCCTGCTCTACACTGGGCTGCTGTTCCTCTAAGTCCTGTGTCTTCGCTCTGCACACACACACAAACACACACACACACACGTTAGAGGACAAGGAAATATCTGCTCTGTATATTTTTGTAGTTCTGTGTGTGTGTGTGTGCGGTGTGTGTATGTCTGCGTGTGGTTCTGTGTGTGTGTGTGTGGTGCGGTGTGTGTATGTCTGCGTGTGGTTCTGTGTGTGTGTGTGTGCATGTGGTGCGGTGTGTGTATGTCTGCGTGTGGTTCTGTGTGTGTGTGTGTGTGTGTGTGTGTGGTGCGGTGTGTGTATGTCTGAGTGTGGTTCTGTGTGTGTGTGTGGTGCGGTGTGTGTATGTCCGAGTGTGGTTCTGTGTGTGTGTGGTGCAGTGTGTGTATGTCTGAGTGTGGTTCTGTGTGTGTGTGTGGTGCGGTGTGTGTATGTCTGAGTGTGGTTCTGTGTGTGTGTGGTGCGGTGTGTGTATGTCCGAGTGTGGTTCTGTGTGTGTGTGGTGCAGTGTGTGTATGTCTGAGTGTGGTTCTGTGTGTGTGTGTGGTGCGGTGTGTGTATGTCTGAGTGTGGTTCTGTGTGTGTGTGGTGCGGTGTGTGTATGTCTGAGTGTGGTTCTGTGTGTGTGTGGTGCGGTGTGTGTATGTCTGAGTGTGGTTCTGTGTGTGTGGTGCGGTGTGTGTATGTCTGAGTGTGGTTCTGTGTGTGTGTGGTGCGGTGTGTGTATGTCTGAGTGTGGGTCTGTGTGTGTGTGTGGTGCGGTGTGTGTATGTCTGAGTGTGGTTCTGTGTGTGTGTGAGAGAGACTCACATGTACACCAGTTCAGACTCTCTCCTCATGGACACCTGCTTGTTTCTGATGAGGTTGAACCATTCCACCATCAGGTCATCCATCACCACGTCCTCTTCTCCCTCTGAAACACACACACACACACTTATCAACACAGTGGAATTTAAAAGCAGACTTCAAGATATTAAAGACATACTGACAGAGTTCAAGGTCATGAAACACTAGAGAAATATTAAAGACACTATTTCCCCTCCTCGCCCGCCCTCCTCTCCCATCCTCCTCGCCCTCCCTCCTCTCCCATCCTACTCGCCCGCCCTCCCTCCCTCCTCGCCCGCCTCGCCCTCCCACCCTCCTCGCCCTCCCACCCTCCTCACCCTCCCTCCTCGCCCTCCCACCCTCCTCACCCTCCCTCCCTCCCTCCCTCCTCGCCCGCCCGCCCTCCCTCCCTCCCTCCCTCCCTCCCTCCCTCCCTCCCTCCTTCCTTGCCCGCCCGCCCTCCCTCCTCGCCCGCCCGCCCTCCCTCCCGCCCGCCCTCCCTCCTCGCCCTCCCTCCCTCCTCGCCCTCCCTCCCTCCTCGCCCTCCCTCCCTCCTCGCCCTCCCTCCCTCCACCAGGGCTGTCTTTATTTCCTCCTACCGCCCGTCAATCCCACAGAGACAGGAAGCTATCAGAGACTTCATTAGAGCCAGAAGTGGCGGAAATTCACCAGTCTCTTTTTGGGTCACATCCCCTCAGGTGACACCGACCCCAATCTACACCTCTCCCCTCCTCACTCTCAATCTCCCCCCTCTTCCATCTCTCAATCTCCCCCTCACTCCTCACGCTCAATATCCCCCTCTCCATCCATCTCTCCTCTTCCATCTGTGTGAGTCTTACCCTCTTCATCCCCCTCTCCTCTTCCTCCTCACTCTCCATCGCCCCCCTGTGTGTGAGTTTTACCCTCTTCATCCCTCCCTGCTCCCTCTCTCGTCTTCCTCCTCTTCCTCCCGTCTCCATCTCTACCTCTGTGTGAGTCTTACCCTCTCTCCTCCTCTTCCTCCTGTCTCCATCTCTAACTCTGTGTGAGTCTTACCCTCTTCCTCCTCTTCCTCCCGTCTCCATCTCTACCTCTGTGTGAGTCTTACCTTCTCTCCTCCTCTTCCTCCCGTCTCCATCTCTACCTCTGTGTGAGTCTTACCCTCTTCCTCCTCTTCCTCCCGTCTCCATCTCTACCTCTGTGTGAGTCTTACCCTCTCTCCTCCTCTTCCTCCCGTCTCCATCTCTACCTCTGTGTGAGTCTTACCCTCTTCCTCCTCTTCCTCCCGTCTCCACCTCTACCTCTGTGTGAGTCTTACCCTCTCTCCTCCTCTTCCTCCCGTCTCCATCTCTACCTCTGTGTGAGTCTTACCCTCTCTCCTCCTCTTCCTCCCGTCTCCATCTCTACCTCTGTGTGAGTCTTACCCTCTTCCTCCTCTTCCTCCCGTCTCCATCTCTCCTCTGTGTGAGTCTTACCCTCTTCCTCCTCTTCCTCCCGTCTCCACCTCTACCTCTGTGTGAGTCTTACCCTCTTCCTCCTCTTCCTCCCGTCTCCATCTCTACCTCTGTGTGAGTCTTACCTTCTCTCCTCCTCTTCCTCCTGTCTCCATCTCTACCTCTGTGTGAGTCTTACCCTCTTCCTCCTCTTCCTCCCGTCTCCATCTCTACCTCTGTGTGAGTCTTACCTTCTCTCCTCCTCTTCCTCCCGTCTCCATCTCTACCTCTGTGAGTCTTACCCTCTTCCTCCTCTTCCTCCCGTCTCCACCTCTACCTCTGTGTGAGTCTTACCCTCTCTCCTCCTCTTCCTCCCGTCTCCATCTCTACCTCTGTGTGAGTCTTACCCTCTTCCTCCCGTCTCCATCTCTACCTCTGTGTGAGTCTTACCTTCTTCCTCCTCTTCCTCCCGTCTCCATCTCTCCTCTGTGTGAGTCTTACCCTCTTCCTCCTCTTCCTCCCGTCTCCATCTCTACCTCTGTGTGAGTCTTACCCTCTTCCTCCTCTTCCTCCCGTCTCCATCTCTACCTCTGTGTGAGTCTTACCCTCTTCCTCCTCTTCCTCCCGTCTCCATCTCTACCTCTGTGTGAGTCTTACCTTCTCTCCTCCTCTTCCTCCCGTCTCCATCTCTACCTCTGTGTGAGTCTTACCCTCTTCCTCCTCTTCCTCCCGTCTCCATCTCTACCTCTGTGTGAGTCTTACCCTCTCTCCTCCTCTTCCTCCCGTCTCCATCTCTACCTCTGTGTGAGTCTTACCCTCTTCCTCCTCTTCCTCCCATCTCCATCTCTACCTCTGTGTGAGTCTTACCTTCTCTCCTCCTCTTCCTCCCGTCTCCATCTCTACCTCTGTGTGAGTCTTACCCTCTCTCCTCCTCTTCCTCCCGTCTCCATCTCTACCTCTGTGTGAGTCTTACCCTCTTCCTCCTCTTCCTCCCGTCTCCATCTCTACCTCTGTGTGAGTCTTACCCTCTCTCCTCCTCTTCCTCCCGTCTCCATCTCTACCTCTGTGTGAGTCTTACCCTCTTCCTCCTCTTCCTCCTGTCTCCATCTCTACCTCTGTGTGAGTCTTACCCTCTTCCTCCTCTTCCTCCCGTCTCCACCTCTACCTCTGTGTGAGTCTTACCCTCTCTCCTCCTCTTCCTCCCGTCTCCATCTCTCCTCTGTGTGAGTCTTACCTTCTTCACAGGAGCGTAGTTGTTTCTCCAGGTCCACTCCTTTCCTCTCCAACTCATTAACACTGTCCTCTATCTCCTGAAGCTCTCTGAGGAGCTCTTCCTTCGGGATGTAGTCTGGTTTACCCTGCACACACACATTAATATAAACACAACAAACACACAGGTATGAACATCCCTCACCGCGTCTCCATGTGTTAAACCTACTGGTTTAGGTGTGTTGGTGTCTGTGTTGGGGCCGTTGGCTGTCGTTGAGCTCTTCCCTGTCAGAACGCCTGGTAGAGGAAACACATAGAACACTGTTTTATGGGGAGCAGGGGAAGTGGATTTATGTCTGTCGTGTGTGTGTGTGTGTGTGTGTGTGTGTGTGTGTGTGTGTGTGTGTGTGTGTGTGTGTGTGTGTCTGTCTTACCGCTTGTCCCAGGGCCGGTGTTCAGCGGGCTGGGTGAGGAGGCTTCTGGAGGGCTGGAGGGGGCCAGAGTAGACCCAGCAGGGACTGAAGCCTGGAGGTTTCCTGATCCACCGGCCCGGGGCCGAGACAGGGATTCAGCCTTCTGAATGTCAGGGTGGAGGGGAGAGGAGTCTTTAGGTCCTACAGGCCTGGCGAGAGAGAGGAGGGGAGAGATGGGGGTGGATTAGAGAGAGGAAGAACAGAGGAGGAGAGGAAGAACAGAGGGGAGGAGAGAGAGAGCGAGAGAGAGAGCGAGAGAGAGAGGAGGGAGAGGAAGAACAGATGTAACAAGGTCTGTCTCTTCCTTTCCTCCCTGAATGCAATCTAACCTCTCATTTTCTCACAATTAGTTTTTTCCTTCACCAGTCTCTCACCTTTTGTACGTTCTGAGAGTCTGAGGATCAGTAGGACTGAGAAGGAGGAGGAAGAGGAAGAAGAGGAGGAGGAATGGTCATCTGGGGCCAGGGAGTGGGAGTCTGAGCAGTGACTTCATGTTGCACTAGGGAAGGGCTTTAGCCCCGACACATCGCACATCTGATGTGGGCGAGGAGGGAGGGGAGGGTCTTTGATCTCCGGTGGACCATCAAAACAGAGCGGCATGTACAAACCGCCTGCAGAACGAATGAACGGATGAGGGATGGAAAGATGAACGGATGAATCCACGAGTACAGGTAATATGGCCAAGTGATTTTCCTCACACCCAGGTGACCCGCCTACAGCGGCTGGGACCTCACACCCAGGTGACCCGCCTACAGCGGCTGGGACCTCACACCCCGGTGACCCGCCTACAGCGGCTGGGACCTCACACCCCGGTGACCCGCCTACAGCGGCTGGGACCTCACACCCAGGTGACCCGCCTACAGCGGCTGGGACCTCACACCCAGGTGACCCGCCTACAGCGGCTGGGACCTCACACCCAGGTGACCCGCCTACAGCGGCTGGGACCTCACACCCAGGTGACCCGCCTACAGCGGCTGGGACCTCACACCCAGGTGACCCGCCTACAGCGGCTGGGACCTCACACCCAGGTGACCAGACCTCCCAGATTACTAGTGGACCAGTGACAACACAACTGGAAGTGGGATAGAACCAAGTTGGAATAGAACCAAAGTAGAACAGAATAGGAGTAGGGTAGAACAGTAGTGGAACATAACAGAGTTCTGTAAAGTAGAATAGAGTTCAACAGATTATTTTAGAGTTCTATAAAGTAGAAGTGTTCTACATAGTATTTTAGAGTTCTGTAGAGTAGAATAGAGTTCAGTGACAAGAGAAAATGAGTAGCAGGTGGAATAGAGCACAATTGAAACAGAACATAGTGGAATAGAGACAAGTGGAGCGAAACCAGAGTAGATGTGAATATAAAGTAGAAGAGTAGAATACGGAGTAGAGTAGAATATAGAATAGAATACAGAGTAGAGTAGAATAGAGAATATAGAGTAGAATAGAGCATATAGAGTAGAATAGAGTAGTATAGAGAATATAGAGTAGAATAGAACATAGAGTAGAATAGAGTAGAATAGAGAATATAGAGCAGAACATAAAGAATAGAGTATAGAGTAGAACATAGAATGTAGAGTAGAATACAGATTAAAATAGAGGAAAGTAGAACAGAGTAGAATATAGAGTAGAACATAGAATAGAGTAAAATGTAGAGTAGAATATAGAGTAGGGAAGGTTAGAATATAGAGTAGAGAGAGTATAGAGCAGAATATTGCGTAGAATAGAACATAGAGTAGAGAAGAATAGAATATAGGGTAGAATAGAGTAGAAAATAGAATGTAGAGTAGAACACAGAGTAGAGTAGAATATAGAGTAGAATAGAGTAGAATATAGAGTAGAACAGAGTAGAATATAGAGCAGAACATTGAATAGAATGTAGAGTAGAATATAGAGTATAGAGTACAATATAGAGTAGGACATAGAGTCAAATATTGAGTAGAATGTAGAGTAGAGTAGAATATAGAGTAGGGAAGGTTAGAGTAGAGTAGAATGTAGAATGTAGAGTAGAATATAGAGTAGAGTAGAATGTAGAGTAGAACAGAGTAGAACGTAGAGTAGAATGTAGAGTACAGAATAAAATATAGAGTAGAGTAGAATATAGAGTAGGACACAGTAGAGTAGAATGTAGAGTAGAATATAGAGTAGAGTAGAATGTAGAGTAGAATATAGAGTAGGGAAGGTTCGAGTAGAGTAGAACGTAGAGTAGAATATAGATTAGAGTAGAACATAGAGTAGAAAAGAGTACAGAGTAGAACATAGAGTAGAATATAGAGTAGAGCAGAACATAGAGCAGAGTAGAATATAGAGTAGAATGTAGAGCAGAACATAGAGTAGAATGTAGATTAGAATATAGAGTACAGAGTAGAATATAGAGTAGGACAGAGTAGAATATAGAGTAGAGTAGAATGTAGAGTAGAATGTAGAGTAGAACAGAGTAGAACGTAGAATAGAATATAGAGTACAGAGTAAAATATAGAGTAAAGTATCGAGTAGGACATAGAGTAGAATATAGATTAGAATATAGAGTACAGAGCTGAATATAGAGTAGGACAGAGTAGAATATAGAGTAGAGTAGAATGTCGAGTAGAATGTAGAGTAGAACAGAGTAGAACGTAGAATAGAATATAGAGTACAGAGTAAAATATAGAGTAGAGTAGGACAGAGTAGGGAAGGTTAGAGTAGAGTAGAATGTAGAGTAGAATATAGATTAGAGTAGAACATAGAGTAGAAAAGAGTACAACAGAGTAGAACAGAACATAGAGCACAACAGAGCAGAACAGAGCAGAGTAGAATGTATAGTAGATTATAGAGTAGATTAGAATATAGAGTAGAGTAGAATATAGAGTAGAACGTAGAATATAAAGTAGAGTAGAATGTAGAGTAGAAAAGACTACAACAGAGTAGAACATAGAGTAGAACAGAGTAGAATATAGAGTAGAGCAGAACATAGAGCACAACAGAGTAGAATACAGAGTAGATTACAGAGTAGAGTAGAATATAGAGTAGAGTAGAATAGAACAGAGTAGAATATAGAGTAGAATAGAATGTAGAGTAGGATGTAGAGTAGAATCTAGAATGTAGAGTAGAATATAGAGTAGAGTAGAATATAGAGTAGAACAGAATGTAGAGTAGAACAGAATGTAGAGTGTAGAATAGAATATAGAGTAAAATATAGAGTAGAGTAGAATATCGAGTAGGACATAGAGTAGAATGTAGAGTAGGGAAGGTTAGAGTAGAGTAGAATGTAGAGTAGAGTAGAATATAGATTAGAGTAGAACATAGAGTAGAAAAGAGTAGAACAGAACATAGAGCACAACAGAGCAGAACATAGAGCAGAGTAGAATGTAGAGTAGAATAGAATGTAGAGTAGAATATAGAGTAGAACGAAGAATATAAAGTAGAGTAGAATGTAGAGTAGAAAAGACTACAACAGAGTAGAACATAGAGTAGAACAGAGTAGAATATAGAGTAGAGCAGAACATAGAGCACAACAGAGTAGAATACAGAGTAGATTACAGAGTAGATTAGAATATAGAGTAGAGTAGAATAGAACAGAGTAGAATATAGAGTACAATAGAATGTAGAGTAGGACATAGTGTAGAATGTAGAGTAGAATGTAGAGTAGAATAGAACAGACTAGAATGTAGAGTAGAATACAGAGTAGAATACAGAGTAGAATACAGAGTAGAATAGAATAGAGTAGAATGTAGAGTAGAACGTAGAGTAGAACGTAGAGTAGAACGTAGAGTAGAACAGACTATAGAGTAGAATAGAGTAGAATGTAGAGTAGAATACAGAGTAGAATGTAGAGTAGAATAGAATACAGAGTAGAATGTAGAATGTAGAGTAGAATATAGAGTAGAATATAGAGTAGAATATACACTATACTTACTTGGAGGCAGGTTTGAGTCTGGACCGCCAGTCAGCAGGAGAGCTGCTGTTGTCTGCTGTTGCTAAAGAGAGACATGACAAAATACAGACCCCAAAAACATTACATCAACCATAATAGCCACAGATAATTACCACTGAAAAGTGAAATCAGTGAAATGTGGATAACCAACTAGACAGACAGGGCAAATGGTGCTCACCCATAGTGTTGCTGGGAGAAGCAGCTCCGGGTGCCTTATCTAGGGGTTTGTTCCACAGGCCTGTTCTGCTGGCTGGGGTCGGGGTGGAGGTGTTTGTGTTGGGAGTGAGGGGGGCGAGGAGAGAAGGGTCTGCTTTTAGCTTAACTCTGCCCCCAGTCTCCTTTTTAGGAGTCTCTGTCTCTTTCTTAGGTGTTTCAGCAGGGGTAGGTCTGAGAGAGGGAGATCTGGGGGTCAAGGGGAGACACAGACAGGCCTTTCAACATCTTACAGACTCAAATAGTATTTCCTCAATTCCTCACATCTTAATTAACGCCTTGCTTCCTTCTCATACGCATTGGAAGAGAAGGTCCCTCCCCTCTGATCTGAAAAGGAGACAAGGTAAGAGGATGCAAGGAAAGATGAATTGAGGAAGGGCCATTGACGGCAACTGTATGATTGAAGTGCTATTCCCCTATTTTACCAGAAGAGGTCGGGCTCTATTTTTTTTTATTTAACCTTTAACTTCTCTAGGGTAGGGGGCAGTATTTTCACAGCCGGATGAAAAACGTACCCAAATTAAACGGCCTACTATTCGGGCACAGGAACTAGAATATGCATATTATTAGTAGATTTGGATAGAAAACACTCTGAAGTTTCTAAAACTGTTTGAATGATGTCAGAGTATAACAGAACCCATATGGCAGGCAAAAACCTGAGAAAAATCTAACCAGGAAGTGGGAAATCTGGTGCTTGTAGTCTTTTCAAGTCATTGCCTATCCAACACACAGTGATTTAGGGTTCATTTTGCACTTCCTAAGGCTTCCACTAGATGCCAACAGTCTTTAGAACCTAGTTTCAGGCTTTTGCAGTGAACAGAGAGCGAACAAAGGAAGTTGGTGACTCAGGAAAGGACATGAGTTCATTGGCGCGCATTCACGTGAGGAGGTAGCTGTGTTCCGTAACGTTTTTCAAGACATTGGAATCGTCAGGTTGGAATATTATTGAAGTTCTAATGTTAGGGATAGGGAGCAGTATTTTCATGGCCGGATAAAAAACATACCCGATTTAATCTGGTTACTACTCCTGCCCAGAAACTAGAATATGCATATAATTAGTAGATTTGGATAGAAAACACTCTAAAGTTTCTAAAACTGTTTGAATGGTGTCTGTGAGTATAACAGAACTCATATGGCAGGCCAAAACCTGAGAAGATTCTATACAGGAAGTGCCCTGTCTGACCATTTCTTGTCCTGTAGCCTCTCTATCAAAAATACAGCATCTCTGCTGTAACGTGACATTTTCTAAGGCTTCCATTGGCTCTAGGAAGGCGCCAGAAAGTGGAATGATAGCTCTGCAGTCTCTGGGCGAAAAACAGCAGGGGTTTTTGTGAGTGGTCCTTCTGGGAACAATGACACTGAGGCGCTCGTGCACAAGATTTTTTTCTTTCACTGTTTGAACGGATACAATGTCTCCCGGTTGGAATATTATCGCTATTTTACGAGAAAAATCGCATAAAAATTTATTTTAAACAGCGTTTGACATGCTTCGAAGTACGGTTATGGAATATTTTGACATTTTTTGTCACGAAACGCGCCGGCGCTTCACCGTTCGGATAGTTAACTGAACGCACGAACAAAACGGAGCTATTTCAATATAACTATGGATTATTTCGAACCAGAACAACATTTGTTGTTGAAGTAGAAGTCCTGGGAGTGCATTCTGACGAAGAACAGCAAAGGTAATCCAATTTTTCTTATAGTAAATCTGAGTTTGGTGAGTGCCAAACTTGGTGGGTGTCGTGATGGCCGGGCTATGTACTCAGAATATTGCAAAATGTGCTTTCACCGAAAAGCTATTTTAAAATCGGACACCGCGATTGCATAAAGGAGTTCTGTATCTATAATTCTTTAAATAATTGTTATGTTTTTTTGTCAACGTTTATCGTGAGTAATTTAGTAAATTCACCGGAAGTTTTCGGTGGGTATGCTAGTTCTGAGCATCACATGCTAATGTAAAAAGCTGGTTTTTGATATAAATATGAACTTGATTGAACAAAACATGCATGTATTGTATAACATAATGTCCTAGGAGTGTCATCTGATGAAGATCATCAAAGGTTAGTGCTGCATTTAGCTGTGGTTTTGGTTTTTGTGACATATATGCTTGCTTTGAAAATGGCTGTGTGATTATTTTTGGGAGGGTACTCTCCTGACATAATCTAATGTTTTGCTTTCGCTGTGAAGCCTTTTTGAAAGTGGACAGTGTGGTTAGATTAACGAGAGTCTTATCTTTAAAATGGTGTAAAATAGTCATATGTTTGAGAAATTGAAGTTATAGCATTTTTTAGGTGTTTGTATTTCGCGCCACGCTACACTATTGGATATTGGTGAGGCGTTCCGCTGGCGGAACATCTGTCCCTAACAGGTTCTAAGTTAAAAAGGCCCTAAAGGTTGATGCTATACAACGTTTGACATGTTTCAATGAACGTAAATATAACTTTTTTTGACTTTTCGTGGTGACATTTTGGCCGCGCTTCCTACATTTGGAGTAGCTTACTGAACGCGCAAACAACAAGGAGGTATTTGGACATAAATTATGGACTTTATCGAACAAAACAACATTTATTGTGGACCTGGGATTCCTGGAAGTGCCTTCTGATGAAGATCATCAAAGGTAAGTGAATATTTCTAATGCTATTTATGAATTTAGATGACTCCAAAATGGCGGGTATCTGTATTGCCTAGTGTATGTTTCTGAGCACCGTACTTAGATTATTGCAAAGTGTGCTTTCCCCGTGAAGCTTTTTTGAAATCTGTCACAGCGGTTGCATAAAGGAGATGGTTCTTAAATTCTTTGAATAACAGTTTAATATTTTATCAACGTTTATGATGAGTATTTTTGTAAATTGTTGTGCTGATTCACTGGCAGTATTGGAGGCAAAAATATTTTCTGAACATCACGCGCCAATGTAAAATGCTGTTTTTGGATATAAATATGAACTTTATCGAACAAAACATACATGTATTGTCTAACATTGAGTCCTAGGAGTGTCATCTGATGAAGATCGTCAAAGGTTAGTGCTTAATTTTAGCTGAATTTCTGGCATTTGTGACCCCTCTCCTGCTTGGAAAATGGCGGTGTGGTTTTTCTTGTGTTGTACCTGTCCTAACATAATCTAACTTTATGCTTTCGCCGTAAAGCCTTTTTGAAATCGGACAATGTGGTTACATTAAGGAGAAGTGTACCTTTAAAATGGTGTAAAATAGTCGTATGTTTGACTTTGAATTATGACATTGTTGTTTTTGAATTTGGCGCTCTGATTTTTCACTGGCTGTTGAATCGTGTGTTCCGTAGGTAGCATCCCATCTGCCCGAGAGAGGTTAACTAGGCAAGTCAGTTAAGAACAAATTCTTATTTACAATGACGGCCGACACTGGGCTATAGCGCGGCGCACTATAGGACTCCCAATCAAGGCCGGTTGTGATACAGCCTGGAATCGAACTAGGGTCTGTAGTGATGCAGTGCCTTAGACCGCTGCGCCAACACTGTCTAATACAACATTTCCAAAACAAAAGGGGTGGTCGTTTTGGTTTTTTGCCCTAACATCAGTGCTTAATTTGAGCTGGATCCTATTTGAGCTGGATCCTATTTGCCCGGATATGGCAACTCTCGCGGCATGACTCATTCATTATTTCACTGTTCGCACTGTAGACATTCTAATGAAAGCGATCGGAGATAAATCAAGTTGACTTGGGAAGATCTGTTGTGGGAGGTTTTGAAAACTAAAAAAGGTAGGATTTATATTTTTCCTTTACAAACTTGTTGTGTACTGTGAAGTTAAGGTGAATGTGCTTCATATTATAACATATGGAGGCCTATATATCCTCATATGTGTGTTCTGCTGTAGCCTACATTCATTTATTTTATTTGAAGTTATATTCTGATATTGTGATATTTGTTCTACTGTTACATTGATGTCGAGAAAATGATCTGAAATCTGGGTCTGCATATGGCCGGTGTTCTGCAGTGACTTCTAAAATGCTTTGAATGAACCAGTACCTTGGAGAGCGCTGTCCAGTTCACCACCAGAGACAGTAGTCTACTTGGAGAGCGCTGTCCGTTTCACCACCAGAGACAGTAGTCTACTTGGAGAGCGCTGTCCGTTTCACCACCAGAGACAGCAGTCTACTTGGAGAGCGCTGTCCGTTTCACCACCAGAGACAGTAGTCTACTTGGAGAGCGCTGTCCGTTTCACCACCAGAGACAGTAGTCTACTTGGAGAGCGCTGTCCGTTTCACCACCAGAGACAGCAGTCTACTTGGAGAGCGCTGTCCGTTTCACCACCAGAGACAATAGTCTACTTGGCTCTTTACTCCATCTGCTGCGCTGCTACGTTCTGTTCGACACTTTTTTTCCCACAGTGTGTTCCGGTACCTCAGAACCCCCCGTTTTCACGCTCACTATGTGTTCCGGTACCTCAGAGCCCCCCGGTAACCCCCCGTTTTCACGCTCACTATGTGTTCCGGTACCTCAGAGCCCCCCGGTAACCCCCCGTTTTCACGCTCACTATGTGTTCCGGGACTTCCCGATCTACAAATGAAGCACCGCCTAACACTGCACAGCTGACTCAAATGATCAAAGCCTGATGATTAGTTGATTATTTGAATCAGCTGTGCAGCGCTACGGCAAAAACCAAAAACGTGCACCCCTTTGGGGTCCTGAGGAGAGAGTTGAGTTCTGAGAATGTCTGAGATGTCTCACCTGTTCTCAGTCTTCTTCAGTCCTACAGGGGGCCAGGGAGGAATTGAAGCACCAGCTGTGGTGTTGTTGTTCTCTGTTAGTTTCTTAGTGATGACAGCACCAGCTGTGGTGTTGTTGTTCTCTGTTAGTTTCTTAGTGATGACAGCACCAGCTGTGGTGTTGTTGTTCTCTGTTAGTTTCTTAGTGATGACAGCACCAGCTGTGGTGTTGTTGCTCTCTGTTAGTTTCTTAGTGATGACAGCACCAGCTGTTGTTGTGGTGTTGTTGCTCTCTGTTAGTTTCTTAGTGATGACAGCACCAGCTGTTGTTGTGTTGTTGTTCTCTGTTAGTTTCTTAGTGATGACAGCACCAGCTGTTGTTGTGGTGTTGTTCTCTGTTAGTTTCTTAGTGATGACAGCACCAGCTGTTGTTGTGGTGTTGTTGCTCTCTGTTAGTTTCTTAGTGATGACAGCACCAGCTGTTGTTGTGTTGTTGTTCTCTGTTAGTTTCTTAGTGATGACAGCACCAGCTGTTGTTGTGGTGTTGTTGTTCTCTGTTAGTTTCTTAGTGATGACAGCACCAGCTGTTGTTGTGGTGTTGTTGTTCTCTGTTAGTTTCTTAGTGATGACAGCACCAGCTGTTGTTGTGGTGTTGTTCTCTGTTAGTTTCTTAGTGATGACAGCACCAGCTGTTGTTGTTGTGTTGTTGTTCTCTGTTAGTTTCTTAGTGATGACAGCACCAGCTGTTGTTGTTGTGTTGTTGTTCTCTGTTAGTTTCTTAGTGATGACAGCACCAGCTGTTGTTGTGGTGTTGTTGCTCTCTGTTAGTTTCTTAGTGATGACAGCACCAGCTGTTGTTGTGGTGTTGTTGCTCTCTGTTAGTTTCTTAGTGATGACAGCACCAGCTGTTGTTGTGGTGTTGTTGCTCTCTGTTAGTTTCTTAGTGATGACAGCACCAGCTGTTGTTGTGGTGTTGTTGTTCTCTGTTAGTTTCTTAGTGATGACAGCACCAGCTGTTGTTGTGGTGTTGTTGTTCTCTGTTAGTTTCTTAGTGATGACAGCACCAGCTGTTGTTGTGGTGTTGTTGTTCTCTGTTAGTTTCTTAGTGATGACAGCACCAGCTGTTGTTGTGGTGTTGTTGTTCTCTGTTAGTTTCTTAGTGATGACAGCACCAGCTGTTGTTGTGGTGTTGTTCTCTGTTAGTTTCTTAGTGATGACAGCACCAGCTGTTGTTGTGGTGTTGTTCTCTGTTAGTTTCTTAGTGATGACAGCACCAGCTGTTGTTGTGGTGTTGTTCTCTGTTAGTTTCTTAGTGATGACAGCACCAGCTGTTGTTGTGGTGTTGTTCTCTGTTAGTTTCTTAGTGATGACAGCACCAGCTGTTGTTGTGGTGTTGTTCTCTGTTAGTTTCTTAGTGATGACAGCAGCAGCCTGGGTCTTGGTACTGCAGTCTTCTTTAGATGGAGAGGCTTTCACATCACTATCCATCTTGAAGACAACTCTACCTCTACCCTGAACCACGTCCCTGTCCCCACCTGTACCCCCACCTACCACCACATTCACACCCTTATCCCCACCCCAACCTGAACCCCCTCCCTTGCCCCCTACCCCACCCAAACTCACTACCACACTCACACCCTGGCCAACCCCCACTACTGTCCCCTGCGAGCCGGCATTCGGGACTCTATTTGTGGGTAGACTCTGTGCCGGTCCCTGAGTCTGGGTCTTGCCCTGGTTCTCCTGCCCAGTGGGGGTGTTCCCAGATTGGAAGAACTGGAGCCGGGCCTGCTGGGTCTTGGATGCTGTGGGAGTGGTGGCGCTAGTTGTAGTGTTGAAGCTCCGTGGGACTGCGGTGGGTCCAGAGGCTGCAGGGCTCACTATGCCCAGGGAGGAGAGCCCCGGGCTGGGCCGCAAGGAGGCGGCAGAGGTGGTGGTGGTTTTGGAGCTCAGCCAGCTAGGGCCAAATTTGGAGGGGGTACTAGTGGGTGTCAGAGCTGGGGTGGATTTTGAGGGGTCTGTGTATTTGGGTCCGGGGGTATTCTTGGAGAGGTCTGAGAGAGGGGTGGTCTTGACAGTGGGAGGAGGGTGAGAGGTATATTTGGGTCCGGGGGTATTCTTGGAGAGGTCTGAGAGAGGGGTGGTCTTGACAGTGGGAGGAATGTGAGAGGTATATTTGGGTCCGGGGGTATTCTTGGAGAGGTCTGAGAGAGGGGTGGTCTTGACAGTGGGAGGAATGTGAGAGGTATATTTGGGTCCGGGGGTATTCTTGGAGAGGTCTGAGAGAGGGGTGGTCTTGACATTGGGAGGAATGTGAGAGGTATATTTGGGTCCGGGGGTATTCTTGGAGAGGTCTGAGAGAGGGGTGGTCTTGACAGTGGGAGGAGGGTGAGGGGTGTATTTGGAGGCAGCAAGGGTAGTAGGGTTGTTTTTGGGCAGGTCTCGGAGAGGGGTGTGTGTTGGCAGCGCCCCCTGGGGGTGGTGGTGGGAGGTACAGATGAAGGAGCCTGGTGTTGGTCCAGGTTTACAGTTACCAGACAGTAGAGTGGTGGAACACTCACTACACCTGGAGAACACAGGAACAGACATGACATAGAACACCACCTATATATGGAGAACACAGGAACAGACATGACATAGAACACCACCTATATATGGAGAACATCGGAACAGACATGACATAGAACACCACCTATATATGGAGAACACGGGAACAGACATGACATAGAAACCAACCTATATATGGAGACCACAGAAGACCAGTGGTAGAAACAATATTGTGTCTGGCTGTCTGCACATCTGTCAACCAACCAAATCTCTGTCTCCACCTGTCCGTGTATAGACTGATACATGTTACAGTAATGAACGTAGTGTGAAGTACAGCTGTCTACCATGGTACAGCTCCATAGAGTTAACCCTTTCAATAGGTGACTGGTATAATAACACATGGTACAGCTCCATATACAGATGAAGTCGGAAGTTTACATACAGTCAATTAGTATTCGGTAGCATTGCCTTTAAATTGTTTAACTTGGGTCAAACATTTTGGGTAGCCTTCCACTAGCTTCCCACAATAAGTTGGGTGAATTTTGGCCCATTCCTCCGGACAGAGCTGGTGTAACTGAGTCAGGTTTGTAGGCCTCCTTGCTCGCACACGCTTTTTCAGTTCTGCCCACAAATGTTCTATAGGATTGAGGTCAGGGCTTTGTGATGGCCACTCCAATACCTTGACTTTGTTGTCCTTAAGCCATTTTGCCACAACTTTGGAAGTATGCTTGGGGTCATTGCTCATTTGGAAGACCCATTTGTGACCAAGCTTTAACTTCCTGACTGATGTCTTGAGATGTTGCTTCAATATAGCCACATAATTTTCCTGCCCACACAACATGATGCTGCCACCCCCGTGCTTCACGGTTGGGATGGTGTTCTTCGGCTTGCAAGCCTCCCCCTTTTTCCTCCAAACATAACAATGGTCATTATGGCCAAACAGTTCTATTTTTGTTTCATCAGACCAGAGGACATTTCTCCAAAAAGCCAGACTATGGTTGTGCAGTTGCAAACCATAGTCTGGCTTTTCTATGGTGGTTTTGGAGCAGTGGCTTCTTCCTTGCTGAGCGGCCTTTCAGGTTATGTCGATAAAGGACTCGTTTTACTCTGGATATAGATACTTTCGTACACGTTTCCTCCAGCATCTTCACAAGGTCCTTTGCTGTTGTTCTGGGATTGATTTGCACTTTTCGCACCAAAGTACGTTCATCTCTAGGAGACAGAACGCGTCTCCTTCCTGAGCGGTATGACGGCTGCGTGGTCCCATGGTGTTTATACTTGCATACTATTGTTTGTACAGATGAACATGGTACCTTCAGGTGTTTGGAAATTGCTCCCAAGGATGAACCAGATTTGTGGAGGTCTACAATTTCTTTTCTGAGGTCTTGGCTGATTTTAGATTTTCCTATGATGTCAAGCAAAGAGGCACCAAGTTTGAAGGTAGGCCTTGAAATACATCCACAGGTACACAGCCTACCACAGCCTATCAGAAGCTTCTAAAGCCATGACATCATTTTCTGGAATTTTCCAAGCTGTTTAAAGTCACAGTCAACATAGTGTATGTAAACTTCTGACCCACTGGAATTGTGATACAGTGAATTATAAATGAAATAATCTGTCTGTAAACAATTGTTGGAAAAATTACTTGTGTCATGCACAAAGTAGATGTCCTCAGTGACTTGCCAAAACTATAGTTTGTAAACAAGAAATTTGTGGACTGGTTGAAAAACAAGTTTTAATGACTCCAACCTAAGTGCATGTAAACTTCCCGACTTCAACTGTAGTTAACCCTTTCAATAGGTGACTGGTATAATAACACATGGTACAGCTCCATAGAGTTAACCCTTTCAATAGGTGACTGGTATAATAACACATGGTACAGCTCCATAGAGTTAACCCTTTCAATAGGTGACTGGTATAATAACACATGGTACAGCTCCATAGAGTTAACCCTTTCAATAGGTGACTGGTATAATAACACATGGTACAGCTCCATAGAGTTAACCCTTTCAATAGGTGACTGGTATAATAACATGGTGGAGTCATTAACATGGTCAAGTCTTACCTGGCACAGCTCCTGTGATACAGCCTCCCATCCACTAGGTGTCTCTGGACCAGATGAACGTGTTTATTACACACGGAACACTTACTGCTCAGAGTCCCCGTCTTATTGGAGCGGTCCGACAACACATCCTTCTGGGGGGGAGAGATTAGCCTTCTGTTAGTTACAACAGACAGTATTTAACCTAGTAACCTAGGGGTTATTGGAGGGACTACAGGCAGGAGTATTAGGGTCCCCTAGGGGTTATTGGAGGGACTACAGGCAGGAGTATTAGGGTCCCCTAGGGGTTATTGGAGGGACTACAGGCAGGAGTATTAGGGTCCCCTAGGGGTTATTGGAGGGACTACAGGCAGGAGTATTAGGGTCCCCTAGGGGTTATTGGAGGGACTACAGTGGGTCCGTGAAACAATTATTATTTTTATTTCAAATCGCTAGAAACAAAACAGAAAACAAAACATTTTGAATTACAAACCTACACTAGAAAATAGGAGAATCTTATTGTATTCCTCCTCGTTATATGGAGCTAAATATCTGACATAGGCTTTGACAAAGCACCTGTTCATAGCCTACCAGTCTCAACAACACTCACTGGACTATCTGACATAGACTGGCAATACAATCAAATCAAAGTGTATTGGTCACGTGCACAAGGTACAGTGAAACGCTTGCTTTGCTATTAACTCTTCAACAATGCACTACAACATCAATATCCATCAACAATCAACAACTAGTAATAATAATTAGCTTGTTAATACGACCAATCAGGCTAGTTACAACTGGGGCCGGAGTGAAACCCCACAGGAGGGCATCTCTCCAGGAACAGGGTTGGCCAACCCTGGAGAAGAGTATTTAAAGGAGATCCTTACCTGTGCTGCCCTGTCTGGTCTGGTTGAGGCTTTGGGTGAGGAGGAGGGGGGAGGGCGGTTCTCAGTAGTGGATTTAGAGGGGGGAGAGGCGGGGAAGACCTTGGAGACAACTGCTTGGTTCTTTTTCCCAGAAGGCCCCTCTTCTGTGGATGCCTCCGCTGGACGCTTTATCCCCGCCATGCCGCCAACTACACACACACACACACACACTACTTGATCACAAAGTTCATCACAGTATGTGTGTGCCCATATCGTGTGAGCAGCGTGTGGGCAGCGTGTCAGTATCGTGTGGGCAGCGTGTCAGTATCGTGTGGGCAGCGTGTCAGTATCGTGTTGGCAGCGTGTCAGTATCGTGTGGGCAGCGTGTGGGCAGCGTGTCAGTATCGTGTGGGCAGCGTGTCAGTATCGTGTGGGCAGCGTGTCAGTATCGTGTGGGCAGCGTGTCAGTATCGTGTGGGCAGCGTGTCAGTATCGTGTGGGCAGCGTGTCAGTATCGTGTGGGCAGCGTGTCAGTATCATGTGGGCAACGTGTCAGTATCATGTGGGCAACGTGTCAGTATCATGTGGGCAACGTGTCAGTATCATGTGGGCAGCGTGTGGACAGAATGTGGGCAGCGTGTGGACAGAATGTGGGCAGCGTGTGGACAGCGTGAGTATCATGTGGGCAGCGTGAGTATCATGTGGGCAGCGTGAGTATCATGTGGGCAGCATGAGTATCATGTGGGCAGCGTGTGGGCAGCGTGTCAGTAGCATGTGGGCAGCGTGTCAGTATTATGTGGGCAGCTCGTGAGTATCATGTGGGCAACCTGTTGGCAGCGTGTGGGTATCATGTGGGCAGCATGTGAGTATCATGTGGGCAGCATGTTGGCAGCGGGTGGGTATCATGTGGGCAGCATGTTGGCAGCGGGTGGGTATCATGTGGGCAGCGTGTTGGCAGCGGGTGGGTATCATGTGGGCAGCATGTGAGTATCATGTGGGCAGCATGTTGGCAGCGTGTTGGCAGCGGGTGGGTATCATGTGGGCAGCGTGTTGGCAGCATGTGGGCAGCATGTCATGTGTATGTATGCTTGCACATGTTTACTCAATATGTATGTATGTATGTATGTATGTATGTATGTATGTGTACTACTCACTAGGTGATTTGCCATGGAAGTGGTTGTAGTATTGTGAGACATATGTCAGAATACTGAGTCTGTCTGGTATCTTCAGGGCCACCATGTCCTCAGCATCTAACAGAGCTGGGATCCCCAACTCATCCTCCGCTACCCGGAACGCCTGGGAGCACACAGATACATTGAAGGCTGGAACACACAGATACATAGACGGCTGGAACCCACAGATACATAGACGGCTGGAACCCACAGATACATAGACGGCTGGAACCCACAGATACATAGACGGCTGGAACCCACAGATACATAGAAGGCTGGAACCCACAGATACATAGAAGGCTGGAACCCACAGATACATACCACAGATACATAGAAGGCTGGAACCCACAGATACATAGAAGGCTGGAACCCACAGATACATAGAAGGCTGGAACCCACAGATACATAGAAGGCTGGAACCCACAGATACATAGAAGGCTGTACACCTGGGAACAAAGAGATATCAAGAAGGTTGGAATGCCTGGGAGCACAGAACAAGAAGGCACGACAACGTCTCTTCCCCCTCAGCAGGCTGAAAAGATTTGGCATGGGTCTTCAGATCCTCAAAAAGTTCTACAGCTGCACCGCTGAGAGCATCTTGCCGTGCTGCCAACTGCTTGGAATCCGTCCACAAGGCGCAACAGAGGGTAGTGTGTACGGCCCAGTACATCACTGGGGCGAGCTTCCTGCCATCCAGGACCTCAATACCAGGCGGTGTCAGAAGGCCCTAAAAATTGTCAGACTAAAGTAGAGGTCGACCGATTAATCGGAATGGCCAATTAATTAGGGCCGATTTCAAGTTTTCATAACAATCGGTAATTGGTATATTTGCGAAAAAAGCACTGTCGTTGCACCAATGTACCTAACCATAAACATCAATGCCTTTCTTTAAAATCAATACACAAGTATATATTTTTAAACCTGCATATTTAGTTAATATTGCCTGCTAACATGAAATTGTGTCACATCTCTAGAGTTCATTGCACGCAGAGTCAGGGTATATGCAACCGTTTGGGCCGCCTGGCTCGTTGCGAACTAATTTGCCAGAATTTTACGTAATTACGACATAACATTGAAGGTTGTGCAATGTAACAGGAATATTTAGACTTAGGGATGCCACCCGTTAGATAAAATACGGAACGGTTCCGTATTTCACTGAAAGAAAAAAACGTTTTGTTTTCGAGATGATAGTTTCCGGATTCGACCATATTAATGACCTAAGGCTCGTATTTCTGTGCTATTATGTTATAATTAAGTCTATGATTTGATAGAGCAGTCTGACTGAGTGGTGGTAGGCAGCAGCAGGCTCGTAAGCATTCATTCAAACAGCACTTTATTGCGTTTTGCCAGCAGCCCTTCGCTGTGCTTCAAGCATTGCGCTGTTTATGACTTCAAGCCGGGTGGGTATAATTTGTGAAATGTTCCAACAGGAATCTATTCCAAAAACTTCGTAAATAACAAGGTTGCCAAAAAACAAAGCATACAAATTTGCATAGAGGCAGAATAAGATACCGGGTAGGGAGTGGTCTATTTCATTGCGTTTTTCACTCATCACGTTTATTCCGAAAAATGTCTGTCCTCACTCTGGTTGCCTATGGACAAACATTAAGAACAAGCTACGTGGTGAGTTGATGCCTATTCGGCAGCTAGTTAGCTAGGTTTGTATGTGTTGCTACTTTGTATGCAACACATTTGTATTCTCATTCCAACACTCCCATTGGTCTATAGAGGCAGAGACTCAGAGACAAAGTGTTATTCTCATTCCAACACTCCCATTGGTCTATAGAGGCAGAGACTCAGAGACAAAGTGTTGTTCTCATTCCAACACTCCCATTGGTCTATAGAGGCAGAGACTCAGAGACAAAGTGTTATTCTCATTCCAACACTCCCATTGGTCTATAGAGGCAGAGACTCAGAGACAAAGTGTTGTTCTCATTCCAACACTCCCATTGGTCTATAGAGGCAGAGACTCAGAGACAAAGTGCTGTTCTCATTCCAACACTCCCACATGACTGGAATAGCTGGTAAAGTGACTTTGTGTGTGAGAAAGAGAGATGTCTTTGTTACTATTTCTGTGTTTGAGAAATCCCTGTCCACTAATTTCTGAATTTGCAAGGCAGAATGTGGGTTAACTCCTTGTTTACAGTAGCTGCTATGTAGGTCTTAGTGTTGTAATGGACTATGTGTGTGAATACAGCCCAAGCAACTGAAGTAGCTGGCCTGGCAGGCTGGCCTGGTTCTACAGCTGCGATTTTAGACCTGAACAAATAAAGTATGAGAAGGAAACAGACAAGACAGGACAGGATAGATCACAGCAGTGATTCAGGAAAGAGAAACAGACATGTAAAGACAGGACAGGATAGATCACAGTAGTGATTCAGGAAAGAGAAACGGACATGTAAAGACAGGACAGGATAGATCACAGCAGTGATTCAGGAAAGAGAAACGGACATGTAAAGACAGGACAGGATAGATCACAGTAGTGATTCAGGAAAGAGAAACAGACATGTAAAGACAGGACAGGATAGATCATAGTAGTGATTCAGGAAAGAGAAACGGACAGGATAGATAACAGCAGTGATTCAGGACATTTTTTACATTTTTTTTTTTTTACATTTTAGTCATTTAGCAGACGCTCTTATCCAGAGCGACTTACAGTAGTGAATGCATACATTTCATTTATTTATTTATTTTATGTGCTGGCCCCCCGTGGGAAACGAACCCACAACCCTGGCGTTGCAAACACCATGCTCTACCAACTGAGCTACAGGGAAGGCCAAGAGAAACCGGACTTAAAGAGAACAGGACGTAAAGAGAAACCATTGCAGGACCATCAACAGTCTGAAGTTCTTGGGAATTTCTCCTGTTAGAGTCCTCACTTTCAAGTCAGAAATGTTCCTGGCTTCCTGATGACTAGGAGAAAGAATGGAAAGCCCGGGGGTTTCAACAGTCAAAGTGTGTGTGTGTGTGTGTGTGTGTGTGTGTGTCTGCAGCAGGACATGCTCCCCTCATCCACACCATTTCCTGGAACACCAACTCCATGGAAGCAGAAAGGAAGGACAGAAGAGCTACTCCATAACAGCATTCCAAGTAGGGCCCTGTTCCCTATAAAGTCCACTACATTTGACCCAAGCACTATGGACCCTGGTGAAAAGTTGTGCACTATTTAGGGAATAGGGTGCCATTTGAGCTGTATCCTGTGACAAGATGATTTGATAAACAACATGTCTGTGTCTGAAACCGGCTGACTGTTATCAGTTCATCACTACAGTTCTAAAAAGCTATTTAGCTATTTACATTACTATGATCCAACTTCTGAAGGCAGGCCAGCCATGACACACACACACACACAGTTGAAACCTCCAGGCTAACCTCTCCCTTCTCTCTCCCTGCCCTGAGGAAACCTCCAGGCTAACCTCTCCCTTCTCTCTCCCTGCCCTGGGGAAACCTCCAGGCTAACCTCTCCCTTCTCTCTCCCTGCCCTGAGGAAACCTCCAGGCTAACTCTCCCTTCTCTCTCCCTGCCCTGAGGAAACCTCCAGGCTAACCTCTCCCTTCTCTCTCCCTGCCCTGAGGAAACCTCCAGGCTAACCTCTCCCTTCTCTCTCCCTGCCCTGAGGAAACCTCCAGGCTAACCTCTCCCTTCTCTCTCCCTGCCCTGAGGAAACCTCCGAGCTAACCTCTCCCTTCTCTCTCCCTGCCCTGAGGAAACCTCCAGGCTAACCTCTCCCTTCTAACTCTCCCTGCCCTGAGGAAACCTCCGGGCTAACCTCTCCCTGCCCTGAGGAAACCTCCGGGCTAATCTCTCCCTTCTCTCTCCCTGCCCTGAGGAAACCTCCGGGCTAACCTCTCCCTTCTCTCTCCCTGCCCTGAGGAAACCTCTGGGCTAATCTCTCCCTTCTCTCTCCCTGCCCTGAGGAAACCTCTGGGCTAACCTCTCCCTTGTCTCTCCCTGCCCTGAGGAAACCTCCGGGCTAACCTCTCCCTTCTCTCTCCCTGCCCTGAGGAAACCTCCGGGCTAACCTCTCCCTTCTCTCTCCCTGCCCTGAGGAAACCTCCGGGCAAACCTCTCCCTTCTCTCTCCCTGCCCTGAGGAAACCTCCAGGCTAACCTCTCCCTTCTCTCTCCCTGCCCTGAGGAAACCTCCAGGCTAACTCTCGCGTCTCTCTCCCTGCCCTGAGGAAACCTCCAGGCTAACTCTCCCTTCTCTCTCCCTGCCCTGAGGAAACCTCCAGGCTAACTCTCCCTTCTCTCTCCCTGCCCTGAGGAAACCTCCAGGCTAACTCTCCCTTCTCTCTCCCTGCCCTGAGGAAACCTCCAGGCTAACCTCTCCCTTCTCTCTCCCTGCCCTGAGGAAACCTCCAGGCTATAACTGTAGTTCTATGTCAGAATAATTCAGAGGCTAGAATGTTACTGTAGTTCTATGTCAGAAGTATAGTGGTAGAATGTTACTGTCGTTCTATGTCAGAATAATCCAGACGCTAGAATGTTACAGTAGTTCTATGTCAGAACTATAGTGGTAGACTGTTACAGTAGTTCTGTGTCAGAATAATTCAGAGGCTAGAATGTTACTGTAATTCTATGTCAGAATAATCCAGACGCTAGAATGTTACTGTAGTTCTATGTCAGAGGCTAGAATGTTACTGTAGTTCTATGTCAGAATAATCCAGACGCTAGAATGTTACTGTAGTTCTATGTCAGAATAATCCAGACGCTAGAATGTTACAGTAGTTCTATGTCAGAAGTATAGCGGTAGAATGTTTCTGTAGTTCTAATGTCAGAAGTATAGTGGTAGAGTGATAGGCCTAGATATATCACTCTATGTAATGAATTGGTGCTCAAATGGTGGTCAGTTTGCTGGAGTTTATGGTCTGGAGTGACAGTCAGTTGGCTGTATAATCTATAGTAGTCTATGGTGAGACTCAGCTGACTGTATAATCTACAGTAGTCTATGGTGAGACTCAGCTGGCTGTATAATCTATAGCAGTCTATGGTGAGGAGTAGTGAGACTCAGCTGGCTGTATAATCTATAGTAGTCTATGGTGAGGAGTAGTGAGACTCAGCTGGCTGTATAACCTATAGTAGTCTATGGTGAGACTCAGCTGACTGCATAACCTATAGTAGTCTATGGTGAGACTCAGCTGACTGCATAATCTATAGTAGTCTATGGTGAGACTCAGCTGGCTGTATAATCTATAGTAGTCTATGGTGAGACTCAGCTGGCTGTATAATCTATAGTAGTCTATGGTGAGACTCAGCTGGCTGTATAATCTATAGTAGTCTATGGTGAGACTCAGCTGGCTGTATAATCTATAGTAGTCTATGGTGAGACTCAGCTGGCTGTATAATCTATAGTAGTCTATGGTGAGACTCAGCTGGCTGTATAATCTATAGTAGTCTAGGGTGAGCCTCAGCTGACTGTATAATCTATAGTAGTCTATGGTGAGACTCAGCTGACTGTATAATCTATAGTAGTCTATGGTGAGACTCAGCTGACTGTATAATCTATAGTAGTCTATGGTGAGACTCAGCTGACTGTATAATCTATAGTAGTCTATGGTGAGACTCATCTGACTGTATAATCTATAGTAGTCTATGGTGAGACTCATCTGACTGTATAATCTATAGTAGTCTATGGTGATACTCAGGTGGCTGTATAATCTATAGTAGTCTATGGTGAGACTCAGCTGACTGTATAATCTATAGTAGTCTATGGTGAGACTCATCTGACTGTATAATCTATAGTAGTCTATGGTGAGACTCATCTGACTGTATAATCTATGGTGAGACTCAGCTGGCTGTATAATCTATAGTAGTCTATGGTGAGACTCAGCTGACTGTATAATCTATAGTAGTCTATGGTGAGACTCATCTGACTGTATAATCTATAGTAGTCTATGGTGAGACTCAGCTGGCTGTATAATCTATAGTTGTCTATGGTGAGACTCAGCTGGCTGTAGTGAGACTCAGCTGGCTGTATAATCTATAGTAGTCTGTGGTGAGACTCAGCTGGCTGTATAATCTATAGTAGTCTATGGTGAGACTCAGCTGACTGCATAATCTACAGTAGTCTATGGTGAGACTCAGCTGGCTGTATAATCTATAGCAGTCTATGGTGAGGAGTAGTGAGACTCAGCTGGCTGTATAATCTATAGTAGTCTATGGTGAGACTCAGCTGGCTGTATAATCTATAGCAGTCTATGGTGAGGAGTAGTGAGACTCAACTGGCTGTATAATCTATAGTAGTCTATGGTGAGACTCAGATGACTGCATAATCTACAGTAGTCTATGGTGAGACTCAGCTGGCTGTATAATCTATAGCAGTCTATGGTGAGGAGTAGTGAGACTCAGCTGGCTGTATAATCTATAGTAGTCTATGGTGAGACTTTGCTGGCTGTATAATCTATAGTAGTCTATGGTGAGGAGTAGTGAGACTCAGCTGGCTGTATAATCTATAGTAGTCTATGGTGAGACTCAGCTGGCTGTATAATCTATAGCAGTCTATGGTGAGGAGTAGTGAGACTCAGCTGGCTGTATAATCTATAGTAGTCTATGGTGAGACTCAGCTGACTGCATAATCTATAGTAGTCTATGGTGAGACTCAGCTGGCTGTATAATCTATAGTAGTCTATGGTGAGGAGTAGTGAGACTCAGCTGGCTGTATAATCTATAGTAGTCTATGGTGAGACTCAGCTGGCTGTATAATCTATAGTGGTGTATGGTGAGACTCAGCTGGCTGTATAATCTATAGTAGTCTATGGTGAGACTCAGCTGGCTGTATAATCTATAGTAGTCTATGGTGAGGAGTAGTGAGACTCAGCTGGCTGTATAATCTATAGTAGTCTATGGTGAGACTCTGCTGACTGTATAATCTATAGTAGTCTATGGTGAGACTCATCTGACTGTATAATCTATGGTGAGACTCAGCTGACTGTATAATCTATAGTAGTCTATGGTGAGACTCAGCTGGCTGTATAATCTATAGTCGTCTATGGTGAGACTCAGCTGGCTGTAGTGAGACTCAGCTGGCTGTATAATCTATAGTAGTCTATGGTGAGACTCAGCTGGCTGTATAATCTATAGTAGTCTATGGTGAGGAGTAGTGAGACTCAGCTGGCTGTATAATCTATAGTAGTCTATGGTGAGACTCAGCTGGCTGTATAATCTATAGTGGTGTATGGTGAGACTCAGCTGGCTGTATAATCTATAGTAGTCTATGGTGAGACTCAGCTGGCTGTATAATCTATAGTAGTCTATGGTGAGGAGTAGTGAGACTCAGCTGGCTGTATAATCTATAGTAGTCTATGGTGAGACTCTGCTGACTGTATAATCTATAGTAGTCTATGGTGAGACTCATCTGACTGTATAATCTATGGTGAGACTCAGCTGACTGTATAATCTATAGTAGTCTATGGTGAGACTCAGCTGGCTGTATAATCTATAGTCGTCTATGGTGAGACTCAGCTGGCTGTAGTGAGACTCAGCTGGCTGTAGTGAGACTCAGCTGGCTGTATAATCTATAGTAGTCTATGGTGAGACTCAGCTGGCTGTATAATCTATAGTAGTCTATGGTGAGGAGTAGTGAGACTCAGCTGGCTGTATAATCTATAGCAGTCTATGGTGAGACTCAGCTGGCTGTATAATCTATAGCAGTCTATGGTGAGACTCAGCTGGCTGTATAATCTATAGTAGTCTATGGTGAGGAGTAGTGAGACTCAGCTGGCTGTATAATCTATAGCAGTCTATGGTGAGGACTAGTGAGACTCAGCTGGCTGTATAATCTATAGTAGTCTATGGTGTGGAGTAGTGAGACTCAGCTGGCTGTATAATCTATAGCAGTCTATGGCTGAAGAAATTTGTCTTGGTACCTAAAACCCTCAAACTTTTACAGATGCACAATTGAGAGCATCCTGTCAGGCTGAATCATCGCCTGGTACGGCAACTGCATTGCCCGCAACCGCAGGGCTCTCCAGAGGGTGGTGCGGTCTACCCAACGCATCACGTGGGGGGTGGGGGGGGGGATGGGGGGGGGGGGTGGGAGACGACGACACCTACAGCACCCGATGTCACAGGAAGGCCAAAAAAATCCTCAAGGACATCAACCACCCGAGCCATGCCGCTATCACACGTATGTGTGTGTTCATCAGTAACTTACCAGGTGGTTGTTGTCATAGACATTCTCCTTCTTCAGGGAATCAAAGTCACTGAGGAGAAGAAGCACAGATTTGGTTGATGACATGACACATCAAGCACACCACTGACACAAGCTACCTGACATTATTCCCTGCTTCTCACACCCCACTGAAGCAAGCTACCTGTCATTATTCCCTGGATCTCACACCCCACTGAAGCAATCTACCTGCCATTATTCCCTGGATCTCACACACACCACTGAAGCAAGCTACCTGCCATTATTCCCTGGATCTCACACCACTGACACAAGCTACCTGTCATTATTCCCTGGAGCTCACACACACCACTGAAGCAAGCTACCTGCCATTATTCCCTGGATCTCACACCACTGACACAAGCTACCTGTCATTATTCCCTGGATCTCACACACCACTGACACAAGCTACCTGCCATTATTCCCTGGATCTCCCACACCACTGAAGCAAGCTACCTGCCATTATTCCCTGGATCTCACACCACTGACACAAGCTACCTGTCATTATTCCCTGGATCTCACACCACTGACACAAGCTACCTGCCATTATTCCCTGGATCTCACACCACTGACACAAGCTACCTGCCATTATTCCCTGGATCTCAATCTAGTCCACAGGAGGTTGGTGGCACTGTAATTGGGGAGAACAGGCTCGTGGTAATGGCTGTAGTGAAATCAGTGGAGTGGTATCAAAATACGGCAAACACATGGGATGCCATTCCATTTGCTCCGACTCCTTTGCAGAATCATTCAAAAACGTCTTCACTTGAGAACGACACAATCATAACCACAGCATCAATGATGTCACTCCATCTTATGACCAGTGATTCACTTTGCTATTATTAAAATGTCAAAATGCAAATCAGAGTCAGTCTCACACACCAGTTTTCCACTGATTCTATAAAAAAATAGATATATTTGGGTCTTTAGACTGAGTTCTCCTTTGAGTGAAACATGTGGAAAAGACGCCTTGTCATTCAAACAGTGGACTTCCTAGGCTACTGATTATCTCAAATAGTCAATGTTATGTTTAGATGGTTACCCTGTCATCAACTGTTTACTGTAAACCTAGAATCTACTGTGTCTTTAAAAGAAAGATTTGACAAAAGACTAGGCTTTATCACTGATACAGATATTTTTATATTCAGAAATCGTGTCAAATTCCGTTTTTAATTTGAGGATTAGTTTACAAATCGGAAGGAAGCACAAATGTTTACTGCCACGTTGAGTTGGCAAGAGTTGTAGGGTTTTCATTTCCATGTTGTTAGGCTACTGATACTTACAGGGTACTACCTCCAGGCAATGAAAGGAAACTTTAACATAATATTTATTTCGTGTTGCATACAAGTGCTACTTTATTGCAATAAATACAGGTTACGCTGTCACCATAGGAACTAAGACAAAAATCAAGACTCATTCTGTTTAAACTGTCGAGTTTATTAGCTTCCTCATAGAATTTCGTAACTCTCAAAGTAGTTCTATCGATACTGCCCTCTACTTACATGAGGTCGGGTCTGTTTCGGTGAATGAGGGCGCAGAAAGCCATCCCGTCCCTGAAAGAAGTTGTCATATTGGTGATAGTGACATCTCTGTAACCCTGAACCTGGATCTTACACCACTGTTGCAGCGCTTTCACCGCAGACATCCTAGTTCTCTCCCGAAACCCCGAACCGAGTGCAAGCGGCAAGACGCGAACCAAGTTCACGAACTGACGGCAACTTAAATAAATAGACTAGTGACTGAAATCCGCCTTACGGGGAAAAAGGTTTTGATCCAACTTCTGACGAATGATTGGGGAAACCGCATTAAAAAGAGAGAGAGAAAGTCGTCCGCGTGGTTCTGTTCAATGATTTATATAAATACACTAGATAAAAGATACGGGTCGCTGTGTTGAAGCCACCGCGCCTCCATCTTGTCACTCCCCTACCGATGGAAAACATATTCTGGAAGATATAGAAATCCATTTATTAATGTCAACATTCGTTAACGCCACTTTTATTCTATTACAGACACCACAATGCATACTTTACATTATGTGAGTTAAACATAAAACAATATATATATATATATATATATATATACATATATATATATATATATATATATATATATAACATGTTTTCCTTAAAGTATAATTTTGGGGAGATTACTAATGTCCCCACTACAAAAAAAATACATGTCATTTTGTCTTTGAAACATTTAATTGAAATACTGTATAATTCCATTCATTCCTATGGATGACTGCTACTGGGGAGTACCAATATGGTCGACCGGTGGCTTCAAAGCCTCTCAATGGCCAATACATAGTATATTTATTCTAGTGTTGATATACATCCTTGATTCTGTTTGGCAATCAAATGAAAAACTGATTTGATACCTGAAAAGGTTTCTTGTCGTGACGTAGAATGGGCAGGGTCAAACGGGTACTTCCAGAAAAGGGGGTGTTTTCTGATATCGGAGTTTCTTGATATCAACTTACACCCATTGACGCTCGTCATCGGTCCGTGGCTGTTTCTTTTGAGGGAGAGAGAGAGAGAGAGAGAGAGAGAGAGAGAGAGAGAGAGAGAGAGAGAGAGAGAGAGAGAGAGGTGAGAGAGAAAGAAAGTATTGCTCTATTCATGAATTTACAATTACAGTAGTATTTTGTTGCAAGAACAAGGCAAGTATCAGTTACAAGAGAGTTGTCTATGTGGTTCTTTTTGGTGATCAAATCAAACCGATTAAGTCGACTGATTTGACACCTGAAAAGGTTTCTGTGGGGGGGAGAAGAGAGGGAGAGAGAGTAAAGAGCAGAGAGGGAGAAAGAAAGCAATGCTCTAGTCATGAATTTACAATTACAGTGATTTTGTTGCAAGAACATGGTAAATATCAGTAGTGAATTTGACATAAAGCTGTGACTTTCCTTTTGAAAGGGGATCTGTGTCTGATCTTGGCCTAGATGAAGGGGGATCTGTGTCTTATCTTGGCCTAGATGAAGGGGGATCTGTGTCTGATCTTGGCCTAGATGAAGGAGGATCTGTATCTGATCTTGGCCTAGATGAAGGGGGATCTGTATCTGATCTTGGCCTAGATGAAGGGGGATCTGTGTCTGATCTTGGCCTAGATGAAGGAGGATCTGTGTCTGATCTTGGCCTAGATGAAGGGGGATCTGTATCTGATCTTGGCCTAGATGAAGGAGGATCTGTGTCTGATCTTGGCCTAGATGAAGGAGGATCTGTATCTGATCTTGGCCTAGATGAAGGAGGATCTGTGTCTGATCTTGGCCTAGATGAAGGAGGATCTGTGTCTGATCTTGGCCTAGATGAAGGAGGATCTGTGTCTGATCTTGGCCTAGATGAAGGAGGATCTGTGTCTGATCTTGGCCTAGATGAAGGAGGATCTGTATCTGATCTTGGCCTAGATGAAGGAGGATCTGTGTCTGATCTTGGCCTAGATGAAGGAGGATCTGTATCTGATCTTGGCCTAGATGAAGGAGGATCTGTGTCTGATCTTGGCCTAGATGAAGGAGGATCTGTGTCTGATCTTGGCCTAGATGAAGGAGGCAGACGCAGTAAAACAGCTGACTCACAGTGGGTGTGGCTTTATGTAACACTAAAGGGTTCTACACAGTCTACGGGGTTTGTTTGCGTAGCTCTCAACGTACTTTTGTGCGACTGCATTTTTGCAACACGACACAAACGGAGCTCCGTAGAAAATCACTGTGGAGAGCCCTTAAAGCTACCAGGTGGTCCCTGGTCTGCTCAACCTTAACTTACCTGTCCTGCCAGGAGATTGTGTGTATGTGTGCCCAACCTGCAAAGTTACCTGACACCTTCCGCATACCATACTGAGATCCTGTTTCCAGGTAGATATGGGAGGAACTACTACAGTACTATAACCTAGATACTGATCTGAGATCCTGTTTCCAGGTAGATATGGGAGGAACTACTACAGTACTATCACCTAGATACTGATCTGAGATCCTGTTTCCATGTAGATATGGTAGGAACTACTACAGTACTATAACCTAGATACTGATCTGAGATCCTGTTTCCATGTAGATATGGGAGGAACTACTACAGTACTATCACCTAGATACTGATCTGAGATCCTGTTTCCAGGTAGATATGGGAGGAACTACTACAGTACTATAACCTAGATACTGATCTGAGATCCTGTTTCCAGGTAGATATGGGAGGAACTACTACAGTACTATCACCTAGATACTGATCTGAGATCCTGTTTCCAGGTAGATATGGGAGGAACTACTACAGTACTATCACCTAGATACTAATCTGAGATCCTGTTTCCAGGTAGATATGGGAGGAACTACTACAATACTATCACCTAGATACTGATCTGAGATCCTGTTTCCAGGTAGATATGGGAGGAACTACTACAGTACTATCACCTAGATACTGATCTGAGATCCTGTTTCCATGTAGATATGGGAGGAACTACTACAGTACTATCACCTAGATACTGATCTGAGATCCTGTTTCCATGTAGATATGGGAGGAACTACTACAGTACTATAACCTAGATACTGATCTGAGATCCTGTTTCCAGGTAGATATGGGAGGAACTACTACAGTACTATCACCTAGATACTGATCTGAGATCCTGTTTCCAGGTAGATATGGAAGTACTACAGTACTATAACCTAGATACTGATCTGAGATCCTGTTTCCAGGTAGATATGGGAGGAACTACTACAGTACTATAACCTAGATACTGATCTGAGATCCTGTTTCCATGTAGATATGGGAGGAACTACTACAGTACTATAACCTAGGTACTGATCTGAGATCCTGTTTCCATGTAGATATGGAAGTACTACAGTACTATAACCTAGATACTGATCTGAGATCCTGTTTCCATGTAGATATGGAAGTACTACAGTACTATAACCTAGATACTGATCTGAGATCCTGTTTCCAGGTAGATATGGAAGTACTACAGTACTATAACCTAGATACTGATCTGAGATCCTGTTTCCATGTAGATATGGTAGGAACTACTACAGTACTATAACCTAGATACTGATCTGAGATCCTGTTTCCAGGTAGATATGGGAGGAACTACTCCAGTACTATTAACTAGTTTTGTCCCATTAATGGTTCAGGTTAGGAGTAGGGAAGAGTAATCTGATCCTAGATCTGTGGTTAGGTTAGTATCTAATGGTTCAGGTTAGGAGTAGGGAAGAGTAATCTGATCCTAGATCTGTGGTTAGGTTAGTATGTAATGGTTCAGGTTAGGAGTAGGGAAGAGTAATCGGATCCTAGATCTGTGGTTAGGTTAGTATCTAACGGTTCAGGTTAGGAGTAGGGAAGAGTAATCTGATCCTAGGTCTGTGGTTAGGTTAGTATCTAACGGTTCAGGTTAGGAGTAGGGAAGAGTAATCTGATCCTAGATCTGTGGTTAAGGAGGATGTACCTGGAGAAGTAAATACAGGTGAAGAGAGCACCACAGGAAGCACAGATTGAACATGCAGAACATTCACAGCCAGATTGAAGGAGTTTTATGTTCTAGAACATTCTCTCTGTCTAACCTCTGTCCACTTCGACAGAGCAACAGACTGAGGAATAAAGAGGGTTCCTGTAAGAGCGCTGGCAGTGTACACACACATTATCAACATTCCCCCTACCCACACACACACACACAATCAACATTCCCCCTACCCACCCACACACAATCAACATTCCCCCCTACCCACCCACACACACTATCAACATTCCCCCCTACCCACCCACACTATCAACATTCCCCCCTACCCACCCACAAACACACTATCAACATTCCCCCCCTACCCACCCACACACACTATCAACATTCCCCTCCTACCCACCCACACACACTATCAACATTCCCCCCCTACCCACCCACACACACACTATCAACATTCCCCCCCTACCCACCCACACACACTATCAACATTCCCCCCTACCCACCCACACTATCAACATTCCCCCCTACCCACCCACACACACACTATCAACATTCCCCCCCTACCCACCCACACACACACACTATCAACATTCCCCTCCTACCCACCAACACACACTATCAACATTCCACCCTACCCACCCACAAACACTATCAACATTCCCCCCTACCCACCCACACACACACTATCAACATTCCTCCCTACCCACCCACACACACACTCAACATTCCCCCCTACCCACCCACACACACACACTCAACATTCCCCCCTACCCACCCACACACACACACTCAACATTCCCCCCTACCCACACACACACACACACACTATCAACATTCCCCCCTACCCACCCACACACACTATCAACATTCCCCCCTACCCACACACACACACACTATCAACATTCCCCCTACCCACCCACACACACTATCAACATTCCCCCTACCCACCCACACACACTATCAACATTCCCCCCTGCCTGATGCAGAGCAGTCAGGAAGTAGAACCATGAGTAGTTCCTTTCTCCCTCCCACTACGTCTGTCTGCCTCTCTCTCTCCCTCCCACTATGTCTGTCTGCCTCTCTCTCTCCCTCCCACTACGTCTGTCTGCCTCTCTCCCTCCCTCCCACTACGTCTGACTGCCTTTCTCTCTCCCTCCCACTACGTCTGTCTGCCTCTCTCCCTCCCTCCCACTACGTCTGTCTGCCTCTCTCTCTCCCTCCCACTACGTCTGTCTGCCTCTCTCCCTCCCTCCCACTACGTCTGTCTGCCTCTCTCCCTCCCTCCCACTACGTCTGTCTGCCTCTCTCTCTCCCTCCCACTACGTCTGTCTGCCTCTCTCCCTCCCTCCCACTACGTCTGTCTGCCTCTCTCTCTCCCTCCCGCTACGTCTGTCTGCCTCTCTCTCTCCCTCCCGCTACGTCTGTCTGCCTCTCTCCCTCCCTCCCGCTACGTCTGTCTGCCTCTCTCTCTCCCTCCCGCTACGTCTGTCTGCCTCTCTCTCTCTCCCTCCCGCTACGTCTGTCTGCCTCTCTCCCTCCCTCCCACTACGTCTGTCTGCCTCTCTCTCTCTCCCTCCCACTACGTCTGTCTGCCTCTCTCTCTCCCTCCCACTACGTCTGTCTCTCTCTCTCTCTCCCTCCCACTACGTCTGTCTGCCTCTCTCTCTCTCCCTCCCACTACGTCTGTCTGCCTCTCTCTCTCTCCCTCCCACTACGTCTGTCTGTCTGCCTCTCTCTCTATCCCTCCCACTACGTCTGTCTCTCTCTCCCTCCCACTACGTCTGTCTCTCTCTCTCTCTCCCTCCCACTACGTCTGTCTCTCTCTCTCTCTCCCTCCCACTACGTCTGTCTGCCTCTCTCTCTCTCCCTCCCACTACGTCTGTCTCTCTCTCTCTCTCCCTCCCACTACGTCTGTCTCTCTCTCTCTCTCCCTCCCACTACGTCTGTCTGCCTCTCTCTCTCTCCCTCCCACTAACGTCTGTCTGCCTCTCTCTCTCCCTCCCACTACGTCTGTCTGCCTCTCTCTCTCTCCCTCCCACTACGTCTGTCTGTCTGCCTCTCTCTCTATCCCTCCCACTACGTCTGTCTCTCTCTCCCTCCCACTACGTCTGTCTCTCTCTCTCTCTCCCTCCCACTACGTCTGTCTCTCTCTCTCTCTCCCTCCCACTACGTCTGTCTCTCTCTCTCTCTCCCTCCCACTACGTCTGTCTCTCTCTCTCTCTCCCTCCCACTACGTCTGTCTCTCTCTCTCTCTCCCTCCCACTACGTCTGTCTCTCTCTCTCTCTCCCTCCCACTACGTCTGTCTGCCTCTCTCTCTCACTCCCACTACGTCTGTCTGCCTCTCTCCCTCCCTCCCACTACGTCTGTCTGCCTCTCTCTCCCTCCCACTACGTCTGTCTGCCTCACTCTCTCTCTACGTCTGTCTGCCTCGCTCTCTACCTCTGTCAGCCTCTCTCTCTCTACCTCTGTCAGCCTCTCTCTCTCTACCTCTGTCTGCCTCTCTCTCTCTACCTCTGTCTGCCTCTCTCTCTCTACCTCTGTCTGCCTCTCTCTCTACCTGTCAGCCTCTCTCGCTCTACCTGTCAGCCTCCCTCTCTCTCTCTCTACCTCTCTCAGCCTCCCTCTCTCTCTCTCTACCTCTCTCAGCCTCCCTCTCTCTCTCTCTCTACCTCTGTCAGCCTCCCCCTCTCTCTACCCTCTGTCAGCCTCCCTCTCTCTCTCGCTCTACCAACTGAGCCACACGGGACCGATGCTCACTGAGTCTGTACATAGTCAAAGCTTTCTTTAAGTTTGGGTCAGTCACAGTGGTCAGGTATTCTGCCACTGTGTACTCTCTGTTTAGGGCCAAATAGCATTCTAGTTTGCTCTGTTTTTTTGTTAATTATTTGGCACATTGGAAAGAATTCTCTTTTTGTTTTCTCATGATTTGGTTGGGTCTAATTGTGTTGCTGTCCTGGGGCTCTGTGGGGTGTGTTTGTGTCTGTTTGTGAACAGAGCCCCTCTCTCTCTCGTTCTCCTCCCTCTGTGAGTATGGATTAAGTGAGACTGTGTGGTGGGATAGGGGTACAGACTGTGGTGGGATAGGGGTACAGACTGTGTGGTGGGATAGGGGTACAGACTGTGGTGGGATAGGGGTACAGACTGTGTGGTGGGATAGGGGTACAGACTGTGTGGTGGGATAGGGGTACAGACTGTGTGGTGGGATAGGGGTGCAGACTTTGTGGTGGGATAGGGGTACAGACTGTGTAGTGGGATAGGGGTACAGACTGTGTAGTGGGATAGGGGTACAGACTGTGTGGTGGGATATGGGTACAGACTGTGTGGTGGGATAGGGGTACAGACTGTGTGGTGGGATAGGGGTACAGACTGTGTGGTGGGATAGGGGTACAGACTGTGGGGGGATAGGGGTACAGACTGTGTGGTGGGATAGGGGTACAGACTGTGTGGTGGGATAGGGGTGCAGACTGTGTGGTGGGATAGGGGTACAGACTGTGTGGTGGGATAGGGGTACAGACTGTGTGGTGGGATAGGGGTACAGACTGTGTGGTGGGATAGGGGTACAGACTGTGTGGTGGGATAGGGGTACAGACTGTGTGGTGGGATAGGGGTACAGACTGTGTGGTGGGATAGGGGTACAGACTGTGTGGTGGGATAGGGGTACAGACTGTGTGGTGGGATAGGGGTACAGACTGTGTGGTGGGATAGGGGTACAGACTGTGGTGGGATAGGGGTACAGACTGTGTGGTGGGATAGGGGTGCAGACTGTGTGATTAGGTTTGTTTATTAGACTTCAACACATCCTGGGCCCCCACTACCATTATAATAACAGAGCTCACAGAGGTGAAGAGTGAGAGGGGGAGGAGGGAGAAGAGAGAGCAGAGAGGGGGAAGAGAAGGGGGAGGAGGAGAGCAGAGGGGGAGGAGAGAGAAGAGGGGGGGGGCAGAGAGGGGGGACACAATTGTTCATACCTGTAATATGCTGTGTGAGAGATGAACACAGTTGTTCATATCTGTAATGTGCTGTATCAGAGATGAACATAAACACAGTTGTTCATATCTGTAATGTATCAGAGATGAACATAAACACAGTTGTTCATATCTGTAACGTGCTGTGTGAGAGATTAACATAAACACAGTTGTTCATATCTGTAATGTGCTGTATGAGAGATGAACATAAACACAGTTGTTCATATCTGTAATGTATCAGAGATGAACATAAACACAGTTGTTCATATCTGTAATGTATCAGAGATGAACATAAACACAGTTGTTCATATCTGTAATGTGCTGTGTGAGAGATGAACATAAACACAGTTGTTCATATCTGTAATGTGCTGTGTGAGAGATGAACATACATTACAGATATGAACAACTGTGTTTATCAGAGATGAACATAAACACAGTTGTTCATATCTGTAATGTGCTGTGTGAGAGATTAACATAAACACAGTTGTTCATATCTGTAATGTGCTGTATCAGAGATGAACATAAACACAGTTGTTCATATCTGTAATGTGCTGTATCAGAGATGAACATAAACACAGTTGTTCATATCTGTAATGTGCTGTATCAGAGATGAACATAAACACAGTTGTTCATATCTGTAATGTGCTGTGTGAGAGATTAACATAAACACAGTTGTTCATATCTGTAATGTGCTGTATCAGAGATGAACATAAACACAGTTGTTCATATCTGTAATGTGCTGTATCAGAGATGAACATAAACACAGTTGTTCATATCTGTAATGTGCTGTGTGAGAGATGATTAACTGTGACCAGTGTGTTCAGTAGAGGTGAGAACAGCAGCATTCAGAATAACAGAGAACAGATGTCCTTCCTGGTTCAAGACACAGATGTCCAGCATCAGCCCTGTACTCCACAAGCTAACACCAAACTGTACCTAGAACAGTAAGGGGGTTGAATTGTGACAGCACAGCGCCCTCTACAGGTGAACATATGTCAGTGGCTCATGAGGACCAACTGACCCAGCGAAGACCGATGAGGGTGAGAGAAGATTCAGAAACTCTTGGAGGATAAGAAATGTTCAGAACTTTTGTGAAACATCACAACACAGTGGGAAAATATGACCAGTAGAAATCTAAACTGGAAGGTCTTCAGAGATAGGTGGGAGGGGTTGAGGGGAGCTGAAGGCTGGGACTGGAAGGTCTTCAGAGATAGATGGGAGGGGTTGAGGGGAGCTGAAGGCTGGGACTGGAAGGTCTTCAGAGATAGATGGGAGGGGTTGAGGGGAGCTGAAGGCTGGGACTGGAAGGTCTTCAGAGATAGATGGGAGGGGTTGAGGGGAGCTGAAGGATGGGACTGGAAGGTCTTCAGAGATAAATGAGAGGGGTTGAGGGGAGCTGAAGGATGGAACTAAAAATCAGCAAAAGATAACTACTGTCAAATATATATATAGTAGAAGCTGGAAGTAGAAGCCCTAGTGTTGTTGTCCATTAGTTTACTCCAGTTAGGGGAGGGGTGGTAAGGTTAGGGGAGGGGTGGTAGGGTTAGGGGAGGGGTGGCAGGATTAGGGGAGAGGTGGCAGGGTTAGGAGAGGGGTGGTAGGGTTAGGAGAGGGGTGGTAGGGTTAGGGGAGGGGTGGTAGGGTTAGGGGAGGGGTGGCAGGATTAGGGGAGAGGTGGCAGGGTTAGGAGAGGGGTGGCAGGGTTAGGGGAGGGGTGGTAGGGTTAGGAGAGGGGTGGTAGGGTTAGGGGAGGGGTGGCAGGGTTAGGGGAGGGGTGGTAGGGTTAGGGGAGGGGTGGCAGGATTAGGGGAGAGGTGGCAGGGTTAGGAGAGGGGTAGTAGGGTTAGGAGAGGGGTGGTAGGGTTAGGAGAGGGGTGGTAGGGTTAGGAGAGGGGTGGTAGGGTTAGGAGAGGGGTGGTGGGGTTCGGAGAGGGGTGGTATGGTTAGGGGAGGGGTGACGGGGTTAGGAGAGGGGTGGCGGGGTTAGGAGAGGGGTGGCGGGGTTAGGAGAAAAATACAAAAAAAATATACAGTGCATTCAGAAAGTATTCAGACCCCTTCACTTTTTCCACATTATGTTACATCACAGCTTTGTTCTTAAAATTGAATATTGTTTTTTCCCCTCATCAATCTAAACACAATACCTCATAAATGACAAAGCAAAAACAGTTTTTTGAAATGTTTGCAAATTTATAAAAAAGAAAACTGAAATATCACATTTACATAAGTATTCAGACCCTTTACTCAGTCCTTTGTTGAAGCACCTTTGGCATCGATGACAGCCTCAAGTATTCTTGGAAATGACCCTACAACCTTGGCACACCTGTATTTGGGGAGTTTCTTCCATTCTTCTCTGCAGATCCTCTCAAGCTCTGTCAGGTTGGATGAGGAGCGTCGCCGTACAGTTATTTTCAGTTCTCTCCATAGATGTTAGATCTGGTTCAAGTCCAGGTCTGGCTGGGCCACTCGAGGACATTCAGACACTTGTCCCAAAGCCAGTCCTGCGTTGTCTTGGCTGTGTGCTTAGGGTCGTTGTCCTGTTGGAAGGTGAACCTTCGCCCCAGTCTCAGGTCCTGAGTGCTCCGGAGAAGGTTTTCATCAAGGATCTCTCTGTACTTTGCGCCGTTCATCTTTCCTTCAATCCTAACTAGTCTACCAATCCCTGCCGCTGAAAAACATACCTACATCACTATGCTGTCACCACCATGCTTCACCGTAGGGATGGTGCCAGGTTTCCTCCAGATGTGACGCTCAGCATTCAGGCCAAAGAGTTCAATCTTGGTTTCATCAGACCAGAGAATCTTGTTTCTCATGGTCTGAGAGTCTAGGTGCCTTTTGGCAAATTCCAAACGGGCTGTCATGTGCCTTTTACTGAGGAGTGGCTTCCGTCTGGCCTCTCTACCATAAAGGCTTGATTGGTGAAGTGCTGCGGAGATGGTTGTCCTTCTGGAAGGTACCGCCATCTCCACAGAGGAACTCTGGAGCTCTGTCAGAGTGACCATCGGGTTCTTGGTCACCTCTCTGACCAAGGCCCTTCTCCCTGATTGCTCAGTTTGGCCGGTCGGCCAGCTCTAGGAAGAGTCTTGGTGGTTCCAAACTTCTTCCATTTAAGAATGATGGAGGCCACTGTGTTCTTGGGGACTTTCAATGCTGTAGACATGTTTTGGTACCCTTCCCCAGATCTGTGCCTCGACACAATCACGTCTCTGAGCTCTACGAACAATTCTTTCGACCTCATGTCTTGGTTTTTGCTCTGACACGCACTGTCAACTGTGGGACCTTATATAGACAGCTGTGTGCTTTTCCAAATCATGTCCAATCAATTGAATTTACCAGAGGTGGACTCCAAGTTGTAGAAACATCTCAAGGATGAGCAATGGAAACAGGATCATAGCAAAGGGTTTGAATACTTACGTAAATAAGGTATTTCTGTGTTTTCGCTTTGTCATTATGGGGTATTGTGTGTCCGATTGAGGATTTAATTATATATATTTTTTAATCAATTTCAAAATAAGGCTGTAACAACGTGTAGAAAGTAAATACACACACACACACACACAGAGAGAGAACAAAATTGCTCAATTGCTCGTGTTTCTTGGCCCAAGCAAGTCTCTTATTATTATTGGTATCCTTTAGTACTGGTTTCTTTGCAGCAATTCAACCATGAAGGCCTGATTCATGTAGTCTCCTCCTCTGGCGGTCCTCATGAGAGACAGTTTCATCATAGCGCTTGATGGTTTTTGTGACTGCACTTGAATAAACTTCCAAAGTTCTTGAAATGTTCCATATTGACTGACCTTCATGTCTTATTAAAGTAATGGACTGTTGTTTCTCTTTGCTTATTTGAGCTGTTCTTGCCATAATATGGTCTTTTACCAAATAGGGCTATCTTCTGTATACCACCCCTACCTTGTCACAACACAACTGATTGGCTCAAACGCATTAAAACTTCTTTGGGATCAGTGTCCCTTCCATGGGACGGTTGAGCTAACGTAGGCTAATTCGATTAGCATGAGGTTGTAAGTAACAAGACCATTTCCCAGGATACGCATATCTGTTATTGGCAGAAAGCTTAAATTCTTGTTAATCTAACTGCACTGTCCAATTTACAGTTGCTATTACAGTGAAAAAATACCATGGTAGTGTTTGAGGAGGATGCATTATTTTGAACATGTATTAATAAACATATTAGGCACATATGGGCAGTCTTCATACAACATTTAACAGAAATGCAATGGTTCATTGGATCAGTCTAAAACTTTGCACATGCACTGCTGCCATCTAGTGAACAACATCTAAATTGCACCTGGGCTGGAATAATACATTATGGCCTTTCTCTTGCATTTCAAAGATGGTACAAAAAAATAGAAAAAAAGTATTATCTTTTACCAGATCTATTGTTATTCTCCTACATTCCTTTCACATTTCCACAAGTGTTATTTCATAGTTTTGATGTCCTCACTATTATTCTGCAATGTAGAAAATAGTACTATTTTAATAGTAAACCCTGGAATTAGTAGGCATGTCCAAACTTTTGACTGGTACTTTATATATTTACAAATAAATATATAGGGGATTGGAAATGATGCAGACAATTACATTGATCGAAACCACAATCTACCTGCCCCCCCCCCACAACAACAAAAATGATTAGAGGACAATGGAATGAAATAAAACAGCATATTTGATGGGTGCAGGATTCTGTTCCAGCCAAGCAGTAGTAATACACCGGATTAAACTACACCCAGGTAATATACGTCCCTCCCATCCCATCCATCCATTGGAGAAACAGATCTAACAGACACATGGGAGTCAGGATTCATATTTAATCAAGTCATCATTTGAAATGAGCATGTCTGAGCATGTCCCAATCAACTTAACACAAATGGAAATGGAGAGGCAGGCATTACAGCATCAACAGTCATTGTAATATTCATGCCAGATAGATATACCCACTGGCAGAACTGACCAACATAAAGGCAAGATAAATAATCTTTCACTCTGAAAATATGTCTTCCCTTACATAGTCTTCATTTTACCACTTAAATCAACAAAAATATATATATATGTTTTTTTTGTCAAACATTTCAACCAATCAATTTCAAACGTTGCATTACCAATAATACTTCAAATGTCAACGACAATCCTCTTCCATTATCTAGTAAAGACAACTGTATGTCTAAGAAAGCTTGACAATACTTTAAAAAGCCTTGAATATCATTATTCAGTGTTTTAGAGAGAAAGACCCTGTTTTAGAGTCACAGTAAAGCAGTTAGAAAACCAACTGAAACTAGAATTCTACTTTTAGAACAATGTAGAGCTGTTCTGAAACTAGAATTCTAGAACAGAGTTAAAACAGAGCTGTTCTAGAGGTGTTCTGAAACTAGAACAGTTAAAACTGAGCTGTTCTAGAGGTGTTCTGAAACTAGAACAGAGTTAAAACAGAGCTGTTCTAGAGGTGTTCTGAAACTAGAACAGAGTTAAAACAGAGCTGTTCTAGAGGTGTTCTGAAACTAGAACAGAGTTAAAACTGAGCTGTTCTAGAGGTGTTCTGAAACTAGAACAGAATTAAAACTGAGCTGTTCTAGAGGTGTTCTGAAACTAGAACAGAGTTAAAACAGAGCTGTTCTAGAGGTGCTCTGAAACTAGAACAGAATTAAAACAGAGCTGTTCTAGAGGTGTTCTGAAACTAGAATTCTAGAACAGCGTTAAAACTGAGCTGTTCTAGAGGTGTTCTGAAACTAGAACAGAGTTAAAACAGAGCTGTTCTAGAGGTGTTCTGAAACTAGAATTCTAGAACAGAGTTAAAACTGAGCTGTTCTAGAGGTGTTCTGAAACTAGAATTCTAGAATAGAGTTAAAACAGAGCTGTTATAGAAGAGACACAGTTTGATCATTCGTAAGGCACTTCTCTGTACCTTCAATATGTCCTGATTCAGTGCAAACAAGCTTGTCAACAACAATATGTACATATCAGGATCAATAACAACAATCACTGATTATTATCATGAAACTCCCCAAATACACTAAGATCCATTTCACCCCATTCTAGTCTTGTTCTGAGGGAAAGAAAAGTTCCTCTCCTTTTTATTGCACATATTCACCTTTCCTCTGAGAAATGAAAACAGCAAATAAAAGTTGGCTCTTTACTGTAGTAATGACCAGTGGCAGAACTACTAGACTTCATATTTTACTAACCAGTAAAATACACAGGAGGCCTTTCAAACTAATGCTGGCGTCTGGCTTACGTTTTAATATTTTCATAGTATTTTACAAATGTTCCATCCTGGGAATAAATCACTTTCCTTCCGGCTAAACCAGTAATTCCAGTCCAAACCAGAACGGTCATTCAAAAGCATTATAAAGCATATAAACAGACCTGTCTGGATTTGATTAGAGCTTTGATAAAAAAAAATATTCAAGCCTGATGCTACCGGAGCCCGATGAGCCCTACATTAAAGACATTTAATGAGCCCTACATTAAAGACATTTAATGAGCCCTACATTAAAGACATTTAATGAGCCAATGAGCCCTACATTAAAGACATTTAATGAGCCCTACATTAAAGACATTTAATGAGCCCTACATTAAAGACATTTAATGAGCCCTACATTAAAGACATTTAATGAGCCCTACATTAAAGACATTTAATGAGCCCTACATTAAAGACATTTAATGAGCCTTACATTAAAGACATTTAATGAGCCCTACATTAAAGACATTTAATGAGCCCTACATTAAAGACATTTAATGAGCCCTAGATTAAAGACATTTAATGAGCCCTAGATTAAAGACATTTAATGAGCCCTACATTATAGACATTTAATGAGCCTTACATTAAAGACATTTAATGAGCCTTACATGACAGACATTTAATGAGCCTTACATTAAAGACATTTAATGAGCCCTACATTAAAGACATCTAATGAGCCCAAGACCAAAAAAGGCCAAAAGATTGTGCCGTTATCCAATACATATATGATATAGGCTACTGCACGACAGAAAAACATAAAAGCCCATAGATGTAGCTAGCTATATGCTCTGTTGGCTAAATAAATGAAACTAGCTCCAGTAGACTATTTGAGTGTGAACTGTATTACTGTACTGTATTGTATTATACGGACTAGAATTACGCACATCGTTCAAACCATGATAAAGCACAAGAGAACATGCGGCTAGTATAGGCTAGTGGATTTTATTTTAACTTTGAAATATAATAGGGCCTTTTGTATAATTAGCAGGCTGACAAATATCTTTCAGAATATTTCATGCACTGATATTCGAGTGACAGGCAGTTTTAAAAAAAACTTAAAAATCTTTACAATTAAAAAAACAAGGTGACCCTGAAAGCCAGATAGAGATGGGTAAATTTGATACTTATTCAGTCTTTATATTACTGTAGCATTGGCTGTGCCTCAGCAAGTGTAGGCCTACCTGTCACAAGAAAAAAAATCTACCATGATGAGATGATAGATCTACACATCTGTCCCCACCCTGAGACGGGCCCCGTCTGTCCCCACCCTGAGCGCTGATTCATTATGCAGAGGCCATATAGAAGCCAGATTCAGACAGGGCATATCATTTAACATTTATCAGTGTCTCAATGTTATTAATCCAGGGAAAAGGGAGTGGTTTTGGGAGGTAAATCCCGGTAACCGGGTCTGGCTGTACTGTTGGCTGGGCTGGTTACACTGTGTGGTGGTAGTTTGTGCATTATTATAGACATTTATCATTTAAATACTATATAAAATGTAATTTTTCATAGATGTTTATACCATAAATCAGCAAAAATAAATACTGTCATCACCACCACTATAAAGCTTCACAGAGACTATACCTGTCTCAAATGGCACCCTATACCCTATATACAAGGGCCCTGGTCATTGGTAGTACACTATATAGGGGATAGGGTGGTATTTGGGACACAGGCTACTTTTGGCACAGTTACAGCAGACAGGGAGGAAGTAGTCCCCTAGACCAGGGATCATCAACTAGATTCAGACAGGGAGGAAGTAGTCCCCTAGACCAGGGATCATCAACTAGATTCAGACAGGGAGGAAGTAGTCCCCTAGACCAGGGATCATCAACTAGATTCAGACAGGAAGGAAGTAGTCCCCTAGACCAGGGATCATCAACTAGATTCAGACAGGGAGGAAGTAGTAGCCACGGGCTGATTTTTTTCGTGAGCGGATAGTTGGGGCCGGAATATAATTACAAATCATTTGTAGACTAATTTCACTGCAACAAGCCCAAACAAACAGATATAATAATTTGACTAAAACAATCATTTCAAACCTTGCCTACATTTGTATACAATCACGTGTCTCTCTATTATGCATGGGAATACTTGGGAACAGATTTCCAAAATAAAAATAACTGGTGTTACAGTTTCTTATGTCTAACAATAAAAATGAAATATTATTTTGATAAAAAAATTTAAAATATTCTCCTCAGAAAACTTGGGGGGGGTCAAATAAAATCAGTTGGCTGCCAGTTGGGGAACTCAGTCCTAGACACTGGTTTTAGGACTGGTCCTAGATCAGTGGTTAGGTTAGTATCTAATGGTTCAGGTTAGGATTTTAGGAGGGTAATCTGGTCGTAGATCTGTGGTTAGGTTAGTATCTAATGGTTCAGGTTAGGATTCAACTCTACCCGGAGCAACATATGGTGTGTGTCCTATAGTGAGCGTCTTTTGAGCCCTGATAGTACACCATATAGGGAATAGGTTGCCATTTGGGTCACAGACATGGGGAGTAAAGCAGTAGAGACCGTCAGGGAAGGAAAACCAACAACATTCCAAAGGTCAGAATTCCCATTTTTGGGAAAACCTGTTAGATCCAACTGATGGTGAAGTTCTGGCTGAGATTCAGTCCTAGGTCTGTTACAGTCAACACCTAGAGGGAGGGAGACAGAGAGGGAGACAAATGGAGAAACAGAGAGATACATTAATAACAAACCACAGATATCATTTTCTCTAAACATGGGGAGACTCAACTCACACATTTCCTAGGGGGCTATTTCAGCCACACTCCTTGCTGACAGGTGTATAAAATCGAGCACACAGCCTTGCAATCTCCATACACAAATATTGGCAGTAGAAAAGACTTACTGAAGAGCTCGGTGACTTTCAATGTGGCACCGTCATAAGATGCCACCTTTCCAACAAGTCAGTTAGTCAAATTTCAGCCCTGCTAGAGCTGCCCCGGTCAACTAACTAAGTGCTGTTATTGTGAAGTGGAAACATCTAGGAGCAACGAGGGCTCAGCAGAACGGGACAGCCGAGTGCTGAAGCGTGTAAAAATCACCTGTCCTCGGCTGCAACACTCACTACCGAGTTCCAAACTGCCTCTGGAAGCAACGTCAGCACAAGAACTGTTCGTCGTGAGCTTCATGAAATGGGTTTTCATGGCCGAGCAGCAGCACACAAGCCTAAGATCACCATGTGCAATACCAAGAGTCAGCTGGAGTGGTGTAAAGCTCGCCGCCATTGGACTCTGGAGCAGTGGAAACACGTTCTCTGGAGTGATGAATCACGCTTCACCATCTAGCAGTCCGAAGGACGAATCTGGGTTTGGTGGATGCCAGGAGAAAACTACCTGCCCCAATGCATAGTGCCAACTGTAGTTTGGTGGAGGAAGAATAATGGTCTGGGGCTGTTTTTCATGGTTCTGCCCCCTTAGTTCCAGTGATAGAAAACCTCAACGCTACAGCATACAATGACATTCTAGATGATTCTGTGCTTCCAACAACTTGAGGAAGGCCCTTTCCTGTTTCAGCATGACAATGCCCCCCCGTGCACAAAGCGAGGTCCATTCAGAAATGGTTTGTTGAGATTGGTGTGGAAGAACATGACTGGCCTGTACAGAGCCCTGACCTTAACCCCATCGAACACCTTTGTGATGAATTGGAACGCCGACTGCGAGCCAGGTCTAATCGCCCAACATCAGTGCCCAACCTCACTAATGCTCTTGTGGCTGAATGGAAGCAAGTCCCCGCAGCAATGTTCCAACATCTAGTGGAAAGCCTTCCCAGAAGAGTGGAGGCTGGGGGTCTCCCGAGCGGCAGAGCAGTCTAAGGCACTGCATGTGTCACACTGGGAGACCCATGAGGTGACACACAATTGGCCCAGCGTCGTCTGGGTTAGGGGAGGGTTTGGCCGGCTGGGATGTCCTTGTCCCATCGCGCTCTAGTGACTCCTGTGGCGGGCCATGCTGACATGGTCGCCAGGTGTACGGCGTTTCCTCCGACACATTGGTGCGGTTGGCTCCCGGGTTAAGCGACCACTGTGTCAAGAAGCAGTGGGGCTTGGCGGGGTCTTGTTTTGAAGGACGCACGACTCTCGATCTTCGCCTCTCCCGAGTCCGTACGGGAGTTGCAGCGATGGGACAAGACTGTAACTACCAATTGGATATCACAAAATTGGGGAGAAAAAGGTGTCAAAGTTCAAAGTGCAAAAAAGTAAATTTAAAAAGAAGAGTGGAGGCTGTTATAGCAGCAAAGGGGGGACCACCTAAATATTAATGCCCATGATTTTGAAATGAGATGTTGGACAGCAGGTGTCCACATACTTTTGATCATGTAGTGTATATTTTTTAGGTCTAAGGTAATGTCTACCCAGTTTACCATGTCTTACGTGTGTTCAAATGATACCTGTTGACTTAACAACATCAATGGTGTATTTGGGAAGGTAAGTTGGAATAAGCAGCTATCTAATGTGGGCTAGTAGTAGATCAACTGGAGATTCCTGACAGGTTATAAACAGCTGTAACGTGGGCTAGTAGTAGATCAACTGGAGATTCCTGACAGGTTATAAACAGCTGTAACGTGTGCTAGTAGTAGATCAACTGGAGATTCCTGACAGGTTATAAACAGCTGTAACGTGTGCTAGTAGTAGATCAACTGGAGATTCCTGACAGGTTATAAACAGCTGTAACGTGGGCTAGTAGTAGATCAACTGGAGATTCCTGACAGGTTATAAACAGCTGTAACGTGTGCTAGTAGTAGATCAACTGGAGATTCCTGACAGGTTATAAACAGCTGTAACGTGGGCTAGTAGTAGATCAACTGGAGATTCCTGACAGGTTATAAACAGCTGTCTAAGGTCTGTTAGTGAATGACATGAGAGGAGAACTCTCCGTGCAGCAGCACCACCACTACCACATTTACACATGGCACCTTGTGCTTCCTACTATTACAACTCTCAACAGCATTCAATTGAAAGCCCGACTACATTCCTTAGTTTTTTGATCCTCTTCTTCGTGATAGCCAATTGGTAGTTACAGTGTTGTCCCATCGCTGCAACTCCCGTAAGAACTCGGGTGAGGCGAAGGTCGAGAAGCATGCGTCCTCCGAAACATGACCCCGCCAAGCCACACTGCTTCTTGACACAGTCGGAAGACACAAACAATGTACCAGCTGACGACCGAAGTCAGCGTGCACTGCGCCCGGCCCCCCACAAGGAGTCGCTAGAGCGCGATGAGACAACGACATCCCAGCCGGCCAAACCCTCCCCTAACCAGGACGACGCTGGTCTCCCGGTCGCGCCTGGCTGCGACACAGCCCGGGATCGAACCCGGATCTGTGCTGACGCCTCTAGCACTGATCAATGCCTTAGACCACGGCGCCACTCGGGAGGTACATACATTCCTTTCAAAAAATGTTTTATTGTGAGTACGGCTGCTCTAAAACATTATCTGAACTTTATCAAATGTTTTATTGTGAGTACGGCTGCTCTAAAACATTATCTGAACTTTATCAAATGTTTTATTGTGAGTACGGCTGCTCTAAAACATTATCTGAACTTTATAAAACACTTAACCTCTGACTCCTGACACCAAGCCTCACCTGATTGGCTCTGTAGGTGAATGCAGCATCCTGGGAGTTGACCGTGACCCTGGTAGGCTCCACCTTCACGCCGTAGAAGGAGGCTGTTTCCACGGTGATGTAGGAAGCCTCAACGTGGTCGTGCAGCACCTCCGATGTCATCGTGTTCTAGAACACAATAGGAAGGGAAGAAGGCTATTGTGTTAGTAGTCGTAGAACCAGCTGTCACGCCTATACTGTTAGTAGTGGTAGAACCAGCTGTCACGTCTATACTGTTAGTAGTGGTAGAACCAGCTGTCACGGCTATACTGTTAGTAGTGGTAGAACCAGCTGTCACGTCTATACTGTTAGTAGTGGTAGAACCAGCTGTCATGCCTATACTGTTAGTAGTGGTAGAACCAGCTGTCACGTCTATACTGTTAGTAGTGGTAGAACCAGCTGTCACGTCTATACTGTTAGTAGTGGTAGAACCAGCTGTCACGTCTATACTGTTAGTAGTGGTAGAACCAGCTGTCACGTCTATACTGTTAGTAGTGGTAGAACCAGCTGTCACGGCTATACTGTTAGTAGTGGTAGAACCAGCTGTCACGGCTATACTGTTAGTAGTGGTAGAACCAGCTGTCACGGCTATAGCGATAGTAGTGGTAGAACCAGCTGTCACGGCTATAGCGATAGTAGTGGTAGAACCAGCTGTCACGGCTATAGCGATAGTAGTGGTAGAACCAGCTGTCACGTCTATACTGTTAGTAGTGGTAGAACCAGCAGTCACGTCTATACTGTTAGTAGTGGTAGAACCAGCTGTCACGTCTATACTGTTAGTAGTGGTAGAACCAGCTGTCACGCTATACTGTTAGTAGTGGTAGAACCAGCTGTCACGGCTATACTGTTAGTAGTGGTAGAACCAGCTGTCACGGCTATACTGTTAGTAGTGGTAGAACCAGCTGTCACGGCTATACTGTTAGTAGTGGTAGAACCAGCTGTCACGGCTATACTGTTAGTAGTGGTAGAACCAGCTGTCACGGCTATACTGTTAGTAGTGGTAGAACCAGCTGTCACGGCTATAGCGATAGTAGTGGTAGAACCAGCTGTCACGGCTATAGCGATAGTAGTGGTAGAACCAGCTGTCACGTCTATACTGTTAGTAGTGGTAGAACCAGCAGTCACGTCTATACTGTTAGTAGTGGTAGAACCAGCTGTCACGTCTATACTGTTAGTAGTGGTAGAACCAGCTGTCACGCTATACTGTTAGTAGTGGTAGAACCAGCTGTCACGGCTATACTGTTAGTAGTGGTAGAACCAGCTGTCACGGCTATACTGTTAGTAGTGGTAGAACCAGCTGTCACGGCTATACTGTTAGTAGTGGTAGAACCAGCTGTCACGGCTATACTGTTAGTAGTGGTAGAACCAGCTGTCACGGCTATACTGTTAGTAGTGGTAGAACCAGCTGTCACGGCTATACTGTTAGTAGTGGTAGAACCAGCTGTCACGGCTATAGCGATAGTAGTGGTAGAACCAGCTGTCACGGCTATAGCGATAGTAGTGGTAGAACCAGCTGTCACGGCTATAGCGATAGTAGTGGTAGAACCAGCTGTCACGGCTATAGCGATAGTAGTGGTAGAACCAGCTGTCACGTCTATACTGTTAGTAGTGGTAGAACCAGCAGTCACGTCTATACTGTTAGTAGTGGTAGAACCAGCTGTCACGCTATACTGTTAGTAGTGGTAGAACCAGCTGTCACGGCTATACTGTTAGTAGTGGTAGAACCAGCTGTCACGGCTATACTGTTAGTAGTGGTAGAACCAGCTGTCACGGCTATACTGTTAGTAGTGGTAGAACCAGCTGTCACGGCTATACTGTTAGTAGTGGTAGAACCAGCTGTCACGGCTATACTGTTAGTAGTGGTAGAACCAGCTGTCACGGCTATACTGTTAGTAGTGGTAGAACCAGCTGTCACGGCTATACTGTTAGTAGTGGTAGAACCAGCTGTCACGGCTATAGCGTTAGTAGTGGTAGAACCAGCTGTCACGTCTATACTGTTAGTAGTGGTAGAACCAGCTGTCACGTCTATACTGTTAGTAGTGGTAGAACCAGCTGTCACGGCTATACTGTTAGTAGTGGTAGAACCAGCTGTCACGGCTATACTGTTAGTAGTGGTAGAACCAGCTGTCACGGCTATACTGTTAGTAGTGGTAGAACCAGCTGTCACGGCTATACTGTTAGTAGTGGTAGAACCAGCTGTCACGGCTATACTGTTAGTAGTGGTAGAACCAGCTGTCACGGCTATACTGTTAGTAGTGGTAGAACCAGCTGTCACGGCTATACTGTTAGTAGTGGTAGAACCAGCTGTCACGGCTAAAGCGATAGTAGTGGTAGAACCAGCTGTCACGGCTATACTGTTAGTAGTGGTAGAACCAGCTGTCACGGCTATACTGTTAGTAGTGGTAGAACCAGCTGTCACGGCTATACTGTTAGTAGTGGTAGAACCAGCTGTCACGGCTATACTGTTAGTAGTGGTAGAACCAGCTGTCACGGCTATACTGTTAGTAGTGGTAGAACCAGCTGTCACGGCTATAGCGATAGTGGTGGTAGAACCAGCTGTCACGTCTATACTGTTAGTAGTGGTAGAACCAGCTGTCACGCCTATACTGTTAGTAGTGGTAGAACCAGCTGTCACGTCTATACTGTTAGTAGTGGTAGAACCAGCTGTCACGGCTATACTGTTAGTAGTGGTAGAACCAGCTGTCACGGCTATACTGTTAGTAGTGGTAGAACCAGCTGTCACGGCTATAGCGATAGTAGTGGTAGAACCAGCTGTCACGGCTATAGCGATAGTAGTGGTAGAACCAGCTGTCACGGCTATAGCGATAGTAGTGGTAGAACCAGCTGTCACGGCTATAGCGATAGTAGTGGTAGAACCAGCTGTCACGGCTATACTGTTAGTAGTGGTAGAACCAGCTGTCACGTCTATACTGTTAGTAGTGGTAGAACCAGCTGTCACGGCTATACTGTTAGTAGTGGTAGAACCAGCTGTCACGGCTATACTGTTAGTAGTGGTAGAACCAGCTGTCACGGCTATACTGTTAGTAGTGGTAGAACCAGCTGTCACGGCTATACTGTTAGTAGTGGTAGAACCAGCTGTCACGGCTATACTGTTAGTAGTGGTAGAACCAGCTGTCACGTCTATACTGTTAGTAGTGGTAGAACCAGCTGTCACGGCTATACTGTTAGTAGTGGTAGAACCAGCTGTCACGGCTATACTGTTAGTAGTGGTAGAACCAGCTGTCACATCTATACTGTTAGTAGTGGTAGAACCAGCTGTCACGGCTATACTGTTAGTAGTGGTAGAACCAGCTGTCACGGCTATAGTGTTAGTAGTGGTAGAACCAGCTGTCACGGCTATAGTGTTAGTAGTGGTAGAACCAGCTGTCACGTCTATACTGTTAGTAGTGGTAGAACCAGCTGTCACGTCTATACTGTTAGTAGTGGTAGAACCAGCTGTCACGGCTATACTGTTAGTAGTGGTAGAACCAGCTGTCACGGCTATACTGTTAGTAGTGGTAGAACCAGCTGTCACGGCTATACTGTTAGTAGTGGTAGAACCAGCTGTCACGGCTATAGCGATAGTAGTGGTAGAACCAGCTGTCACGTCTATACTGTTTGTAGTGGTAGAACCAGCTGTCACGGCTATACTGTTAGTAGTGGTAGAACCAGCTGTCACGGCTATACTGTTAGTAGTGGTAGAACCAGCTGTCACGGCTATAGCGATAGTAGTGGTAGAACCAGCTGTCACGTCTATACTGTTAGTAGTGGTAGAACCAGCTGTCACGGCTATACTGATAGTAGTGGTAGAACCAGCTGTCACGGCTATACTGTTAGTAGTGGTAGAACCAGCTGTCACATCTATACTGTTAGTAGTGGTAGAACCAGCTGTCACGGCTATAGTGTTAGTAGTGGTAGAACCAGCTGTCACGGCTATAGTGTTAGTAGTGGTAGAACCAGCTGTCACGTCTATACTGTTAGTAGTGGTAGAACCAGCTGTCACGTCTATACTGTTAGTAGTGGTAGAACCAGCTGTCACGGCTATACTGTTAGTAGTGGTAGAACCAGCTGTCACGGCTATACTGTTAGTAGTGGTAGAACCAGCTGTCACGGCTATACTGTTAGTAGTGGTAGAACCAGCTGTCACGGCTATAGCGATAGTAGTGGTAGAACCAGCTGTCACGTCTATACTGTTAGTAGTGGTAGAACCAGCTGTCACGGCTATACTGTTAGTAGTGGTAGAACCAGCTGTCACGGCTATACTGTTAGTAGTGGTAGAACCAGCTGTCACGGCTATAGCGATAGTAGTGGTAGAACCAGCTGTCACGTCTATACTGTTAGTAGTGGTAGAACCAGCTGTCACGGCTATACTGTTAGTAGTGGTAGAACCAGCTGTCACGTCTATACTGTTAGTAGTGGTAGAACCAGCTGTCACGGCTATACTGTTAGTAGTGGTAGAACCAGCTGTCACGGCTATACTGTTAGTAGTGGTAGAACCAGCTGTCACGGCTATACTGTTAGTAGTGGTAGAACCAGCTGTCACGGCTATAGCGATAGTAGTGGTAGAACCAGCTGTCACGGCTATAGCGATAGTAGTGGTAGAACCAGCTGTCACGGCTATAGCGATAGTAGTGGTAGAACCAGCTGTCACGGCTATAGCGATAGTAGTGGTAGAACCAGCTGTCACGGCTATAGCGATAGTAGTGGTAGAACCAGCTGTCACGGCTATACTGTTAGTAGTGGTAGAACCAGCTGTCACGTCTATACTGTTAGTAGTGGTAGAACCAGCTGTCACGGCTATACTGTTAGTAGTGGTAGAACCAGCTGTCACGGCTATACTGTTAGTAGTGGTAGAACCAGCTGTCACGGCTATACTGTTAGTAGTGGTAGAACCAGCTGTCACGGCTATACTGTTAGTAGTGGTAGAACCAGCTGTCACGGCTATACTGTTAGTAGTGGTAGAACCAGCTGTCACATCTATACTGTTAGTAGTGGTAGAACCAGCTGTCACGGCTATACTGTTAGTAGTGGTAGAACCAGCTGTCACGGCTATACTGTTAGTAGTGGTAGAACCAGCTGTCACGTCTATACTGTTAGTAGTGGTAGAACCAGCTGTCACGGCTATAGCGATAGTAGTGGTAGAACCAGCTGTCACGTCTATACTGTTAGTAGTGGTAGAACCAGCTGTCACGGCTATACTGTTAGTAGTGGTAGAACCAGCTGTCACGGCTATACTGTTAGTAGTGGTAGAACCAGCTGTCACGGCTATAGCGATAGTAGTGGTAGAACCAGCTGTCACGGCTATACTGTTAGTAGTGGTAGAACCAGCTGTCACGGCTATACTGTTAGTAGTGGTAGAACCAGCTGTCACGGCTATACTGTTAGTAGTGGTAGAACCAGCTGTCACGGCTATACTGTTAGTAGTGGTAGAACCAGCTGTCACGGCTATACTGTTAGTAGTGGTAGAACCAGCTGTCACGGCTATAGCGATAGTAGTGGTAGAACCAGCTGTCACGGCTATAGCGATAGTAGTGGTAGAACCAGCTGTCACGGCTATACTGTTAGTAGTGGTAGAACCAGCTGTCACGGCTATACTGTTAGTAGTGGTAGAACCAGCTGTCACGGCTATACTGTTAGTAGTGGTAGAACCAGCTGTCACGGCTATACTGTTAGTAGTGGTAGAACCAGCTGTCACGGCTATAGCGATAGTAGTGGTAGAACCAGCTGTCACGTCTATACTGTTAGTAGTGGTAGAACCAGCTGTCACGTCTATACTGTTAGTAGTGGTAGAACCAGCTGTCACGTCTATACTGTTAGTAGTGGTAGAACCAGCTGTCACATCTATACTGTTAGTAGTGGTAGAACCAGCTGTCACGTCTATACTGTTAGTAGTGGTAGAACCAGCTGTCACGGCTATAGCGATAGTAGTGGTAGAACCAGCTGTCACATCTATACTGTTAGTAGTGGTAGAACCAGCTGTCACGGCTATACTGTTAGTAGTGGTAGAACCAGCTGTCACGGCTATACTGTTAGTAGTGGTAGAACCAGCTGTCACGGCTATACTGTTAGTAGTGGTAGAACCAGCTGTCACGGCTATACTGTTAGTAGTGGTAGAACGAGCTGTCACGGCTATACTGTTAGTAGTGGTAGAACCAGCTGTCACGGCTATACTGTTAGTAGTGGTAGAACCAGCTGTCACGGCTATAGCGATAGTAGTGGTAGAACCAGCTGTCACGGCTATACTGTTAGTAGTGGTAGAACGAGCTGTCACGGCTATACTGTTAGTAGTGGTAGAACCAGCTGTCACGGCTATACTGTTAGTAGTGGTAGAACCAGCTGTCACGGCTATACTGTTAGTAGTGGTAGAACCAGCTGTCACGGCTATACTGTTAGTAGTGGTAGAACCAGCTGTCACGGCTATACTGTTAGTAGTGGTAGAACCAGCTGTCACGGCTATAGCGATAGTAGTGGTAGAACCAGCTGTCACGGCTATACTGTTAGTAGTGGTAGAACCAGCTGTCACGGCTATACTGTTAGTAGTGGTAGAACCAGCTGTCACGGCTATACTGTTAGTAGTGGTAGAACCAGCTGTCACGGCTATACTGTTAGTAGTGGTAGAACCAGCTGTCACGGCTATACTGTTAGTAGTGGTAGAACCAGCTGTCACGGCAATACTGTTAGTAGTGGTAGAACCAGCTGTCACGTCTATACTGTTAGTAGTGGTAGAACCAGCTGTCACGGCTATACTGTTAGTAGTGGTAGAACCAGCTGTCACGGCTATAGCGATAGTAGTGGTAGAACCAGCTGTCACGGCTATACTGTTAGTAGTGGTAGAACCAGCTGTCACATCTATACTGTTAGTAGTGGTAGAACCAGCTGTCACGGCTATACTGTTAGTAGTGGTAGAACCAGCTGTCACATCTATACTGTTAGTAGTGGTAGAACCAGCTGTCACAGCTATACTGTTAGTAGTGGTAGAACCAGCTGTCACGGCTATACTGTTAGTAGTGGTAGAACCAGCTGTCACGGCTATAGTGTTAGTAGTGGTAGAACCAGCTGTCACGTCTATACTGTTAGTAGTGGTAGAACCAGCTGTCACGTCTATACTGTTAGTAGTGGTAGAACCAGCTGTCACGGCTATACTGTTAGTAGTGGTAGAACCAGCTGTCACGGCTATACTGTTAGTAGTGGTAGAACCAGCTGTCACGGCTATACTGTTAGTAGTGGTAGAACCAGCTGTCACGTCTATACTGTTAGTAGTGGTAGAACCAGCTGTCACGTCTATACTGTTAGTAGTGGTAGAACCAGCTGTCACGGCTATACTGTTAGTAGTGGTAGAACCAGCTGTCACGGCTATACTGTTAGTAGTGGTAGAACCAGCTGTCACGGCTATACTGTTAGTAGTGGTAGAACCAGCTGTCACGGCTATACTGTTAGTAGTGGTAGAACCAGCTGTCACGTCTATACTGTTAGTAGTGGTAGAACCAGCTGTCACGGCTATACTGTTAGTAGTGGTAGAACCAGCTGTCACGGCTATAGCGATAGTAGTGGTAGAACCAGCTGTCACGGCTATACTGTTAGTAGTGGTAGAACCAGCTGTCACGGCTATACTGTTAGTAGTGGTAGAACCAGCTGTCACGGCTATACTGTTAGTAGTGGTAGAACCAGCTGTCACGGCTATACTGTTAGTAGTGGTAGAACCAGCTGTCACGGCTATACTGTTAGTAGTGGTAGAACCAGCTGTCACGGCTATACTGTTAGTAGTGGTAGAACCAGCTGTCACGGCTATACTGTTAGTAGTGGTAGAACCAGCTGTCACGGCTATACTGTTAGTAGTGGTAGAACCAGCTGTCACGGCTATACTGTTAGTAGTGGTAGAACCAGCTGTCACGGCTATACTGTTAGTAGTGGTAGAACCATTCTTTGACGGCTATACTGTTAGTAGTGGTAGAACCATTCTTTGACAACAGTAGTCACTGTGTACAGTAGTTTATCAAGTGGTTGTGTTGTATTATGGTCTGTAGTGGTCGGAGCGTACCTTCACCACAGTGAACACTATGTGAGCGTACTGGTCTGTAGTGGTCGGAGCGTACCTTCACCACAGTGAACACTATGTGAGCGTACTGGTCTGTAGTGGTCGGAGCGTACCTTCACCACAGTGAACACTATGTGAGCGTACTGGTCTGTAGTGGTCGGAGCGTACCTTCACCACAGTGAACACTATGTGAGCGTACTGGTCTGTAGTGGTCGGAGCGTACCTTCACCACAGTGAACACTATGTGAGCGTACTGGTCTGTAGTGGTCGGAGCGTACCTTCACCACAGTGAACACTATGTGAGCGTACTGGTCTGTAGTGGTCGGAGCGTACCTTCACCACAGTGAACACTATGTGAGCGTACTGGTCTGTAGTGGTCGGAGCGTACCTTCACCACAGTGAACACTATGTGAGCGTACTGGTCTGTAGTGGTCGGAGCGTACCTTCACCACAGTGAACACTATGTGAGCGTACTGGTCTGTAGTGGTCGGAGCGTACCTTCACCACAGTGAACACTATGTGAGCGTACTGGTCTGTAGTGGTCGGAGCGTACCTTCACCACAGTGAACACTATGTGACTTACTGGTCTGTAGTGGTCGGAGCGTACCTTCACCACAGTGAACACTATGTGAGCGTACTGGTCTGTAGTGGTCGGAGCGTACCTTCACCACAGTGAACACTATGTGAGCGTACTGGTCTGTAGTGGTCGGAGCGTACCTTCACCACAGTGAACACTATGTGAGCGTACTGGTCTGTAGTGGTCGGAGCGTACCTTCACCACAGTGAACACTATGTGAGCGTACTGGTCTGTAGTGGTCGGAGCGTACCTTCACCACAGTGAACACTATGTGAGCGTACTGGTCTGTAGTGGTCGGAGCGTACCTTCACCACAGTGAACACTATGTGAGCGTACTGGTCTGTAGTGGTCGGAGCGTACCTTCACCACAGTGAACACTATGTGAGCGTACTGGTCTGTAGTGGTCGGAGCGTACCTTCACCACAGTGAACACTATGTGAGCGTACTGGTCTGTAGTGGTCGGAGTGTACCTTCACCACAGTGAACACTATGTGAGCGTACTGGTCGGTCTCCAAGGTGTCGATGGTCTCTCCGTCGTCCCAGAACAGCTCTCCTCCGGCCGAGCCGTCTTCAGACAGACTGGACACGAGGTGGAGCGGCTGACCACTGCTCACAAACAGCGTTGTGTTGGGACGCTACACAGGGAGCGACACGCACAGACACAGGGAGCGACACGCACAGACACAGGGAGCGACACGCACAGACACAGGGAGCGACACGCACAGACACAGGGAGCGACACGCACAGACACAGGGAGCGACACGCACAGACACAGGGAGCGACACGCACAGAGAGACACAGAGAAACACAGAGAGACACAGAGAGAACGAAAGAGACAGAGAAAGAGACACACACAGTGATTTATTATTTCGATATAGATGCCTGACCATCCACTGTGACATCTTCTTATTAACCCTCTAGAAACTCTGTCATAATAATTCTGACTTAACTGACTTTCCTAGTTAAATAAAGGTTAAGAACAAATTCTTATTTACAGTGACAGCCAACCCCGGGCAAAACCCTAGTGACGCTGGGCCAATTGTGTGCCGTGCTATGGGACTCCCAATCACAGCCGGTTGTGATACAGCCTGGAATCGAACCAGGGTCTGTAGTTCCGCCTCTAGCACTGAAATGCAGTGCCTTAGACCGCCGCGCCTCCTCGGGAGCCCCAATAATATGGATGATCCAGCTACTTGACGATCTATTGTCTGTCTGTTTACCTGTGTAGGTATGACAGCTCCTTCTCTCAGGTGAAGGTTGATATGCTCTAGAGGAGCCTTCAGCCTCAACTCTTCTCCTTTACTACGGATAGAATCACCCTGACAGAGGACACACACAGAGACAGGGAGACCGAGGGAGAGAGAGCAGAGAGAGCAGAAAGAGACAGAGAGAGACAGGAGAGATTCAATATTCAGCATGTGAATTATACACTGAACAAAACATTAAGAACACCTGCTCTTTCCATGACACAGACTGACCAGGTGAAAGCTATGATCCCTTATTGATGTCACTTGTTAAATCCACTTCATCAGAGTAGATGAAGGGGAGGAGACAGGTTAAAGAAGGATTTTTAAGCCTTGAGACAGTTGAGAATGTGTGCCATTCAGAGGGTGAATGGACAAGACAAAATATTTAAGCGCCTATGAACAGGGTATGGTAGTAGGTGCACCGGTTTTTGTCAAGAACTGCAACGCTGCTGGGTTTTTCCTGCGCAACAGTTTCCTGTGTTGATCAAGAATGGTCCACCACCCAAAGGACATCTAGCCAACTTGACACAACTGTGGGAAGCATTGGAGTCAAAAGTGGACCAGCATCCCTGTGGAACGCTTTCTACACCTTGTAGAGTCCAATATGTATAGCTGTGTTCTTAGCGTATAGTAGAGGTACCAGAGTCCTGGGGTTAGGGTTATTAAGGGTTATGTATAGTTAATATATATATAGCTGTGTTCTTAGCGTATAGTAGAGGTACCAGAGTCCTGGGGTTAGGGTTATTAAGGGTTATGTATAGTTAATATATATAGCTGGGTTCTTACCGTGTAGTAGAGGTACCAGAGTCCTGGGGTTAGGGTTATTACGGGTTATGTATAGTTAATATATATAGCTGTGTTCTTAGCGTATAGTAGAGGTAGCAGAGTCCTGGGGTTAGGGTTATGTATAGTTAATATATATATAGCTGTGTTCTTACCGTGTAGTAGAGGTACCAGAGTCCTGGGGTTAGGGTTATTAAGGGTTATGTATAGTTAATATATATAGCTGTGTTCTTACCGTGTAGTAGAGGTACCAGAGTCCTGGGGTTAGGGTTATTAAGGGTTATGTATAGTTAATATATATAGCTGTGTTCTTACCGTGTAGTAGAGGTACCAGAGTCCTGGGGTTAGGGTTATTAAGGGTTATGTATAGTTAATATATATAGCTGTGTTCTTACCGTGTAGTAGAGGTACCAGAGTCCTGGGGTTAGGGTTATTAAGGGTTATGTATAGTTAATATATATAGCTGTGTTCTTACCGTGTAGTAGAGGTACCAGAGTCCTGGGGTTAGGGTTATTAAGGGTTATGTATAGTTAATATATATAGCTGTGTTCTTACCGTGTAGTAGTCGTACCAGAGTCCTGGGGTTAGGGTTATTAAGGGTTATGTATAGTTAATATATATAGCTGTGTTCTTACCGTGTAGTAGAGGTAGCAGAGTCCTGGGTTAGGGTTATTAAGGGTTATGTATAGTTAATATATATAGCTGTGTTCTTACCGTGTAGTAGTCGTACCAGAGTCCTGGGGTTAGGTTATGTATAGTTAATATATATAGCTGTGTTCTTACCGTGTAGTAGTCGTACCAGAGTCCTGGGGTTAGGGTTATGTATAGTTAATATATATAGCTGTGTTCTTACCGTGTAGTAGTCGTACCAGAGACCTGGGGTTAGGGTTATGTATAGTTAATATATATATATATATATATAGCTGGGTTCTTACCGTGTAGTAGTCGTACCAGAGACCCTGAGGGAAGTAGCCCACAACAAAGTCCACACCTGGATCTAATACTGGTGTCACCATCAAACTCTTCCCCCATAGGAACTGTCTGTCTATCCCATACGTTCTCACATCCTTGGGGAACCTAAAAATATGAACACACATTGGTCAGGAACATCCTGAAAGAGCTCTGTGTGTCTTTGTGTTGGTTCTTCTATCCTTGTGTGTGTGTGTTGGTTCTTCTATCCTTGTGTGTGTGTGTTGGTTCTTCTATCCTTGTGTGTGTGTGTTGGTTCTTCTATCCTTGTGTGTGTGTGTTGGTTCTTCTATCCTTGTGTGTGTGTGTTGGTTCTTCTATCCTTGTGGGGACCTAAAATCCCCCACAAGGATAGTGAAACAAGGAAAATTCTCCCTTGTAGAGACATTTCCCACATCCCCATGAGGACAAAGGCCATTTTAAACTTAGGGATTAGGTTTAGGGTTACAATTAAGGCCTGAGGGGGTGTGGTATATGACCAATATACCACGGCTAAGAACTGTGTCCAGGCACGACGCAGTGGGCCGGATCCTCCGAGGTGCCTTATTGATATTATAAACGGGTTCCCAATGAAATTAGAACAGTAAATATACATGTTTTGTCATACCCCGTGGTATATGGTCTGATATAACACGGCTGTCAGCATTCAGGGCTCGAACCACCCAGTTTATAATTAAGGTTAGGGAAAATAGGATATGGAATAGAAATTCATTTTAGGTCTCCATGACAATAGAAGAACACAACATGTGTAGTAATTGTGTGTGTGTGTGTCCCAGTGTGTGTCTGGAACTCACTCGAACAGCAGAGGGCGAGCGACAGTGTGTCCGTGTGTGTGTGCACGGTGGAACAGTGTGTAGAGCAGAGGGAAGAGAGAGTAGCGTAGCAGGAGAGACTGTTTCATGGCTGAACGGGCTAGAGGGCTGAACGCTGGAGGGTCCTGAGGCTGGGAGGAGAGAGACACAGAGACGCAGAGCACACAGAAAATACAGATAAAATGACTTTTCAATGACAGTGTGTGTCAGGGCCACATTGGGGGCCTTACCTTCTGGTCGATAGAGTTGTGGTTGCGTGTGAAAGGGTAGAAGGCTCCTAGCTGAGTCCAGCGTACACACAGCTCCTCCTCAGTCTGGTCACTGAAGCCACAGACATCCGCCCCCACCAGGGGAACACCCAGGAGGTTAAAGGTTAACATACCTGGAGGGGGAGGGAGGGAGAGGGATTGAGATGAGACATGATTAGATACCAGGCCTAGTTCCATGTGACCTCTAGAGAGAGATGATTAGATACCAGCCCTAGTTCCATGTGACCTCTAGAGAGATGATTAGATACCAGGCCTAGTTCCATGTGACCTCTAGAGAGAGATGATTAGATACCAGGCCTAGTTCCATGTGACCTCTAGATAGACATGATTAGATACCAGGCCTAGTTCCATGTGACCTCTAGAGAGAGATGATTAGATACCAGGCCTAGTTCCATGTGACCTCTAGATAGACATGATTAGATACCAGGCCTAGTTCCATGTGACCTCTAGAGAGAGATGATTAGATACCAGGCCTAGTTCCATGTGACCTCTAGAGAGAGATGATTAGATACCAGGCCTAGTTCCATGTGACCTCTAGAGAGAGATGATTAGATACCAGGCCTAGTTCCATGTGACCTCTAGAGAGAGATGATTAGATACCAGGCCTAGGTCCATGTGACCTCTAGAGAGAGATGATTAGATACCAGGCCGAGTTCCATGTGACCTCTAGAGAGATGATTAGATACCAGGCCTAGTTCCATGTGACCTCTAGATAGACATGATTAGATACCAGGCCTAGTTCCATGTGACCTCTAGATAGACACCAGGCCTAGTTCCATGTGACCTCGAGAGATGGAGAGAGAGAGATAGAGAGACAGACGGTCTGATACAAAGCCTAGAACAGAACCTAATAGCCTCATCATTAGCTCTTTTGACAATACCATCTATATAAAAGGTATTTTGCTACAGTCCTAAAGAAATGAAAAGTTGTATCCATTTTAACAACGTTACTGTCAGTTTAGTCCTAGTTTGGTTGAGTAGAAAACCATCAGAATGGAGAATGGTCCTGTACTACTCAAAAAACATATTTACAACTTTCATCATGCAGAAACATCAAATACTGTCAAAAATAACAAATATCCGGATAAGATATTTTGGCCATATCACCCAGCCCTAGTGTGAGTGTGTGTGTGTGTACCTGCTATCGAGGTGTACATGTCTTTCCAGTGACTCCTGTTGTCTCCTAGCCAGTGTCCAGAGTATTGGCCTTGACTGGGGAAGGTGGAGCGAGAGATCACAAACGCTCTCTTCCCCAACATACGCTTCAGGGCACTGGGGAGGGAGAAGAGAAAACATTGGTATTGGGCCGTCAAAGAAAACTCAAATGCATCCAAGTTAGGTGGCGTGTCGGTCACGTCTGACTGTATCCAAGTTAGGTGGCGTGTCGGTCACGTCTGACTGTATCCAAGTTAGGTGGCGTGTCGGTCACGTCTTAGGTGGTGTGTCGGTCACATCTTTAACCTCTCTGGGGTATGTGGGACGCTAACCCACCTGCAGGACACACTATTCAACAGCCAGTGAAATAGCAGGGCAGCAAATTCAAAACAACAAAAATCTCATAATTGACATTTCTCAAACATACACTTCTCCTTAATGTAACCACATTGTCCGATTTCAAAAAGGCTTTACGGCGAAAGCATAGCAGTAGATTATGTTAGGACAGCACCTAAACAAGAAAAACCACAGCCATTTTCCAAGCAAGGAGAGGCGTCACAAAAAACAGAAATACAGCTAAAATTAATCACTAACCTTTGATGATCTTCATCAGATGGCACTCATAGGACTTTATGTTACACAATACATGTATGTTTTGTTCGATAAAGTTCATATTTATATCCATAAACCCCATTTTACATTGGCGTGTAATGTTCAGAAATGTTTTGCCTCCCAAAACCTCCGGTGAATGAGCACATCAATTTACAGAAATACTCATCATAAACATTGATAAAATATTAAAATGTTATTCAAAGAATTATAGATACACTTCTCCTTAATGCAACCGCTGTGTCAGATTGCAAAAAAAACTGCGAAAGCACACTTTGCAACAATCTGAGTACAGTGTTCAGACACGAAACCAAACCCGCCATTTTGTGGAGTCAACAAAACTCTGAAATAATATTAGAAATATTCACTTACCTTTGATGATCTTCATCAGAATGCACTCCCAGGTGTTTGTTTTGTTCGATAAAGTCCATCATTTGTGTCCAAATACCTCCTTTTTGTTTGCGCGTTCAGTCCACTACTCCAAATGCAGGAAGCGCATGCAAAATGTCACAAAGAAAAGTCAAAAAAAGTTATATTTACGTTCGTAGAAATATGTCAAACGATGTATAGCATCAATCTTTAGGATGTTTTTAACATAAATCTTCAGTAATATTCCAACCGGACAATTCCAATGTCTTCAGAAAAGAAAAGGAACACAGCTAAGGCTCATGTGAGCGCGCGCCTCTGAGCTCATGTCATTCTCTCAGTCATCTGACTCCAGGACCTCTTATTCTCTCCCCATTCACAGTAGAAGCATGAAACAACGTTCTAAAGACTGTTGACATCTAGTGGAAGCCTTAGGAAGTGCAAAATGAACCCTAAGTCACTGTATATGCAATCACTTGAAAAACTACAAACCTCAGATTTCCACACTTCCTGGTTGGATTTATCGCAGGTTTTTGACTGCCATATGAGTTATGTTATACTCACAGACATCATTCAAACAGTTCTAGAAACTACAGTGTTTTCTATACAAATCTACTAATAATATGCATATCCTACCTTCTGAGCCTGAGTAGAAGGAAGTTTAATTTGGGCACGCCTTTCATCCGGATGTCAAAATACTGCCCCCGACCATAGAGAAGTTAAAAGTGAAAGTGAGTCAGTGAAAGAGTGAGTATGTGTCGTACTGACCATGCCGAGGCCTTAGCTTCTAGAAGTCCATACAGGCTGTGCATGTTGTAGTGAGACGAGGTCTTCTGGACAGAAGAGGCACACAGAGTCTTAGCCCTCAACAACCCTCCTAATATACCTAGAGAGAGAGAGAGAGAGAGACATTTACATTTTAGTCATTTAGCAGACGCTCTTATCCAGAGCGACTTACAGTAGTGAATGCACTGGCCCCCCGTGGGAATCGAACCCACAACCCTGGCGTTGCACACACCATGCTCTACCAACTGAGCCACAGGGAAGACCATGGAGGGAGGAGAGGGAGAGAGAGGTGAGAGAAAGAGAGGAGGGAGAACGAGAGGTGAGAGAGAGAGGCGAGAGAGAAAGAGAGCAAGGTGAGAGAGGTGTGTGTCTCTCACCAGGTGTGTAAGGAGGGTTCTCCAGCTCGGTGTCAGGACAACCAACGGTCGACCCGTCCACGAAGCTAGATGGCTCGTTCATGTCCTAGGCAGGAAGTGAGAAGGGTCAGAGGGCAAAGCCGTTCACAATATCTGATTCCAGACTGAAACAGGAAAGCACGCACATGGTTAGACGACAGCACACACACACACACACACACACACTCTTACGTACGATCCAGAGTCCATCGAAGGGAACTTTGTCGTGGAACCTCTTGAGATTGTCATACCACCACTCATGGGTCACATCATCAGAGAAATCAGGAAACGCTGTCAGACCTGGCCACACCTGAGAGAGATGAACAACATAGGAGAGGAGAGAGAGAGAGAGGGCAAGGTAAAAGAGAGGTAGTTGACTTTATTGATCAACAGCAATGTGCCTTCTGCTTATCCCACAGAAACAAACACAGGTTAAAGAGGCTGGGGCAGAGGGCAGGCACAGTAAGCCGTTTTATAGGTTAATGGTCTTGCTCAAGGGCACAACTGCAGGCAGGATATGGCATGTAGCTGCCAGCCCACTTCCTCCAGCTGCTGGTCCATCTCTCTCTCTAACCTCTAGGAGTCCTCCAGCTGCTGGTCCATCTCTCTCTAACCTCTAGGAGACCTCCAGCTGCTGGTCCATCTCTCTCTCTAACCTCTAGGAGTCCTCCAGCTGCTGGTCCATCTCTCTCTAACCTCTAGGAGACCTCCAGCTGCTGGTCCATCTCTCTCTCTAACCTCTAGGAGTCCTCCAGCTGCTGGTCCATCTCTCTCTCTAACCTCTAGGAGTCCTCCAGCTGCTGGTCCATCTCTCTCTAACCTCTAGGAGACCTCCAGCTGCTGGTCCATCTCTCTCTCTAACCTCTAGGAGTCCTCCAGCTGCTGGTCCATCTCTCTCTAACCTCTAGGAGACCTCCAGCTGCTGGTCCATCTCTCTCTCTAACCTCTAGGAGTCCTCCAGCTGCTGGTCCATCTCTCTCTCTAACCTCTAGGAGACCTCCAGCTGCTGGTCCATCTCTCTCTCTAACCTCTAGGAGACCTCCAGCTGCTGGTCCATCTCTCTCTCTAACCTCTAGGAGACCTCCAGCTGCTGGTCCATCTCTCTCTCTAACCTCTAGGAGACCTCCAGCTGCTGGTCCATCTCTCTCTAACCTCTAGGAGTCCTCCAGCTGCTGGTCCATCTCTCTCTCTAACCTCTAGGAGACCTCCAGCTGCTGGTCCATCTCTCTCTCTAACCTCTAGGAGACCTCCAGCTGCTGGTCCATCTCTCTCTCTAACCTCTAGGAGACCTCCAGCTGCTGGTCCATCTCTCTCTCTAACCTCTAGGAGACCTCCAGCTGCTGGTCCATCTCTCTCTCTAACCTCTAGGAGACCTCCAGCTGCTGGTCCATCTCTCTCTAACCTCTAGGAGACCTCCAGCTGCTGGTCCATCTCTCTCTCTAACCTCTAGGAGACCTCCAGCTGCTGGTCCATCTCTCTCTCTAACCTCTAGGAGACCTCCAGCTGCTGGTCCATCTCTCTCTCTAACCTCTAGGAGACCTCCAGCTGCTGGTCCATCTCTCTCTCTAACCTCTAGGAGACCTCCAGCTGCTGGTCCATCTCTCTCTCTAACCTCTAGGAGACCTCCAGCTGCTGGTCCATCTCTCTCTAACCTCTAGGAGACCTCCAGCTGCTGGTCCATCTCTCTCTCTAACCTCTAGGAGACCTCCAGCTGCTGGTCCATCTCTCTCTAACCTCTAGGAGTCCTCCAGCTGCTGGTCCATCTCTCTCTCTAACCTCTAGGAGACCTCCAGCTGCTGGTCCATCTCTCTCTAACCTCTAGGAGTCCTCCAGCTGCTGGTCCATCTCTCTCTCTAACCTCTAGGAGTCCTCCAGCTGCTGGTCCATCTCTCTCTAACCTCTAGGAGTCCTCCAGCTGCTGGTCCATCTCTCTCTAACCTCTAGGAGTCCTCCAGCTGCTGGTCCATCTCTCTCTCTAACCTCTAGGAGACCTCCAGCTGCTGGTCCATCTCTCTCTCTAACCTCTAGGAGACCTCCAGCTGCTGGTCCATCTCTCTCTCTAACCTCTAGGAGACCTCCAGCTGCTGGTCCATCTCTCTCTCTAACCTCTAGGAGTCCTCCAGCTGCTGGTCCATCTCTCTCTCTAACCTCTAGGAGACCTCCAGCTGCTGGTCCATCTCTCTCTAACCTCTAGGAGTCCTCCAGCTGCTGGTCCATCTCTCTCTAACCTCTAGGAGACCTCCAGCTGCTGGTCCATCTCTCTCTAACCTCTAGGAGACCTCCAGCTGCTGGTCCATCTCTCTCTAACCTCTAGGAGTCCTCCAATTGCTGGTCCATCTCTCTCTCTAACCTCTAGGAGACCTCCAGCTGCTGGTCCATCTCTCTCTAACCTCTAGGAGACCTCCAGCTGCTGGTCCATCTCTCTCTCTAACCTCTAGGAGTCCTCCAGCTGCTGGTCCATCTCTCTCTCTAACCTCTAGGAGTCCTCCAGCTGCTGGTCCATCTCTCTCTAACCTCTAGGAGACCTCCAGCTGCTGGTCCATCTCTCTCTAACCTCTAGGAGACCTCCAGCTGCTGGTCCATCTCTCTCTCTAACCTCTAGGAGACCTCCAGCTGCTGGTCCATCTCTCTCTCTAACCTCTAGGAGTCCTCCAGCTGCTGGTCCATCTCTCTCTCTAACCTCTAGGAGACCTCCAGCTGCTGGTCCATCTCTCTCTAACCTCTAGGAGTCCTCCAGCTGCTGGTCCATCTCTCTCTAACCTCTAGGAGTCCTCCAGCTGCTGGTCCATCTCTCTCTAACCTCTAGGAGTCCTCCAGCTGCTGGTCCATCTCTCTCTCTAACCTCTAGGAGTCCTCCAGCTGCTGGTCCATCTCTCTCTCTAACCTCTAGGAGACCTCCAGCTGCTGGTCCATCTCTCTCTCTAACCTCTAGGAGACCTCCAGCTGCTGGTCCATCTCTCTCTCTAACCTCTAGGAGTCCTCCAGCTGCTGGTCCATCTCTCTCTCTAACCTCTAGGAGACCTCCAGCTGCTGGTCCATCTCTCTCTCTAACCTCTAGGAGAACTCCAGCTGCTGGTCCATCTCTCTCTCTAACCTCTAGGAGACCTCCAGCTGCTGGTCCATCTCTCTCTCTAACCTCTAGGAGACCTCCAGCTGCTGGTCCATCTCTCTCTCTAACCTCTAGGAGACCTCCAGCTGCTGGTCCATCTCTCTCTCTCTAACCTCTAGGTGTGAGTAAGTACCAAACATAAAGAATGTCCACAGAACCTTGGATTGGAACCTTTAGAGGTCCTTACCTTCCCGATGAGTGTGCTTCCATCTGTGTGGTTGATGAAGACTCCTCTCCTCAGACCTTCGTCATACGGCCAGTACTCTCCTTCTGGCTGGACACTGCTGATACCTGGGTCCTGTAGAGGGAGGAGAGGGTTAACACTGGACACTACTGATACCTGGGTCCTGTAGGGGGAGGAGAGGGTTAACACTGGACACTACTGATCCCTGGGTCCTGTAGGGGGAGGAGAGGGTTAACACTGGACACTACTGATACCTGGGTCCTGTAGGGGGAGGAGAGGGTTAACACTGGACACTACTGATACCTGGGTCCTGTAGGGGGAGGAGAGGGTTAACACTGGACACTACTGATACCTGGGTCCTGTAGGGGGAGGAGAGGGTTAACACTGGACACTACTGATACCTGGGTCCTGTAGAGGGAGGAGAGGGTTTCAGCTGGGGGCTGGAACAAATTTACAAATCATTTGTAGACTGCAAATTGACCGCAAGAAGCCCAAACATATATAATATGACTAAAACAAATATTTCAAACCTTGTCTGTTTATGTGTAGAAATACTTGGGAACAGATTTCTTCAATTAAAATGACACACACCCCCGGGTCCAACAGGGTTAATACCCCCCCGGGTCCTACAGGGTTAATACCCCCCCCCCCCCCCCCCCACGGGTCCTACAGGGTTAATACACCCCCCCCCCCCCCCCCGGGTCCTACAGGGTTAATACACCCCCCCCCCCCCGGGTCCTACAGGGTTAATACCCCCCCCCCCCCCCCCCGGGTCCTACAGGGTTAATAACCAGGGGGCAGTATTTTCACGGCTGGATAAAAAAACGTACCCGATTTAATCTGGTTAACTAATCCTACCCAGTAACTAGAATATGCATATACGTATTATATATGGATAGAAAACACCCTAAAGTTTCTAAAACTGTTTGAATGGTGTCTGTGAGTATAACAGAACTCATTTGGCAGGCAAAACCCTGAGACATTTTCTGACAGGAAGTGGATACCTGATGTGTTGAATTACCTTTAAGCCTATGCCATTGAAACACACAGGGGCTGATTAATGTTTTGGCACTTCCTATTGCTTCCACTAGATGTCACCAGCCTTTACAAAGTGTTTTGAATCTTCTACTATGAGATCTGACCGAACAAGAGCCTTGGAACGGTGATGGCCGATTAGACTCTGGCGCGCGAGGTCATGTTGGGTACCCTCGTTCCAAAACGTTTTAAAAGAGAATGCATTCGTCCACCTTGAATATTATTCATGTTCTGGTTAAAAAAGGCCCTAATGATTTATGCTATACAACGTTTGACATGTTTGAACGAACGTAAATATATTTTTCCCCCTCGTTCATGACGAGAAGTCCGGCTGGCTTAGATCATGTGCTAACAACACGGATCTTTTTGGATATAAATGATGAGCTTTTTTGAACAAAACTACATTCGTTATGGACCTGGGATTCCGGGAAGTGACATCTGATGAAGAGAATCAAAGGTAATGGATTATTTACATAGTATTTTCGATCTCTCCAACATGGCCGTTTGTCTGTATAGCAAAGCATATTTTTCTGGGCGCAGTGCTCAGATTATTGCAAAGTGTGATTTCCCAGTAAGGTTATTTTTAAATCTGGCAAGTGGATTGCGTTCAAGAGATGTAAATCTATAATTCTTTAAATGACAATATAATATTTTACCAATGTTTTCTAATTTTAATTATTTAATTTGTGGTGCTGACTTGACTGCCGGTTATTGGAGGGAAACGATTTCCTCAACATCAATGCCATAGTAAAACGCTGTTTTTGGATATAAATATGAACTTGATAGAACTAAAAATGCATGCATTGTCTAACATAATGTCCTAGGAGTGTCATCTGATGGAGATTGTAAAAGGTTAGTGCATCATTTTAGCTGGTTTTATGGTTTTGGTGACCCTGTCTTTGAATTGACAAAACATTACACACATCTATTGTCAATGTACTCTCCTAACATAATCTAACTTTATGCTTTCGCCGTAAAACCTTTTTGAAATCGGACAACGTGGTTAGATTAAGGAGATGTTTATCTTTCAAAGGGTGTAAGATAGTTGTATGTTTGAAAAATTTGAATTTTGACATTTATTTGGTTTCAAATTTGCCGCTCTTGAAATGCACCTGCTGTTGATAGGGTGCACCACGGGTGGCACGCTAGCGTCCCACATAGCCCCAAGAAGATAATGTCCTAGGAGTGTCATCTGATGAAGATTGTCAAAGGTTAGTGCTGCATTTTAGCTGGTTTTCTGCTTTTGGTGACGCGCTGTCTTTGCATTGACAAAACATTACACACAGCTATTTTCAATGTACTGTCCTAACATAATCTAACTTTATGCTTTCACCGTAAAGCCTTTTTGAAATCGGACAACGTGGTTAGATTAAGGAGATGTTTATCTTTCAAAGGGTGTAAGATAGTTGATTGTTTGAGAAATGTAAATTATTCGATTTATTCTGTTTTGAATTTCGCACGTTGTATCTTGTCTAGCAATCCCATAATCGGGAACCGAACGGGAAGGGGTAATACCACCCCCCCGGGTCCTACAGGGTTAATACACCCCCCCCCCCCCCCCCCGGGTCCTAGAGGGGGGAGGAGAGGGTTAATACCCACCCCTGGGTCCTAGAGGGGGGAGGAGAGGGTTAATACCCACCCCTGGGTCCTAGAGGGGGGAGGAGAGGGTTAATACCCACCCCTGGGTCCTAGAGGGGGGAGGAGAGGGTTAATACCCACCCCTGGGTCCTAGAGGGGGGAGGAGAGGGTTAACGTACCAGCATCATGACATAGCGCTGTCCGTGGCTGTGCAGGTCTTTCACCATGTCAGGCAGGGTCGAGAAGACCGCGGGGTCAAAGGTGAAGTCTAGAGAACGGTCCATGTAGTCTATATCATTCCACTGCACATCCTGCAACACACACACAATGTTATTTCCCTGCCTGTCAAGGAAGACAGTCCCTGTTACATGCAGAAGAGAACCGTGAACACACACCAAGTGAGTCAGAGGAACGTACCTGAGGTATTCCATAATTCCTCATGTTCTTGACGACGTCCCAGGTGGCATTGCTACTTCCGTAACCCCAGCGACAGAGATGGTACCCCAACGCCCAGTAGACTGGCATGGTGGGGTAACCTGAGAGAGATGACGGTGAGAGTCAGACAGTGATGACTTCAAGGATATGAGGAAGAAAAGGGTCCTTGTCTTTCTGTAGACTGACCTACGACCTCCAAATACTGTCCAATCACAGAGGCCGGATCGGGACCCAGAAAGACGTAGAAGTCCAGGATCCCACCAATGGTACGCCAGGTGATGGCAGGGCCCGGCTGGAGGGCCACGTCTGCAGAACCAACATTCACAAAGCATTCATAAACACGCCATAAAGACGACATAACATCACTCAAACATCAACGTAGATTCAAGATATTGAAAATAAAAGGGGAAGATATGGAATAGGCCAGTTCTTGACTCATCGTGTCCCAAATAAACAGGAGCTAGAGTAAAGGTAGTAATGGTAGTAATGGGACGTGGCCACTGACCCATAGCGTTGCTGTTGAGCAGGAAGAATCCATGTGCTGTCCCCGTCCCTCCCTCCTCCATGGCCAGGTAGAAGGGATGAGCCCCGTACAGGTTAGTCAGCTCCTACAGACACAGGATATAGAATAGAGTCATGGTCAGGTAGAAGGGATGAAGTCCTACAGACACAGGATATAGAATAGAGTCATGGTCAGGTAGAAAGGATGAGGTCCTACAGACACAGGATATAGAATAGAGTCATGGTCAGGTAGAAGGGATGAGGTCCTACAGACACAGGATATAGAATAGAGTCATAGTCAGGTAGAAGGGATGAGGTCATATAGAATAGAGCCATGGTCAGGTAGAAGGGATGAGGTCCTACAGACACAGGATATAGAATAGAGTCATGGTCAGGTAGAATGGATGAGGTCCTACAGACACAGGATATAGAATAGAATCATGGTCAGGTAGAAGGGATGAGGTCCTACAGACACAGGATATAGAATAGAGTCATGGTCAGGTAGAAAGGATGAGGTCCTACAGACACAGGATATAGAATAGAGTCATGGTCAGGTAGAAGGGATGAGGTCCTACAGAGACAGGATATAGAATAGAGTCATAGTCAGGTAGAAGGGATGAGGTCATATAGAATAGAGCCATGGTCAGGTAGAATGGATGAGGTCCTACAGACACAGGATATAGAATAGAGTCATGGTCAGGTAGAATGGATGAGGTCCTACAGACACAGGATATAGAATAGAGTCATGGTCAGGTAGAAGGGATGAGGTCCTACAGACACAGGATATAGAATAGAGTCATGGTCAGGTAGAAGGGATGAGGTCCTACAGACACAGGATATAGAATAGAGTCATGGTCAGGTAGAAGGGATGAGGCCCTACAGACACAGGATATAGAATAGAGTCATGGTCAGGTAGAAGGGATGAGGTCATATAGAATAGAGCCATGGTCAGGTAGAAGGAATGAGGTCCTACAGACACAGGATATAGAATAGAGTCATGGTCAGGTAGAAGGGATGAAGTCCTACAGACACAGGATATAGAATAGAGTCATGGTCAGGTAGAAGGGATGAGGTCCGTACAGACACAGGATATAGAATAGAGTCATGGTCAGGTAGAAAGGATGAGGTCCTACAGACACAGGATATAGAATAGAGCCATGGTAAGGTAGAAGGGATGAAGTCCTACAGACACAGGATATAGAATAGAGCCATGGTCAGGAAGAAGGGATGAGGTCCTACAGACACATGATATAGAATAGAGTCATGGTCAGGTAGAAGGGATGAGGTCATATAGAATAGAGCCATGGTCAGGTAGAAGGGATGAGGTCCTACAGACACAGGATATAGAGTCATGGTCAGGTAGAAGTGATGAAGTCCTACAGACACAGGATATAGAATAGAGTCATGGTCAGGTAGAAGGGATGAGGTCCGTACAGACACAGGATATAGAATAGAGTCATGGTCAGGTAGAAAGGATGAGGTCCTACAGACACAGGATATAGAATAGAGCCATGGTAAGGTAGAAGGGATGAAGTCCTACAGACACAGGATATAGAATAGAGCCATGGTCAGGAAGAAGGGATGAGGTCCTACAGACACATGATATAGAATAGAGTCATGGTCAGGTAGAAGGGATGAGGTCCTACAGACACAGGATATAGAATAGAGTCATGGTCAGGTAGAAGGGATGAGGTCCTACAGACACAAGATATAGAATAGAGCCAAGGTCAGGTAGAAAGGATGAGGTCCTACAAACACAGGATATAGAGTCATGGTCAGGTAGAAGGGATGAGGTCCGTACAGACACAGGATATAGAATAGAGTCATGGTCAGGTAGAAGGGACGAGGTCCTACAGACACAGGATATAGAATAGAGTCATGGTCAGGTAGAAGGGACGAGGTCCTACAGACACAGGATATAGAATAGAGTCATGGTCAGGTAGAAGGGATGAGGTCCTACAGACACAGGATATAGAATAGAGCCATGGTCAGGTAGAAAGGATGAGGTCCTACAAACACAGAATATAGAGTCATGGTCAGGTAGAAGGGATGAGGTCCGTGCAGACACAGGATATAGAATAGAATCATGGTCAGGTAGAAGGGATGAGGTCCGTACAGACACAGGATATAGAATAGAGTCATGGTCAGGTAGAAGGGATGAGGTCCTGCAGACACAGGATATAGAATAGAGTCATGGTCAGGTAGAAAGGATGAGGTCCTACAGACACAGGATATAGAATAGAGTCATGGTCAGGTAGAAGGGATGAGGTCCTACAGACACAGGATATAGAATAGAGTCATAGTCAGGTAGAAGGGATGAGGTCATATAGAATAGAGCCATGGTCAGGTAGAAGGGATGAGGTCCGTACAGACACAGGATATAGAATAGAGTCATGGTCAGGTAGAAGGGATGAGGTCCTACAGACACAGGATATAGAATAGAGTCATAGTCAGGTAGAAGGGATGAGGTCATATAGAATAGAGCCATGGTCAGGTAGAAGGGATGCGGTCCTACAGACACAGGATATAGAATAGAGTCATGGTCAGGTAGAAGGGATGAGGTCATATAGAATAGAGCCATGGTCAGGTAGAAGGGATGAGGTCCTACAGACACAGGATATAGAATAGAGTCATGGTCAGGTAGAAGGGATGAGGTCCTACAGACACAGGATATAGAATAGAGTCATGGTCAGGTAGAAGGGATGAGGTCCTACAGACACAGGATATAGAATAGAGTCATAGTCAGGTAGAAGGGATGAGGTCATATAGAATAGAGCCATGGTCAGGTAGAAGGGATGAGGTCCGTACAGACACAGGATATAGAATAGAGTCATGGTCAGGTAGAAGGGATGAGGTCCTACAGACACAGGATATAGAATAGAGTCATAGTCAGGTAGAAGGGATGAGGTCATATAGAATAGAGCCATGGTCAGGTAGAAGGGATGCGGTCCTACAGACACAGGATATAGAATAGAGTCATGGTCAGGTAGAATGGATGAGGTCCTACAGACACAGGATATAGAATAGAATCATGGTCAGGTAGAAGGGATGAGGTCCTACAGACACAGGATATAGAATAGAGTCATGGTCAGGTAGAAAGGATGAGGTCCTACAGACACAGGATATAGAATAGAGTCATGGTCAGGTAGAAGGGATGAGGTCCTACAGACACAGGATATAGAATAGAGTCATAGTCAGGTAGAATGGATGAGGTCCTACAGACACAGGATATAGAATAGAGTCATAGTCAGGTAGAAGGGATGAGGTCATATAGAATAGAGCCATGGTCAGGTAGAAGGGATGAGGTCCGTACAGACACAGGATATAGAATAAAGTCATGGTCAGGTAGAAGGGATGAGGTCCTACAGACACAGGATATAGAATAGAGTCATAGTCAGGTAGAAGGGATGAGGTCATATAGAATAGAGCCATGGTCAGGTAGAAGGGATGCGGTCCTACAGACACAGAATATAGAATAGAGTCATGGTCAGGTAGAATGGATGAGGTCCTACAGACACAGGATATAGAATAGAGTCATGGTCAGGTAGAAGGGATGAGGTCCTACAGACACAGGATATAGAATAGAGTCATAGTCAGGTAGAAGGGATGAGGTCATATAGAATAGAGCCATGGTCAGGTAGAAGGGATGAGGTCCTACAGACACAGGATATAGAATAGAGTCATGGTCAGGTAGAAGGGACGAGGTCCTACAGACACAGGATATAGAATAGAGTCATGGTCAGGTAGAAGGGATGAGGTCCTACAGACACAGGATATAGAATAGAGTCATAGTCAGGTAGAAGGGATGAGGTCATATAGAATAGAGCCATGGTCAGGTAGAAAGGATGAGGTCCGTACAGACACAGGATATAGAATAGAGTCATGGTCAGGTAGAAGGGATGAGGTCCTACAGACACAGGATATAGAATAGAGTCATAGTCAGGTAGAAGGGATGAGATCATATAGAATAGAGCCATGGTCAGGTAGAAGGGATGCGGTCCTACAGACACAGGATATAGAATAGAGTCATGGTCAGGTAGAATGGATGAGGTCCTACAGACACAGGATATAGAATAGAATCATGGTCAGGTAGAAGGGATGAGGTCCTACAGACACAGGATATAGAATAGAGTCATGGTCAGGTAGAAAGGATGAGGTCCTACAGACACAGGATATAGAATAGAGTCATGGTCAGGTAGAAGGGATGAGGTCCTACAGACACAGGATATAGAATAGAGTCATAGTCAGGTAGAAGGGATGAGGTCATATAGAATAGAGCCATGGTCAGGTAGAAGGGATGAGGTCCTACAGACACAGGATATAGAATAGAGTCATGGTCAGGTAGAATGGATGAGGTCCTACAGACACAGGATATAGAATAGAGTCATGGTCAGGTAGAAGGGATGAGGTCCTACAGACACAGGATATAGAATAGAGTCATAGTCAGGTAGAAGGGATGAGGTCATATAGAATAGAGACATGGTCAGGTAGAAGGGATGAGGTCCGTACAGACACAGGATATAGAATAGAGTCATGGTCAGGTAGAAGGGATGAGGTCCTACAGACACAGGATATAGAATAGAGTCATAGTCAGGTAGAAGGGATGAGGTCATATAGAATAGAGCCATGGTCAGGTAGAAGGGATGCGGTCCTACAGACACAGGATATAGAATAGAGTCATGGTCAGGTAGAATGGATGAGGTCCTACAGACACAGGATATAGAATAGAGTCATGGTCAGGTAGAAGGGATGAGGTCCTACAGACACAGGATATAGAATAGAGTCATAGTCAGGTAGAAGGGATGAGGTCATATAGAATAGAGCCATGGTCAGGTAGAAGGGATGAGGTCCTACAGACACAGGATATAGAATAGAGTCATGGTCAGGTAGAAGGGATGAAGTCCTACAGACACAGGATATAGAATAGAGTCATGGTCAGGTAGAAGGGATGAGGTCCGTACAGACACAGGATATAGAATAGAGTCATGGTCAGGTAGAAAGGATGAGGTCCTACAGACACAGGTTATAGAATAGAGCCATGGTAAGGTAGAAGGGATGAAGTCCTACAGATACAGGATATAGAATAGAGCCATGGTCAGGTAGAAGGGATGAGGTCCTACAGACACATGATATAGAATAGAGTCATGGTCAGGTAGAAGGGATGAAGTCCTACAGACACAGGATATAGAATAGAGTCATGGTCAGGTAGAAAGGATGAGGTCCTACAGACACAGGATATAGAATAGAGTCATGGTCAGGTAGAAGGGATGAGGTCCTACAGACACAGGATATAGAATAGAGCCATGGTCAGGTAGAAAGGATGAGGTCCTACAAACACAGGATATAGAGTCATGGTCAGGTAGAAGGGATGAGGTCCGTACAGACACAGGATATAGAATAGAGTCATGGTCAGGTAGAAGGGACGAGGTCCTACAGACACAGGATATAGAATAGAGTCATGGTCAGGTAGAAGGGACGAGGTCCTACAGACACAGGATATAGAATAGAGTCATGGTCAGGTAGAAGGGATGAGGTCCTACAGACACAGGATATAGAATAGAGTCATGGTCAGGTAGAAGGGATGAGGTCCTACAGACACAGGATATAGAATAGAGTCATAGTCAGGTAGAAGGGATGAGGTCATATAGAATAGAGCCATGGTCAGGTAGAAGGGATGCGGTCCTACAGACACAGGATATAGAATAGAGTCATGGTCAGGTAGAATGGATGAGGTCCTACAGACACAGGATATAGAATAGAATCATGGTCAGGTAGAAGGGATGAGGTCCTACAGACACAGGATATAGAATAGAGTCATGGTCAGGTAGAAAGGATGAGGTCCTACAGACACAGGATATAGAATAGAGTCATGGTCAGGTAGAAGGGATGAGGTCCTACAGACACAGGATATAGAATAGAGTCATAGTCAGGTAGAATGGATGAGGTCCTACAGACACAGGATATAGAATAGAGTCATAGTCAGGTAGAAGGGATGAGGTCATATAGAATAGAGCCATGGTCAGGTAGAAGGGATGAGGTCCGTACAGACACAGGATATAGAATAGAGTCATGGTCAGGTAGAAGGGATGAGGTCATATAGAATAGAGCCATGGTCAGGTAGAAGGGATGCGGTCCTACAGACACAGAATATAGAATAGAGTCATGGTCAGGTAGAATGGATGAGGTCCTACAGACACAGGATATAGAATAGAGTCATGGTCAGGTAGAAGGGATGAGGTCCTACAGACACAGGATATAGAATAGAGTCATAGTCAGGTAGAAGGGATGAGGTCATATAGAATAGAGCCATGGTCAGGTAGAAGGGATGAGGTCCTACAGACACAGGATATAGAATAGAGTCATGGTCAGGTAGAAGGGACGAGGTCCTACAGACACAGGATATAGAATAGAGTCATGGTCAGGTAGAAGGGACGAGGTCCTACAGACACAGGATATAGAATAGAGTCATGGTCAGGTAGAAGGGATGAGGTCCTACAGACACAGGATATAGAATAGAGCCATGGTCAGGTAGAAAGGATGAGGTCCTACAAACACAGAATATAGAGTCATGGTCAGGTAGAAGGGATGAGGTCCGTGCAGACACAGGATATAGAATAGAGTCATGGTCAGGTAGAAGGGATGAGGTCCGTACAGACACAGGATATAGAATAGAGTCATGGTCAGGTAGAAGGGATGAGGTCCTGCAGACACAGGATATAGAATAGAGTCATGGTCAGGTAGAAAGGATGAGGTCCTACAGACACAGGATATAGAATAGAGTCATGGTCAGGTAGAAGGGATGAGGTCCTACAGACACAGGATATAGAATAGAGTCATAGTCAGGTAAAAGGGATGAGGTCATATAGAATAGAGCCATGGTCAGGTAGAAGGGATGAGGTCCTACAGACACAGGATATAGAATAGAGTCATGGTCAGGTAGAATGGATGAGGTCCTACAGACACAGGATATAGAATAGAGTCATGGTCAGGTAGAAGGGATGAGGTCCTACAGACACAGGATATAGAATAGAGTCATAGTCAGGTAGAAGGGATGAGGTCATATAGAATAGAGCCATGGTCAGGTAGAAGGGATGAGGTCCGTACAGACACAGGATATAGAATAGAGTCATGGTCAGGTAGAATGGATGAGGTCCTACAGACACAGGATATAGAATAGAGTCATGGTCAGGTAGAAGGGATGAGGTCCTACAGACACAGGATATAGAATAGAGTCATAGTCAGGTAGAAGGGATGAGGTCATATAGAATAGAGCCATGGTCAGGTAGAAGGGATGAGGTCCGTACAGACACAGGATATAGAATAGAGTCATGGTCAGGTAGAAGGGATGAGGTCCTACAGACACAGGATATAGAATAGAGTCATAGTCAGGTAGAAGGGATGAGGTCATATAGAATAGAGCCATGGTCAGGTAGAAGGGATGCGGTCCTACAGACACAGGATATAGAATAGAGTCATGGTCAGGTAGAAGGGATGAGGTCATATAGAATAGAGCCATGGTCAGGTAGAAGGGATGAGGTCCTACAGACACAGGATATAGAATAGAGTCATGGTCAGGTAGAAGGGATGAGGTCCTACAGACACAGGATATAGAATAGAGTCATGGTCAGGTAGAAGGGATGAGGTCCTACAGACACAGGATATAGAATAGAGTCATAGTCAGGTAGAAGGGATGAGGTCATATAGAATAGAGCCATGGTCAGGTAGAAGGGATGAGGTCCGTACAGACACAGGATATAGAATAGAGTCATGGTCAGGTAGAAGGGATGAGGTCCTACAGACACAGGATATAGAATAGAGTCATAGTCAGGTAGAAGGGATGAGGTCATATAGAATAGAGCCATGGTCAGGTAGAAGGGATGCGGTCCTACAGACACAGGATATAGAATAGAGTCATGGTCAGGTAGAATGGATGAGGTCCTACAGACACAGGATATAGAATAGAGTCATGGTCAGGTAGAAAGGATGAGGTCCTACAGACACAGGATATAGAATAGAGTCATGGTCAGGTAGAAAGGATGAGGTCCTACAGACACAGGATATAGAATAGAGTCATGGTCAGGTAGAAGGGATGAGGTCCTACAGACACAGGATATAGAATAGAGTCATAGTCAGGTAGAAGGGATGAGGTCATATAGAATAGAGCCATGGTCAGGTAGAAGGGATGAGGTCCTACAGACACAGGATATAGAATAGAGTCATGGTCAGGTAGAATGGATGAGGTCCTACAGACACAGGATATAGAATAGAGTCATGGTCAGGTAGAAGGGATGAGGTCCTACAGACACAGGATATAGAATAGAGTCATAGTCAGGTAGAAGGGATGAGGTCATATAGAATAGAGACATGGTCAGGTAGAAGGGATGAGGTCCGTACAGACACAGGATATAGAATAGAGTCATGGTCAGGTAGAAGGGATGAGGTCCTACAGACACAGGATATAGAATAGAGTCATAGTCAGGTAGAAGGGATGAGGTCATATAGAATAGAGCCATGGTCAGGTAGAAGGGATGCGGTCCTACAGACACAGGATATAGAATAGAGTCATGGTCAGGTAGAATGGATGAGGTCCTACAGACACAGGATATAGAATAGAGTCATGGTCAGGTAGAAGGGATGAGGTCCTACAGACACAGGATATAGAATAGAGTCATAGTCAGGTAGAAGGGATGAGGTCATATAGAATAGAGCCATGGTCAGGTAGAATGGATGAGGTCCTACAGACACAGGATATAGAATAGAGTCATGGTCAGGTAGAATGGATGAGGTCCTACAGACACAGGATATAGAATAGAGTCATGGTCAGGTAGAAGGGATGAGGTCCTACAGACACAGGATATAGAATAGAGTCATGGTCAGGTAGAAGGGATGAGGTCCTACAGACACAGGATATAGAATAGAGTCATGGTCAGGTAGAAGGGATGAGGCCCTACAGACACAGGATATAGAATAGAGTCATGGTCAGGTAGAAGGGATGAGGTCATATAGAATAGAGCCATGGTCAGGTAGAAGGAATGAGGTCCTACAGACACAGGATATAGAATAGAGTCATGGTCAGGTAGAAGGGATGAAGTCCTACAGACACAGGATATAGAATAGAGTCATGGTCAGGTAGAAGGGATGAGGTCCGTACAGACACAGGATATAGAATAGAGTCATGGTCAGGTAGAAAGGATGAGGTCCTACAGACACAGGATATAGAATAGAGCCATGGTAAGGTAGAAGGGATGAAGTCCTACAGACACAGGATATAGAATAGAGCCATGGTCAGGAAGAAGGGATGAGGTCCTACAGACACATGATATAGAATAGAGTCATGGTCAGGTAGAAGGGATGAGGTCATATAGAATAGAGCCATGGTCAGGTAGAAGGGATGAGGTCCTACAGACACAGGATATAGAGTCATGGTCAGGTAGAAGTGATGAAGTCCTACAGACACAGGATATAGAATAGAGTCATGGTCAGGTAGAAGGGATGAGGTCCGTACAGACACAGGATATAGAATAGAGTCATGGTCAGGTAGAAAGGATGAGGTCCTACAGACACAGGATATAGAATAGAGCCATGGTAAGGTAGAAGGGATGAAGTCCTACAGACACAGGATATAGAATAGAGCCATGGTCAGGAAGAAGGGATGAGGTCCTACAGACACATGATATAGAATAGAGTCATGGTCAGGTAGAAGGGATGAGGTCCTACAGACACAGGATATAGAATAGAGTCATGGTCAGGTAGAAGGGATGAGGTCCTACAGACACAAGATATAGAATAGAGCCAAGGTCAGGTAGAAAGGATGAGGTCCTACAAACACAGGATATAGAGTCATGGTCAGGTAGAAGGGATGAGGTCCGTACAGACACAGGATATAGAATAGAGTCATGGTCAGGTAGAAGGGACGAGGTCCTACAGACACAGGATATAGAATAGAGTCATGGTCAGGTAGAAGGGACGAGGTCCTACAGACACAGGATATAGAATAGAGTCATGGTCAGGTAGAAGGGATGAGGTCCTACAGACACAGGATATAGAATAGAGCCATGGTCAGGTAGAAAGGATGAGGTCCTACAAACACAGAATATAGAGTCATGGTCAGGTAGAAGGGATGAGGTCCGTGCAGACACAGGATATAGAATAGAATCATGGTCAGGTAGAAGGGATGAGGTCCGTACAGACACAGGATATAGAATAGAGTCATGGTCAGGTAGAAGGGATGAGGTCCTGCAGACACAGGATATAGAATAGAGTCATGGTCAGGTAGAAAGGATGAGGTCCTACAGACACAGGATATAGAATAGAGTCATGGTCAGGTAGAAGGGATGAGGTCCTACAGACACAGGATATAGAATAGAGTCATAGTCAGGTAGAAGGGATGAGGTCATATAGAATAGAGCCATGGTCAGGTAGAAGGGATGAGGTCCGTACAGACACAGGATATAGAATAGAGTCATGGTCAGGTAGAAGGGATGAGGTCATATAGAATAGAGCCATGGTCAGGTAGAAGGGATGAGGTCCTACAGACACAGGATATAGAATAGAGTCATGGTCAGGTAGAAGGGATGAGGTCCTACAGACACAGGATATAGAATAGAGTCATGGTCAGGTAGAAGGGATGAGGTCCTACAGACACAGGATATAGAATAGAGTCATAGTCAGGTAGAAGGGATGAGGTCATATAGAATAGAGCCATGGTCAGGTAGAAGGGATGAGGTCCGTACAGACACAGGATATAGAATAGAGTCATGGTCAGGTAGAAGGGATGAGGTCCTACAGACACAGGATATAGAATAGAGTCATAGTCAGGTAGAAGGGATGAGGTCATATAGAATAGAGCCATGGTCAGGTAGAAGGGATGCGGTCCTACAGACACAGGATATAGAATAGAGTCATGGTCAGGTAGAATGGATGAGGTCCTACAGACACAGGATATAGAATAGAATCATGGTCAGGTAGAAGGGATGAGGTCCTACAGACACAGGATATAGAATAGAGTCATGGTCAGGTAGAAAGGATGAGGTCCTACAGACACAGGATATAGAATAGAGTCATGGTCAGGTAGAAGGGATGAGGTCCTACAGACACAGGATATAGAATAGAGTCATAGTCAGGTAGAATGGATGAGGTCCTACAGACACAGGATATAGAATAGAGTCATAGTCAGGTAGAAGGGATGAGGTCATATAGAATAGAGCCATGGTCAGGTAGAAGGGATGAGGTCCGTACAGACACAGGATATAGAATAAAGTCATGGTCAGGTAGAAGGGATGAGGTCCTACAGACACAGGATATAGAATAGAGTCATAGTCAGGTAGAAGGGATGAGGTCATATAGAATAGAGCCATGGTCAGGTAGAAGGGATGCGGTCCTACAGACACAGAATATAGAATAGAGTCATGGTCAGGTAGAATGGATGAGGTCCTACAGACACAGGATATAGAATAGAGTCATGGTCAGGTAGAAGGGATGAGGTCCTACAGACACAGGATATAGAATAGAGTCATAGTCAGGTAGAAGGGATGAGGTCATATAGAATAGAGCCATGGTCAGGTAGAAGGGATGAGGTCCTACAGACACAGGATATAGAATAGAGTCATGGTCAGGTAGAAGGGACGAGGTCCTACAGACACAGGATATAGAATAGAGTCATGGTCAGGTAGAAGGGATGAGGTCCTACAGACACAGGATATAGAATAGAGTCATAGTCAGGTAGAAGGGATGAGGTCATATAGAATAGAGCCATGGTCAGGTAGAAAGGATGAGGTCCGTACAGACACAGGATATAGAATAGAGTCATGGTCAGGTAGAAGGGATGAGGTCCTACAGACACAGGATATAGAATAGAGTCATAGTCAGGTAGAAGGGATGAGATCATATAGAATAGAGCCATGGTCAGGTAGAAGGGATGCGGTCCTACAGACACAGGATATAGAATAGAGTCATGGTCAGGTAGAATGGATGAGGTCCTACAGACACAGGATATAGAATAGAATCATGGTCAGGTAGAAGGGATGAGGTCCTACAGACACAGGATATAGAATAGAGTCATGGTCAGGTAGAAAGGATGAGGTCCTACAGACACAGGATATAGAATAGAGTCATGGTCAGGTAGAAGGGATGAGGTCCTACAGACACAGGATATAGAATAGAGTCATAGTCAGGTAGAAGGGATGAGGTCATATAGAATAGAGCCATGGTCAGGTAGAAGGGATGAGGTCCTACAGACACAGGATATAGAATAGAGTCATGGTCAGGTAGAATGGATGAGGTCCTACAGACACAGGATATAGAATAGAGTCATGGTCAGGTAGAAGGGATGAGGTCCTACAGACACAGGATATAGAATAGAGTCATAGTCAGGTAGAAGGGATGAGGTCATATAGAATAGAGACATGGTCAGGTAGAAGGGATGAGGTCCGTACAGACACAGGATATAGAATAGAGTCATGGTCAGGTAGAAGGGATGAGGTCCTACAGACACAGGATATAGAATAGAGTCATAGTCAGGTAGAAGGGATGAAGTCCTACAGATACAGGATATAGAATAGAGTCATGGTCAGGTAGAAGGGATGAAGTCCTACAGACACAGGATATAGAATAGAGTCATGGTCAGGTAGAAGGGATGAGGTCCGTACAGACACAGGATATAGAATAGAGTCATGGTCAGGTAGAAAGGATGAGGTCCTACAGACACAGGTTATAGAATAGAGCCATGGTAAGGTAGAAGGGATGAAGTCCTACAGATACAGGATATAGAATAGAGCCATGGTCAGGTAGAAGGGATGAGGTCCTACAGACACATGATATAGAATAGAGTCATGGTCAGGTAGAAGGGATGAAGTCCTACAGACACAGGATATAGAATAGAGTCATGGTCAGGTAGAAAGGATGAGGTCCTACAGACACAGGATATAGAATAGAGTCATGGTCAGGTAGAAGGGATGAGGTCCTACAGACACAGGATATAGAATAGAGCCATGGTCAGGTAGAAAGGATGAGGTCCTACAAACACAGGATATAGAGTCATGGTCAGGTAGAAGGGATGAGGTCCGTACAGACACAGGATATAGAATAGAGTCATGGTCAGGTAGAAGGGACGAGGTCCTACAGACACAGGATATAGAATAGAGTCATGGTCAGGTAGAAGGGACGAGGTCCTACAGACACAGGATATAGAATAGAGTCATGGTCAGGTAGAAGGGATGAGGTCCTACAGACACAGGATATAGAATAGAGTCATGGTCAGGTAGAAGGGATGAGGTCCTACAGACACAGGATATAGAATAGAGTCATAGTCAGGTAGAAGGGATGAGGTCATATAGAATAGAGCCATGGTCAGGTAGAAGGGATGCGGTCCTACAGACACAGGATATAGAATAGAGTCATGGTCAGGTAGAATGGATGAGGTCCTACAGACACAGGATATAGAATAGAATCATGGTCAGGTAGAAGGGATGAGGTCCTACAGACACAGGATATAGAATAGAGTCATGGTCAGGTAGAAAGGATGAGGTCCTACAGACACAGGATATAGAATAGAGTCATGGTCAGGTAGAAGGGATGAGGTCCTACAGACACAGGATATAGAATAGAGTCATAGTCAGGTAGAATGGATGAGGTCCTACAGACACAGGATATAGAATAGAGTCATAGTCAGGTAGAAGGGATGAGGTCATATAGAATAGAGCCATGGTCAGGTAGAAGGGATGAGGTCCGTACAGACACAGGATATAGAATAGAGTCATGGTCAGGTAGAAGGGATGAGGTCATATAGAATAGAGCCATGGTCAGGTAGAAGGGATGCGGTCCTACAGACACAGAATATAGAATAGAGTCATGGTCAGGTAGAATGGATGAGGTCCTACAGACACAGGATATAGAATAGAGTCATGGTCAGGTAGAAGGGATGAGGTCCTACAGACACAGGATATAGAATAGAGTCATAGTCAGGTAGAAGGGATGAGGTCATATAGAATAGAGCCATGGTCAGGTAGAAGGGATGAGGTCCTACAGACACAGGATATAGAATAGAGTCATGGTCAGGTAGAAGGGACGAGGTCCTACAGACACAGGATATAGAATAGAGTCATGGTCAGGTAGAAGGGACGAGGTCCTACAGACACAGGATATAGAATAGAGTCATGGTCAGGTAGAAGGGATGAGGTCCTACAGACACAGGATATAGAATAGAGCCATGGTCAGGTAGAAAGGATGAGGTCCTACAAACACAGAATATAGAGTCATGGTCAGGTAGAAGGGATGAGGTCCGTGCAGACACAGGATATAGAATAGAGTCATGGTCAGGTAGAAGGGATGAGGTCCGTACAGACACAGGATATAGAATAGAGTCATGGTCAGGTAGAAGGGATGAGGTCCTGCAGACACAGGATATAGAATAGAGTCATGGTCAGGTAGAAAGGATGAGGTCCTACAGACACAGGATATAGAATAGAGTCATGGTCAGGTAGAAGGGATGAGGTCCTACAGACACAGGATATAGAATAGAGTCATAGTCAGGTAAAAGGGATGAGGTCATATAGAATAGAGCCATGGTCAGGTAGAAGGGATGAGGTCCTACAGACACAGGATATAGAATAGAGTCATGGTCAGGTAGAATGGATGAGGTCCTACAGACACAGGATATAGAATAGAGTCATGGTCAGGTAGAAGGGATGAGGTCCTACAGACACAGGATATAGAATAGAGTCATAGTCAGGTAGAAGGGATGAGGTCATATAGAATAGAGCCATGGTCAGGTAGAAGGGATGAGGTCCGTACAGACACAGGATATAGAATAGAGTCATGGTCAGGTAGAATGGATGAGGTCCTACAGACACAGGATATAGAATAGAGTCATGGTCAGGTAGAAGGGATGAGGTCCTACAGACACAGGATATAGAATAGAGTCATAGTCAGGTAGAAGGGATGAGGTCATATAGAATAGAGCCATGGTCAGGTAGAAGGGATGAGGTCCGTACAGACACAGGATATAGAATAGAGTCATGGTCAGGTAGAAGGGATGAGGTCCTACAGACACAGGATATAGAATAGAGTCATAGTCAGGTAGAAGGGATGAGGTCATATAGAATAGAGCCATGGTCAGGTAGAAGGGATGCGGTCCTACAGACACAGGATATAGAATAGAGTCATGGTCAGGTAGAAGGGATGAGGTCATATAGAATAGAGCCATGGTCAGGTAGAAGGGATGAGGTCCTACAGACACAGGATATAGAATAGAGTCATGGTCAGGTAGAAGGGATGAGGTCCTACAGACACAGGATATAGAATAGAGTCATGGTCAGGTAGAAGGGATGAGGTCCTACAGACACAGGATATAGAATAGAGTCATAGTCAGGTAGAAGGGATGAGGTCATATAGAATAGAGCCATGGTCAGGTAGAAGGGATGAGGTCCGTACAGACACAGGATATAGAATAGAGTCATGGTCAGGTAGAAGGGATGAGGTCCTACAGACACAGGATATAGAATAGAGTCATAGTCAGGTAGAAGGGATGAGGTCATATAGAATAGAGCCATGGTCAGGTAGAAGGGATGCGGTCCTACAGACACAGGATATAGAATAGAGTCATGGTCAGGTAGAATGGATGAGGTCCTACAGACACAGGATATAGAATAGAATCATGGTCAGGTAGAAGGGATGAGGTCCTACAGACACAGGATATAGAATAGAGTCATGGTCAGGTAGAAAGGATGAGGTCCTACAGACACAGGATATAGAATAGAGTCATGGTCAGGTAGAAGGGATGAGGTCCTACAGACACAGGATATAGAATAGAGTCATAGTCAGGTAGAAGGGATGAGGTCATATAGAATAGAGCCATGGTCAGGTAGAAGGGATGAGGTCCTACAGACACAGGATATAGAATAGAGTCATGGTCAGGTAGAATGGATGAGGTCCTACAGACACAGGATATAGAATAGAGTCATGGTCAGGTAGAAGGGATGAGGTCCTACAGACACAGGATATAGAATAGAGTCATAGTCAGGTAGAAGGGATGAGGTCATATAGAATAGAGACATGGTCAGGTAGAAGGGATGAGGTCCGTACAGACACAGGATATAGAATAGAGTCATGGTCAGGTAGAAGGGATGAGGTCCTACAGACACAGGATATAGAATAGAGTCATAGTCAGGTAGAAGGGATGAGGTCATATAGAATAGAGCCATGGTCAGGTAGAAGGGATGCGGTCCTACAGACACAGGATATAGAATAGAGTCATGGTCAGGTAGAATGGATGAGGTCCTACAGACACAGGATATAGAATAGAGTCATGGTCAGGTAGAAGGGATGAGGTCCTACAGACACAGGATATAGAATAGAGTCATAGTCAGGTAGAAGGGATGAGGTCATATAGAATAGAGCCATGGTCAGGTAGAATGGATGAGGTCCTACAGACACAGGATATAGAATAGAGTCATGGTCAGGTAGAATGGATGAGGTCCTACAGACACAGGATATAGAATAGAGTCATGGTCAGGTAGAAGGGATGAGGTCCTACAGACACAGGATATAGAATAGAGTCATGGTCAGGTAGAAGGGATGAGGTCCTACAGACACAGGATATAGAATAGAGTCATGGTCAGGTAGAAGGGATGAGGCCCTACAGACACAGGATATAGAATAGAGTCATGGTCAGGTAGAAGGGATGAGGTCATATAGAATAGAGCCATGGTCAGGTAGAAGGAATGAGGTCCTACAGACACAGGATATAGAATAGAGTCATGGTCAGGTAGAAGGGATGAAGTCCTACAGACACAGGATATAGAATAGAGTCATGGTCAGGTAGAAGGGATGAGGTCCGTACAGACACAGGATATAGAATAGAGTCATGGTCAGGTAGAAAGGATGAGGTCCTACAGACACAGGATATAGAATAGAGCCATGGTAAGGTAGAAGGGATGAAGTCCTACAGACACAGGATATAGAATAGAGCCATGGTCAGGAAGAAGGGATGAGGTCCTACAGACACATGATATAGAATAGAGTCATGGTCAGGTAGAAGGGATGAGGTCATATAGAATAGAGCCATGGTCAGGTAGAAGGGATGAGGTCCTACAGACACAGGATATAGAGTCATGGTCAGGTAGAAGTGATGAAGTCCTACAGACACAGGATATAGAATAGAGTCATGGTCAGGTAGAAGGGATGAGGTCCGTACAGACACAGGATATAGAATAGAGTCATGGTCAGGTAGAAAGGATGAGGTCCTACAGACACAGGATATAGAATAGAGCCATGGTAAGGTAGAAGGGATGAAGTCCTACAGACACAGGATATAGAATAGAGCCATGGTCAGGAAGAAGGGATGAGGTCCTACAGACACATGATATAGAATAGAGTCATGGTCAGGTAGAAGGGATGAGGTCCTACAGACACAGGATATAGAATAGAGTCATGGTCAGGTAGAAGGGATGAGGTCCTACAGACACAAGATATAGAATAGAGCCAAGGTCAGGTAGAAAGGATGAGGTCCTACAAACACAGGATATAGAGTCATGGTCAGGTAGAAGGGATGAGGTCCGTACAGACACAGGATATAGAATAGAGTCATGGTCAGGTAGAAGGGACGAGGTCCTACAGACACAGGATATAGAATAGAGTCATGGTCAGGTAGAAGGGACGAGGTCCTACAGACACAGGATATAGAATAGAGTCATGGTCAGGTAGAAGGGATGAGGTCCTACAGACACAGGATATAGAATAGAGCCATGGTCAGGTAGAAAGGATGAGGTCCTACAAACACAGAATATAGAGTCATGGTCAGGTAGAAGGGATGAGGTCCGTGCAGACACAGGATATAGAATAGAATCATGGTCAGGTAGAAGGGATGAGGTCCGTACAGACACAGGATATAGAATAGAGTCATGGTCAGGTAGAAGGGATGAGGTCCTGCAGACACAGGATATAGAATAGAGTCATGGTCAGGTAGAAAGGATGAGGTCCTACAGACACAGGATATAGAATAGAGTCATGGTCAGGTAGAAGGGATGAGGTCCTACAGACACAGGATATAGAATAGAGTCATAGTCAGGTAGAAGGGATGAGGTCATATAGAATAGAGCCATGGTCAGGTAGAAGGGATGAGGTCCGTACAGACACAGGATATAGAATAGAGTCATGGTCAGGTAGAAGGGATGAGGTCATATAGAATAGAGCCATGGTCAGGTAGAAGGGATGAGGTCCTACAGACACAGGATATAGAATAGAGTCATGGTCAGGTAGAAGGGATGAGGTCCTACAGACACAGGATATAGAATAGAGTCATGGTCAGGTAGAAGGGATGAGGTCCTACAGACACAGGATATAGAATAGAGTCATAGTCAGGTAGAAGGGATGAGGTCATATAGAATAGAGCCATGGTCAGGTAGAAGGGATGAGGTCCGTACAGACACAGGATATAGAATAGAGTCATGGTCAGGTAGAAGGGATGAGGTCCTACAGACACAGGATATAGAATAGAGTCATAGTCAGGTAGAAGGGATGAGGTCATATAGAATAGAGCCATGGTCAGGTAGAAGGGATGCGGTCCTACAGACACAGGATATAGAATAGAGTCATGGTCAGGTAGAATGGATGAGGTCCTACAGACACAGGATATAGAATAGAATCATGGTCAGGTAGAAGGGATGAGGTCCTACAGACACAGGATATAGAATAGAGTCATGGTCAGGTAGAAAGGATGAGGTCCTACAGACACAGGATATAGAATAGAGTCATGGTCAGGTAGAAGGGATGAGGTCCTACAGACACAGGATATAGAATAGAGTCATAGTCAGGTAGAATGGATGAGGTCCTACAGACACAGGATATAGAATAGAGTCATAGTCAGGTAGAAGGGATGAGGTCATATAGAATAGAGCCATGGTCAGGTAGAAGGGATGAGGTCCGTACAGACACAGGATATAGAATAAAGTCATGGTCAGGTAGAAGGGATGAGGTCCTACAGACACAGGATATAGAATAGAGTCATAGTCAGGTAGAAGGGATGAGGTCATATAGAATAGAGCCATGGTCAGGTAGAAGGGATGCGGTCCTACAGACACAGAATATAGAATAGAGTCATGGTCAGGTAGAATGGATGAGGTCCTACAGACACAGGATATAGAATAGAGTCATGGTCAGGTAGAAGGGATGAGGTCCTACAGACACAGGATATAGAATAGAGTCATAGTCAGGTAGAAGGGATGAGGTCATATAGAATAGAGCCATGGTCAGGTAGAAGGGATGAGGTCCTACAGACACAGGATATAGAATAGAGTCATGGTCAGGTAGAAGGGACGAGGTCCTACAGACACAGGATATAGAATAGAGTCATGGTCAGGTAGAAGGGATGAGGTCCTACAGACACAGGATATAGAATAGAGTCATAGTCAGGTAGAAGGGATGAGGTCATATAGAATAGAGCCATGGTCAGGTAGAAAGGATGAGGTCCGTACAGACACAGGATATAGAATAGAGTCATGGTCAGGTAGAAGGGATGAGGTCCTACAGACACAGGATATAGAATAGAGTCATAGTCAGGTAGAAGGGATGAGATCATATAGAATAGAGCCATGGTCAGGTAGAAGGGATGCGGTCCTACAGACACAGGATATAGAATAGAGTCATGGTCAGGTAGAATGGATGAGGTCCTACAGACACAGGATATAGAATAGAATCATGGTCAGGTAGAAGGGATGAGGTCCTACAGACACAGGATATAGAATAGAGTCATGGTCAGGTAGAAAGGATGAGGTCCTACAGACACAGGATATAGAATAGAGTCATGGTCAGGTAGAAGGGATGAGGTCCTACAGACACAGGATATAGAATAGAGTCATAGTCAGGTAGAAGGGATGAGGTCATATAGAATAGAGCCATGGTCAGGTAGAAGGGATGAGGTCCTACAGACACAGGATATAGAATAGAGTCATGGTCAGGTAGAATGGATGAGGTCCTACAGACACAGGATATAGAATAGAGTCATGGTCAGGTAGAAGGGATGAGGTCCTACAGACACAGGATATAGAATAGAGTCATAGTCAGGTAGAAGGGATGAGGTCATATAGAATAGAGACATGGTCAGGTAGAAGGGATGAGGTCCGTACAGACACAGGATATAGAATAGAGTCATGGTCAGGTAGAAGGGATGAGGTCCTACAGACACAGGATATAGAATAGAGTCATAGTCAGGTAGAAGGGATGAGGTCATATAGAATAGAGCCATGGTCAGGTAGAAGGGATGCGGTCCTACAGACACAGGATATAGAATAGAGTCATGGTCAGGTAGAATGGATGAGGTCCTACAGACACAGGATATAGAATAGAGTCATGGTCAGGTAGAAGGGATGAGGTCCTACAGACACAGGATATAGAATAGAGTCATAGTCAGGTAGAAGGGATGAGGTCATATAGAATAGAGCCATGGTCAGGTAGAAGGGATGAGGTCCTACAGACACAGGATATAGAATAGAGTCATGGTCAGGTAGAAGGGATGAAGTCCTACAGACACAGGATATAGAATAGAGTCATGGTCAGGTAGAAGGGATGAGGTCCGTACAGACACAGGATATAGAATAGAGTCATGGTCAGGTAGAAAGGATGAGGTCCTACAGACACAGGTTATAGAATAGAGCCATGGTAAGGTAGAAGGGATGAAGTCCTACAGATACAGGATATAGAATAGAGCCATGGTCAGGTAGAAGGGATGAGGTCCTACAGACACATGATATAGAATAGAGTCATGGTCAGGTAGAAGGGATGAAGTCCTACAGACACAGGATATAGAATAGAGTCATGGTCAGGTAGAAAGGATGAGGTCCTACAGACACAGGATATAGAATAGAGTCATGGTCAGGTAGAAGGGATGAGGTCCTACAGACACAGGATATAGAATAGAGCCATGGTCAGGTAGAAAGGATGAGGTCCTACAAACACAGGATATAGAGTCATGGTCAGGTAGAAGGGATGAGGTCCGTACAGACACAGGATATAGAATAGAGTCATGGTCAGGTAGAAGGGACGAGGTCCTACAGACACAGGATATAGAATAGAGTCATGGTCAGGTAGAAGGGACGAGGTCCTACAGACACAGGATATAGAATAGAGTCATGGTCAGGTAGAAGGGATGAGGTCCTACAGACACAGGATATAGAATAGAGTCATGGTCAGGTAGAAGGGATGAGGTCCTACAGACACAGGATATAGAATAGAGTCATAGTCAGGTAGAAGGGATGAGGTCATATAGAATAGAGCCATGGTCAGGTAGAAGGGATGCGGTCCTACAGACACAGGATATAGAATAGAGTCATGGTCAGGTAGAATGGATGAGGTCCTACAGACACAGGATATAGAGTCATGGTCAGGTAGAAGGGATGAGGTCCGTACAGACACAGGATATAGAATAGAGTCATGGTCAGGTAGAAGGGACGAGGTCCTACAGACACAGGATATAGAATAGAGTCATGGTCAGGTAGAAGGGACGAGGTCCTACAGACACAGGATATAGAATAGAGTCATGGTCAGGTAGAAGGGATGAGGTCCTACAGACACAGGATATAGAATAGAGTCATGGTCAGGTAGAAGGGATGAGGTCCTACAGACACAGGATATAGAATAGAGTCATAGTCAGGTAGAAGGGATGAGGTCATATAGAATAGAGCCATGGTCAGGTAGAAGGGATGCGGTCCTACAGACACAGGATATAGAATAGAGTCATGGTCAGGTAGAATGGATGAGGTCCTACAGACACAGGATATAGAATAGAATCATGGTCAGGTAGAAGGGATGAGGTCCTACAGACACAGGATATAGAATAGAGTCATGGTCAGGTAGAAAGGATGAGGTCCTACAGACACAGGATATAGAATAGAGTCATGGTCAGGTAGAAGGGATGAGGTCCTACAGACACAGGATATAGAATAGAGTCATAGTCAGGTAGAATGGATGAGGTCCTACAGACACAGGATATAGAATAGAGTCATAGTCAGGTAGAAGGGATGAGGTCATATAGAATAGAGCCATGGTCAGGTAGAAGGGATGAGGTCCGTACAGACACAGGATATAGAATAGAGTCATGGTCAGGTAGAAGGGATGAGGTCATATAGAATAGAGCCATGGTCAGGTAGAAGGGATGCGGTCCTACAGACACAGAATATAGAATAGAGTCATGGTCAGGTAGAATGGATGAGGTCCTACAGACACAGGATATAGAATAGAGTCATGGTCAGGTAGAAGGGATGAGGTCCTACAGACACAGGATATAGAATAGAGTCATAGTCAGGTAGAAGGGATGAGGTCATATAGAATAGAGCCATGGTCAGGTAGAAGGGATGAGGTCCTACAGACACAGGATATAGAATAGAGTCATGGTCAGGTAGAAGGGACGAGGTCCTACAGACACAGGATATAGAATAGAGTCATGGTCAGGTAGAAGGGACGAGGTCCTACAGACACAGGATATAGAATAGAGTCATGGTCAGGTAGAAGGGATGAGGTCCTACAGACACAGGATATAGAATAGAGCCATGGTCAGGTAGAAAGGATGAGGTCCTACAAACACAGAATATAGAGTCATGGTCAGGTAGAAGGGATGAGGTCCGTGCAGACACAGGATATAGAATAGAGTCATGGTCAGGTAGAAGGGATGAGGTCCGTACAGACACAGGATATAGAATAGAGTCATGGTCAGGTAGAAGGGATGAGGTCCTGCAGACACAGGATATAGAATAGAGTCATGGTCAGGTAGAAAGGATGAGGTCCTACAGACACAGGATATAGAATAGAGTCATGGTCAGGTAGAAGGGATGAGGTCCTACAGACACAGGATATAGAATAGAGTCATAGTCAGGTAAAAGGGATGAGGTCATATAGAATAGAGCCATGGTCAGGTAGAAGGGATGAGGTCCTACAGACACAGGATATAGAATAGAGTCATGGTCAGGTAGAATGGATGAGGTCCTACAGACACAGGATATAGAATAGAGTCATGGTCAGGTAGAAGGGATGAGGTCCTACAGACACAGGATATAGAATAGAGTCATAGTCAGGTAGAAGGGATGAGGTCATATAGAATAGAGCCATGGTCAGGTAGAAGGGATGAGGTCCGTACAGACACAGGATATAGAATAGAGTCATGGTCAGGTAGAATGGATGAGGTCCTACAGACACAGGATATAGAATAGAGTCATGGTCAGGTAGAAGGGATGAGGTCCTACAGACACAGGATATAGAATAGAGTCATAGTCAGGTAGAAGGGATGAGGTCATATAGAATAGAGCCATGGTCAGGTAGAAGGGATGAGGTCCGTACAGACACAGGATATAGAATAGAGTCATGGTCAGGTAGAAGGGATGAGGTCCTACAGACACAGGATATAGAATAGAGTCATAGTCAGGTAGAAGGGATGAGGTCATATAGAATAGAGCCATGGTCAGGTAGAAGGGATGCGGTCCTACAGACACAGGATATAGAATAGAGTCATGGTCAGGTAGAAGGGATGAGGTCATATAGAATAGAGCCATGGTCAGGTAGAAGGGATGAGGTCCTACAGACACAGGATATAGAATAGAGTCATGGTCAGGTAGAAGGGATGCGGTCCTACAGACACAGGATATAGAATAGAGTCATGGTCAGGTAGAATGGATGAGGTCCTACAGACACAGGATATAGAATAGAATCATGGTCAGGTAGAAGGGATGAGGTCCTACAGACACAGGATATAGAATAGAGTCATGGTCAGGTAGAAAGGATGAGGTCCTACAGACACAGGATATAGAATAGAGTCATGGTCAGGTAGAAGGGATGAGGTCCTACAGACACAGGATATAGAATAGAGTCATAGTCAGGTAGAAGGGATGAGGTCATATAGAATAGAGCCATGGTCAGGTAGAAGGGATGAGGTCCTACAGACACAGGATATAGAATAGAGTCATGGTCAGGTAGAATGGATGAGGTCCTACAGACACAGGATATAGAATAGAGTCATGGTCAGGTAGAAGGGATGAGGTCCTACAGACACAGGATATAGAATAGAGTCATAGTCAGGTAGAAGGGATGAGGTCATATAGAATAGAGACATGGTCAGGTAGAAGGGATGAGGTCCGTACAGACACAGGATATAGAATAGAGTCATGGTCAGGTAGAAGGGATGAGGTCCTACAGACACAGGATATAGAATAGAGTCATAGTCAGGTAGAAGGGATGAGGTCATATAGAATAGAGCCATGGTCAGGTAGAAGGGATGCGGTCCTACAGACACAGGATATAGAATAGAGTCATGGTCAGGTAGAATGGATGAGGTCCTACAGACACAGGATATAGAATAGAGTCATGGTCAGGTAGAAGGGATGAGGTCCTACAGACACAGGATATAGAATAGAGTCATAGTCAGGTAGAAGGGATGAGGTCATATAGAATAGAGCCATGGTCAGGTAGAAGGGATGAGGTCCTACAGACACAGGATATAGAATAGAGTCATGGTCAGGTAGAAGGGATGAAGTCCTACAGACACAGGATATAGAATAGAGTCATGGTCAGGTAGAAGGGATGAGGTCCGTACAGACACAGGATATAGAATAGAGTCATGGTCAGGTAGAAAGGATGAGGTCCTACAGACACAGGTTATAGAATAGAGCCATGGTAAGGTAGAAGGGATGAAGTCCTACAGATACAGGATATAGAATAGAGCCATGGTCAGGTAGAAGGGATGAGGTCCTACAGACACATGATATAGAATAGAGTCATGGTCAGGTAGAAGGGATGAAGTCCTACAGACACAGGATATAGAATAGAGTCATGGTCAGGTAGAAAGGATGAGGTCCTACAGACACAGGATATAGAATAGAGTCATGGTCAGGTAGAAGGGATGAGGTCCTACAGACACAGGATATAGAATAGAGCCATGGTCAGGTAGAAAGGATGAGGTCCTACAAACACAGGATATAGAGTCATGGTCAGGTAGAAGGGATGAGGTCCGTACAGACACAGGATATAGAATAGAGTCATGGTCAGGTAGAAGGGACGAGGTCCTACAGACACAGGATATAGAATAGAGTCATGGTCAGGTAGAAGGGACGAGGTCCTACAGACACAGGATATAGAATAGAGTCATGGTCAGGTAGAAGGGATGAGGTCCTACAGACACAGGATATAGAATAGAGCCATGGTCAGGTAGAAAGGATGAGGTCCTACAAACACAGGATATAGAGTCATGGTCAGGTAGAAGGGATGAGGTCCGTACAGACACAGGATATAGAATAGAGTCATGGTCAGGTAGAAGGGATGAGGTCCGTACAGACACAGGATATAGAATAGAGTCATGGTCAGGTAGAAGGGATGAGGTCCTACAGACACAGGATATAGAATAGAGTCATGGTCAGGTAGAAGGGATGAAGTCCTACAGACACAGGATATAGAATAGAGTAATAGTCAGGTAGAAGGGATGAGGTCATATAGAATAGAGCCATGGTCAGGTAGAAGGGATGAGGTCCTACAGACACAGGATATAGAATAGAGTCATGGTCAGGTAGAATAGATGAGGTCCTACAGACACAGGATATAGAATAGAGTCATGGTCAGGTAGAATGGATGAGGTCCTACAGACACAGGATATAGAATAGAGTCATGGTCAGGTAGAAGGGATGAGGTCCTACAGACACAGGATATAGAATAGAGTCATAGTCAGGTAGAAGGGATGAGGTCATATAGAATAGAGCCATGGTCAGGTAGAAGGGATGAGGTCCTACAGACACAGGATATAGAATAGAGTCATGGTCAGGTAGAAGGGATGAGGTCCTACAGACACAGGATATAGAATAGAGTCATAGTCAGGTAGAAGGGATGAGGTCATATAGAATAGAGCCATGGTCAGGTAGAAGGGATGAGGTCCTACAGACACAGGATATAGAATAGAGTCATGGTCAGGTAGAAGGGATGAAGTCCTACAGACACAGGATATAGAATAGAGTCATGGTCAGGTAGAAGGGATGAGGTCCGTACAGACACAGGATATAGAATAGAGCCATGGTCAGGTAGAAGGGATGAAGTCCTACAGACACAGGATATAGAATAGAGTCATGGTCAGGTAGAAAGGATGAGGTCCTACAGACACAGGATATAGAATAGAGTAATAGTCAGGTAGAAGGGATGAGGTCATATAGAATAGAGCCATGGTCAGGTAGAAGGGATGAGGTCCTACAGACACAGGATATAGAATAGAGTCATGGTCAGGTAGAATAGATGAGGTCCTACAGACACAGGATATAGAATAGAGTCATGGTCAGGTAGAATGGATGAGGTCCTACAGACACAGGATATAGAATAGAGTCATGGTCAGGTAGAAGGGATGAGGTCCTACAGACACAGGATATAGAATAGAGTCATAGTCAGGTAGAAGGGATGAGGTCATATAGAATAGAGCCATGGTCAGGTAGAAGGGATGAGGTCCTACAGACACAGGATATAGAATAGAGTCATGGTCAGGTAGAAGGGATGAGGTCCTACAGACACAGGATATAGAATAGAGTCATAGTCAGGTAGAAGGGATGAGGTCATATAGAATAGAGCCATGGTCAGGTAGAAGGGATGAGGTCCTACAGACACAGGATATAGAATAGAGTCATGGTCAGGTAGAAGGGATGAAGTCCTACAGACACAGGATATAGAATAGAGTCATGGTCAGGTAGAAGGGATGAGGTCCGTACAGACACAGGATATAGAATAGAGCCATGGTCAGGTAGAAGGGATGAAGTCCTACAGACACAGGATATAGAATAGAGTCATGGTCAGGTAGAAAGGATGAGGTCCTACAGACACAGGATATAGAATAGAGTCATGGTCAGGTAGAAAGGATGAGGTCCTACAGACACAGGATATAGAATAGAGCCATGGTAAGGTAGAAGGGATGAAGTCCTACAGACACAGGATATAGAATAGAGCCATGGTCAGGTAGAAGGGATGAGGTCCTACAGACACAGGATATAGAATAGAGTCATGGTCAGGTAGAAGGGATGAAGTCCTACAGACACAGGATATAGAATAGAGTCATGGTCAGGTAGAAAGGATGAGGTCCTACAGACACAGGATATTGAATAGAGTCATGGTCAGGTAGAAGGGATGAGGTCCTACAGACACATGATATAGAATAGAGTCATGGTCAGGTAGAAGGGATGAAGTCCTACAGACACAGGATATAGAAGAGAGTCATAGTCAGGTAGAAGGGATGAGGTCATATAGAATAGAGCTATGGTCAGGTAGAAGGGATGAGGTCCTACAGACACAGGATATAGAATAGAGTCATGGTCAGGTAGAAGGGATGAAGTCCTACAGACACAGGATATAGAATAGAGTCATGGTCAGGTAGAAGGGACAAGGTCCTACAGACACAGGATATAGAATAGAGTCATGGTCAGGTAGAAGGGATGAAGTCCTACAGACACAGGATATAGAATAGAGTCATGGTCAGGTAGAAAGGATGAGGTCCTACAGACACAGGATATAGAATAGAGTCATGGTCAGGTAGAAGGGATGAGGTCCGAACAGACACAGGATATAGAATAGAGCCATGGTCAGGTAGAAGGGATGAAGTCCTACAGACACAGGATATAGAATTGAGTCATGGTCAGGTAGAAGGGATGAAGTCCTACAGACACAGGATATAGAATAGAGTCATGGTCAGGTAGAAGGGATGAGGTCCTACAGACACAGGATATAGAATAGAGTCATGGTCAGGTAGAAGGGATGAGGTCCTACAGACACAGGATATAGAATAGAGTCATGGTCAGGTAGAAGGGATGAGGTCCTACAGACACAGGATATAGAATAGAGTCATGGTCAGGTAGAAGGGATGAAGTCCTACAGACACAGGATATAGAATAGAGTCATAGTCAGGTAGAAGGGATGAGGTCCTACAGACACAGGATATAGAATAGAGTCATGGTCAGGTAGAAGGGATGAGGTCCTACAGACACAGGATATAGAATAGAGTCATAGTCAGGTAGAAGGGATGAGGTCCTACAGACACAGGATATAGAATAGAGTCATGGTCAGGTAGAAGGGATGAAGTCCTACAGACACAGGATATAGAATAGAGTCATGGTCAGGTAGAAGGGATGAGGTCCGTACAGACACAGGATATAGAATAGAATACAGGGATTTTTTTTTTAATGACGGTATTTTATGTGTTTTAATAATAAAAGTTGTAAATGTTCTTTATGAGTAGTATTGTGACCCTGGGGAGACAACACATACGTTCTAAGTTGTAAATGTTCTTTATGAGTAGTATTGTGACCCTGGGGAGACAACACATACGTTCTAAGTTGTAAATGTTCTTTATGAGTAGTATTGTGTCCCTGGGGAGACAACACATACGTTCTAAGTTGTAAATGTTCTTTATGAGTAGTATTGTGACCCTGGGGAGACAACACATACGTTCTAAGTGATTTCAATGGGTCTTTCTCCATTCTGATTGGTTTATACTGTTCAATTCAACTTCAACCCCCCAAAAAAGTCATACATTTCTGCATTTGAGATCATTTCCACGATATGCACAAGTAATCTGGGCCTTATTTTAAACCAAATGTTGCAATTTGACTTGCGATTTAGAGCAAAACATTTGGTTAACTGTTGGAATCATGGAAATAGAATGTCTATTCTAATTATATAGTTAGAATATAATAGTGGGCACTTTGAATACAGTGTTTGACAACGAATGAAAATACCAGGGAGGAGTTATTGTGACAGGGTAGGAACTAAAAGTGTTGATTGGTGTTTCCTAGGGGACCCTATAATTAATGTTTTTATTTATTTAACTAGACAAGTCAGTTAAGAACAAATTCTTATTTTTCAATGACGGCCTAGGAACAGTGGGTTAACTGCCTTGTTCAGGGGCAGAACGACAGATTTTTTACCTTGTCAGCTCGGGGATTCGATCTTGCAACCTTTCAGTTACTAGTCCAACGCTCTAACCACTAGGCTACCTGCCCCCCCCCCGTCAAGATTGCATGCTTTCTCTTAGCTACTTCATGTAGCTAACATATTTTTGATTTAGAAGATACTGTTGCACAAACAACATGCTGATTTAGGCCTCCACCTATTAGCATTAGCGGCTAACAAGATTTAGGAACAACTTGGTAAGAAAAGACAAACTAGCCGTTTGCAGATGTAAGAAACACAAGCTAATAGTGTAATTATAGAACGCTAGTAGATTTATATTAAGAAGCAAAGTGACAACTGCATCGTTGTCATCAACAGTGTTGCATATGCTGCATTGACCATGCAGACAGTACGCAAGTGTCTCGTGGTCGAGGAAAAACAAGATGCCCTCCTTGAGTGACAGGAGCCAGGGCTTGGTCTGTGTGGAAAGCGGCATGGAGAGAGATGACTCAAGGAGCGAAGTAAACTACAAAAATGTACATTACACACGGCGTATCACATTTAACAAACCAAACATTCAAATACCGTTTATAGAAGGTAAAGTAAAAACCCAAACCGGTCCCTGCATCAATACCGGAATATCACAAAAAAACTGTATACAGCCCAGCGCTACAGCTACTGTCATTCCACTGAACTGCTAAATGCCAAACCCAGTTGACACCACTGGCCCTCTGGAGGTTCTCACACCCCGAAGGCCCTCTGTAGGTTCTCACACCCCGAAGGCCCTCTGGAGGTTCTCACACCCCGAAGGACCTCTGGAGGTTCTCACACCCCGAAGGACCTCTGGAGGTTCTCACACCCCGAAGGACCTCTGGAGGTTCTCACACCCCGAAGGACCTCTGGAGGTTCTCACACCCTGAAGGCCCTCTGGAGGTTCTCACACCCCGAAGGACCTCTGGAGGTTCTCACACCCCGAAGGCCCTCTGGAGGTTCTCACACCCCGAAGGCCCTCTGGAGGTTCTCACACCCCGAAGGACCTCTGGAGGTTCTCACACCCCGAAGGACCTCTGGAGGTTCTCACACCCCGAAGGACCTCTGGAGGTTCTCACACCCCGAAGGACCTCTGGAGGTTCTCACACCCCGAAGGCCCTCTGTAGGTTCTCACACCCTGAAGGCCCTCTGTAGGTTCTCACACCCTGAAGGCCCTCTGGAGGTTCTCACACCCTGAAGGCCCTCTGGAGGTTCTCACACACTGAAGGCCCTCTGGAGGTTCTCACACCCTGAAGGCCCTCTGGAGGTTCTCACACCCTGAAGGCCCTCTGTAGGTTCTCACACCCCGAAGGTCCACCACTGTGTAAACATGTCTAAAATAGATATAAAGGCTGTTTAGACACTGTATTAATGTTTCCAGAAAGGAGTGTATATATTTGGCCTGGAGAAGAGGTTTTATGTGCTGATTGAATGGAAGCCGATAATGAGCTTTTGGTCTCTGGTCTCAGTAAGATATTACCAGTCCTCACTGTCAGAGAGTCTAGACCAGTACATATGTATCAGACACCAAGACATGACAGAGTCTAGAACCAGTACAAATGTATCAGACACCAAGACATGACCGAGTCTAGACCAGTAGATATGTATCAGACACCAAGACATGACCGAGTCTAGAACCAGTACATATGTATCAGACACCAAGACATGACCGAGTCTAGAACCAGTACAAATGTATCAGACACCAAGACATGACCGAGACGGTCAATATGTGGTCTGGAGACAGGACTGGAGTACTACAACACTACATGTCAGTGTTAGAGACTGAGACGGTCAATATGTGGTCTGGAGACAGGACTGGAGTACTACAACACTACATGTCAGTGTTAGAGATGGGCAATATGTGGTCTGGAGACAGGACTGGAGTACTACAACACTACATGTCAGTGTTAGAGACTGAGACGGTCAATATGTGGTCTGGAGACAGGACTGGAGTACTACAACACTACATGTCAGTGTTAGAGACTGAGACGGTCAATATGTGGTCTGGAGACAGGACTGGAGTACTACAACACTACATATCAGTGTTAGAGACTGAGATGGTCAATATGTGGTCTGGAGACAGGACTGGAGTACTACAACACTACATGTCAGTGTTAGAGATGGGCAATATGTGGTCTGGAGACAGGACTGGAGTCATTACCGTGGGTGGTACGTCTCTAGCCCACATGGTGAGAGTGTTCCAGTGGATGTCGTGAAGGAAGGAGGAGCGGTGTTCTCCCAGCCCATAGATGTACTGACTGGACAGACTGCTGGACAGCTGGAGGAACTGGTCACAGTAGAACAGAGGTGCTACCGTGGTGTTGAGGCTGGGGGGGGGGGGGGGGGGGGGGGGGGGCAGAGAGACACGCACAACATGAAGACAGACACACACACACACACACACACAACATGAAGACAGACACACACACAACATGAAGACAGACACACAAGCACAGACATTATGTTAAGTCAAAAGAAACTATCCCAATTCCCAGATTACTCCAACCAGACTACAGAGAGACTACAGAGAGAGAGGGGGAGAGTAGAGACTACAGAGAGAGAGAGAGAGAGAGAGTAGAGACTACAGAGAGACTACAGAGAGAGAGAGGGAGTAGAGACTACAGAGAGAGAGAGAGAGTAGAGACTACAGAGAGAGAGAGGGAGGGAGTAGAGACTACAGAGAGAGAGAGGGAGGGAGTAGAGACTACAGAGAGAGAGAGGGAGAGTAGAGACTACAGAGAGAGAGAGGGAGGGAGTAGAGACTACAGAGAGAGAGAGGGAGGGAGTAGAGACTACAGAGAGAGAGAGGGAGAGTAGAGACTACAGAGAGAGAGAGAGAGGGAGGGAGTAGAGACTACAGAGAGAGAGAGGGAGGGAGTAGAGACTACAGAGAGAGAGAGGGAGGGAGTAGAGACTACAGAGAGAGAGAGGGAGAGTAGAGACTACAGAGAGAGGGAGGGAGGGAGTAGAGACTACAGAGAGAGGGAGGGAGGGAGTAGAGACTACAGAGAGAGAGAGGGAGGGAGTAGAGACTACATAGAGAGGGAGGGAGGGAGTAGAGACTACATAGAGAGGGAGGGAGGGAGTAGAGACTACAGAGAGAGAGAGGGAGGGAGTAGAGACTACAGAGAGAGAGAGAGGGAGGGAGTAGAGACTACAGAGAGAGAGAGAGGGAGGGAGTAGAGACTACAGAGAGAGGGAGGGAGGGAGTAGAGACTACAGAGAGAGAGAGGGAGAGTAGAGACTACAGAGAGAGAGAGGGAGAGTAGAGACTACAGAGAGAGAGAGGGAGAGTAGAGACTACAGAGAGAGAGAGGGAGAGTAGAGACTACAGAGAGAGAGAGAGGGAGGGAGTAGAGACTACAGAGAGAGAGAGAGGGAGGGAGTAGAGACTACAGAGAGAGAGAGAGGGAGGGAGTAGAGACTACAGAGAGAGAGAGAGGGAGGGAGTAGAGACTACAGAGAGAGAGAGAGGGAGGGAGTAGAGACTACAGAGAGAGAGAGAGGGAGGGAGTAGAGACTACAGAGAGAGAGAGGGAGGGAGTAGAGACTACAGAGAGAGAGAGGGAGGGAGTAGAGACTACAGAGAGAGAGAGGGAGGGTAGAGACTACAGAGAGAGAGAGGGAGAGTAGAGACTACAGAGAGAGAGAGGGAGAGTAGAGACTACAGAGAGAGAGAGAGGGAGAGTAGAGACTACAGAGAGAGAGAGAGGGAGGGTAGAGACTACAGAGAGAGAGAGAGGGAGGGAGTAGAGACTACAGAGAGAGAGAGAGGGAGGGAGTAGAGACTACAGAGAGAGAGAGGGAGAGTAGAGACTACAGAGAGAGAGAGAGAGGGAGGGAGTAGAGACTACAGAGAGAGAGAGGGAGGGAGTAGAGACTACAGAGAGAGAGAGGGAGGGAGTAGAGACTACAGAGAGAGAGAGGGAGAGTAGAGACTACAGAGAGAGGGAGGGAGGGAGTAGAGACTACAGAGAGAGGGAGGGAGGGAGTAGAGACTACAGAGAGAGAGAGGGAGGGAGTAGAGACTACATAGAGAGGGAGGGAGGGAGTAGAGACTACAGAGAGAGGGAGGGAGGGAGTAGAGACTACAGAGAGAGAGAGGGAGGGAGTAGAGACTACAGAGAGAGAGAGAGGGAGGGAGTAGAGACTACAGAGAGAGAGAGAGGGAGGGAGTAGAGACTACAGAGAGAGAGGGAGAGTAGAGACTACAGAGAGAGAGAGGGAGAGTAGAGACTACAGAGAGAGAGAGGGAGGGAGTAGAGACTACAGAGAGAGAGAGAGGGAGGGAGTAGAGACTACAGAGAGAGAGAGGGAGGGAGTAGAGACTACAGAGAGAGAGAGAGGGAGGGAGTAGAGACTACAGAGAGAGAGAGAGGGAGGGAGTAGAGACTACAGAGAGAGAGAGAGGGAGGGAGTAGAGACTACAGAGAGAGAGAGAGGGAGGGAGTAGAGACTACAGAGAGAGAGAGAGGGAGGGAGTAGAGACTACAGAGAGAGAGAGGGAGGGAGTAGAGACTACAGAGAGAGAGAGGGAGGGAGTAGAGACTACAGAGAGAGAGAGGGAGGGAGTAGAGACTACAGAGAGAGAGAGGGAGGGTAGAGACTACAGAGAGAGAGAGGGAGAGTAGAGACTACAGAGAGAGAGAGGGAGAGTAGAGACTACAGAGAGAGAGAGGGAGAGTAGAGACTACAGAGAGAGAGAGAGGGAGAGTAGAGACTACAGAGAGAGAGAGAGGGAGAGTAGAGACTACAGAGAGAGAGAGAGGGAGGGAGTAGAGACTACAGAGAGAGAGAGAGGGAGGGAGTAGAGACTACAGAGAGAGAGAGGGAGGGAGTAGAGACTACAGAGAGAGAGAGGGAGAGTAGAGACTACAGAGAGAGAGAGGGAGAGTAGAGACTACAGAGAGAGGGAGGGAGGGAGTAGAGACTACAGAGAGAGGGAGGGAGGGAGTAGAGACTACAGAGAGAGAGAGGGAGGGAGTAGAGACTACAGAGAGAGAGAGGGAGGGAGTAGAGACTACAGAGAGAGGGAGGGAGGGAGTAGAGACTACAGAGAGAGAGAGGGAGGGAGTAGAGACTACAGAGAGAGAGAGAGGGAGGGAGTAGAGACTACAGAGAGAGAGAGAGGGAGGGAGTAGAGACTACAGAGAGAGAGAGAGGGAGGGAGTAGAGACTACAGAGAGAGAGAGGGAGGAGTAGAGACTACAGAGAGAGAGAGGGAGAGTAGAGACTACAGAGAGAGAGAGGGAGAGTAGAGACTACAGAGAGAGAGAGGGAGAGTAGAGACTACAGAGAGAGAGAGAGGGAGAGTAGAGACTACAGAGAGAGAGAGAGGGAGAGTAGAGACTACAGAGAGAGAGAGAGGGAGGGAGTAGAGACTACAGAGAGAGAGAGAGGGAGGGAGTAGAGACTACAGAGAGAGAGAGGGAGGGAGTAGAGACTACAGAGAGAGAGAGGGAGAGTAGAGACTACAGAGAGAGAGAGGGAGAGTAGAGACTACAGAGAGAGGGAGGGAGGGAGTAGAGACTACAGAGAGAGGGAGGGAGGGAGTAGAGACTACAGAGAGAGAGAGGGAGGGAGTAGAGACTACAGAGAGAGAGGAGGGAGGGAGTAGAGACTACAGAGAGAGGGAGGGAGGGAGTAGAGACTACAGAGAGAGAGAGGGAGGGAGTAGAGACTACAGAGAGAGAGAGAGGGAGGGAGTAGAGACTACAGAGAGAGAGAGAGGGAGGGAGTAGAGACTACAGAGAGAGAGAGAGGGAGGGAGTAGAGACTACAGAGAGAGAGAGAGGGAGGGAGTAGAGACTACAGAGAGAGAGAGAGGGAGGGAGTAGAGACTACAGAGAGAGAGAGAGGGAGGGAGTAGAGACTACAGAGAGAGAGAGAGGGAGGGAGTAGAGACTACAGAGAGAGAGAGGGAGGGAGTAGAGACTACAGAGAGAGAGAGGGAGGGAGAGTAGAGACTACAGAGAGAGAGAGGGAGAGTAGAGACTACAGAGAGAGAGAGGGAGGGAGTAGAGACTACAGAGAGAGAGAGGGAGGGAGTAGAGACTACAGAGAGAGAGAGGGAGGGAGTAGAGACTACAGAGAGAGAGAGGGAGGGAGTAGAGACTACAGAGAGAGAGAGGGAGGGAGTAGAGACTACAGAGAGAGAGAGGGAGGGAGTAGAGACTACAGAGAGAGAGAGGGAGGGAGTAGAGACTACAGAGAGAGAGAGGGAGAGTAGAGACTACAGAGAGAGAGAGGGAGAGTAGAGACTACAGAGAGAGAGAGGGAGACTAGAGACTACAGAGAGAGAGAGGGAGACTAGAGACTACAGAGAGAGAGAGGGAGACTAGAGACTACAGAGAGAGAGAGGGAGAGTAGAGACTACAGAGAGAGAGAGGGAGAGTAGAGACTACAGAGAGAGAGAGAGGAGAGTAGAGACTACAGAGAGAGAGAGAGGGAGAGTAGAGACTACAGAGAGAGAGAGAGGGAGGAGTAGAGACTACAGAGAGAGAGAGAGAGGGAGGGAGTAGAGACTACAGAGAGAGAGAGAGAGAGGGAGGGAGTAGAGACTACAGAGAGAGAGAGAGAGGGAGGGAGTAGAGACTACAGAGAGAGAGAGAGGGAGGGAGTAGAGACTACAGAGAGAGAGAGGGAGGGAGTAGAGACTACAGAGAGAGAGAGAGGGAGGGAGTAGAGACTACAGAGAGAGAGAGGGAGAGTAGAGACTACAGAGAGAGGGAGAGTAGAGACTACAGAGAGAGGGAGACTAGAGACTACAGAGAGAGAGAGGGAGACTAGAGACTACAGAGAGAGAGAGGGAGACTAGAGACTACAGAGAGAGAGAGGGAGACTAGAGACTACAGAGAGAGAGAGGGAGAGTAGAGACTACAGAGAGAGAGAGGGAGAGTAGAGACTACAGAGAGAGAGAGGGAGGGAGTAGAGACTACAGAGAGAGAGAGAGAGGGAGGGAGTAGAGACTACAGAGAGAGAGAGAGAGAGGGAGGGAGTAGAGACTACAGAGAGAGGGAGGGTAGAGACTACAGAGAGAGGGAGGGTAGAGACTACAGAGAGAGGGAGGGAGTAGAGACTACAGAGAGAGAGAGGGAGAGTAGAGACTACAGAGAGAGAGAGGGAGAGTAGAGACTACAGAGAGAGAGAGGGAGGGAGTAGAGACTACAGAGAGAGAGAGGGAGGGAGTAGAGACTACAGAGAGAGAGAGGGAGGGAGTAGAGACTACAGAGAGAGAGAGGGAGAGTAGAGACTACAGAGAGAGAGGGAGAGTAGAGACTACAGAGAGAGAGAGGGAGACTAGAGACTACAGAGAGAGAGAGGGAGACTAGAGACTACAGAGAGAGAGAGGGAGACTAGAGACTACAGAGAGAGAGAGGGAGAGTAGAGACTACAGAGAGAGAGAGGGAGAGTAGAGACTACAGAGAGAGAGAGAGGGAGAGTAGAGACTACAGAGAGAGAGAGAGGGAGAGTAGAGACTACAGAGAGAGAGAGAGGGAGAGTAGAGACTACAGAGAGAGAGAGAGGGAGGGTAGAGACTACAGAGAGAGAGAGAGAGAGGGAGGGAGTAGAGACTACAGAGAGAGAGAGAGAGAGAGGGAGGGAGTAGAGACTACAGAGAGAGAGAGAGAGGGAGGGAGTAGAGACTACAGAGAGAGAGAGAGGGAGGGAGTAGAGACTACAGAGAGAGAGAGGGAGAGTAGAGACTACAGAGAGAGGGAGAGTAGAGACTACAGAGAGAGGGAGACTAGAGACTACAGAGAGAGAGAGGGAGACTAGAGACTACAGAGAGAGAGAGGGAGACTAGAGACTACAGAGAGAGAGAGGGAGACTAGAGACTACAGAGAGAGAGAGGGAGAGTAGAGACTACAGAGAGAGAGAGGGAGAGTAGAGACTACAGAGAGAGAGAGGGAGGGAGTAGAGACTACAGAGAGAGAGAGAGGGAGGGAGTAGAGACTACAGAGAGAGAGAGAGAGAGGGAGGGAGTAGAGACTACAGAGAGAGGGAGGGTAGAGACTACAGAGAGAGGGAGGGAGTAGAGACTACAGAGAGAGAGAGGGAGAGTAGAGACTACAGAGAGAGAGAGGGAGAGTAGAGACTACAGAGAGAGAGAGGGAGAGTAGAGACTACAGAGAGAGAGAGGGAGAGTAGAGACTACAGAGAGAGAGAGGGAGAGTAGAGACTACAGAGAGAGAGAGGGAGAGTAGAGACTACAGAGAGAGAGAGGGAGAGTAGAGACTACAGAGAGAGAGAGGGAGAGTAGAGACTACAGAGAGAGAGAGGGAGAGTAGAGACTACAGAGAGAGAGAGGGAGAGTAGAGACTACAGAGAGAGAGGGGGAGAGTAGAGACTACAGAGAGAGAGGGAGGGAGTAGAGACTACAGAGAGAGAGAGGGAGGGAGTAGAGACTACAGAGAGAGGGAGGGAGGGAGTAGAGACTACAGAGAGAGAGAGGGAGGGAGTAGAGACTACAGAGAGAGAGAGGGAGGGAGTAGAGACTACAGAGAGAGAGAGGGAGGGAGTAGAGACTACAGAGAGAGAGAGGGAGGGAGTAGAGACTACAGAGAGAGGGAGGGAGTAGAGACTACAGAGAGAGAGAGGGAGTAGAGACTACAGAGAGAGAGAGGGAGGGAGTAGAGACTACAGAGAGAGAGAGGGAGGGAGTAGAGACTACAGAGAGAGAGAGGGAGGGAGTAGAGACTACAGAGAGAGAGAGGGAGGGAGTAGAGACTACAGAGAGAGAGAGGGAGGGAGTAGAGACTACAGAGAGAGAGAGGGAGGGAGTAGAGACTACAGAGAGAGAGAGGGAGGGAGTAGAGACTACAGAGAGAGAGAGGGAGAGTAGAGACTACAGAGAGAGAGAGGGAGAGTAGAGACTACAGAGAGAGAGAGGGAGAGTAGAGACTACAGAGAGAGAGAGGGAGACTAGAGACTACAGAGAGAGAGAGGGAGACTAGAGACTACAGAGAGAGAGAGGGAGACTAGAGACTACAGAGAGAGAGAGGGAGACTAGAGACTACAGAGAGAGAGAGGGAGACTAGAGACTACAGAGAGAGAGAGGGAGAGTAGAGACTACAGAGAGAGAGAGGGAGAGTAGAGACTACAGAGAGAGAGAGAGGGAGGGTAGAGACTACAGAGAGAGAGAGAGAGAGGGTAGAGACTACAGAGAGAGAGGAGAGAGGGAGGGAGTAGAGACTACAGAGAGAGAGAGGAGAGGGAGGGAGTAGAGACTACAGAGAGAGAGAGAGAGAGGGAGTAGAGACTACAGAGAGAGAGAGAGGAGGGAGTAGAGACTACAGAGAGAGAGAGAGGAGGGAGTAGAGACTACAGAGAGAGAGAGGGAGGGAGTAGAGACTACAGAGAGAGAGAGGGAGGGAGTAGAGACTACAGAGAGAGAGAGGGAGGGAGTAGAGACTACAGAGAGAGAGAGAGGGAGGGAGTAGAGACTACAGAGAGAGAGAGAGGGAGGGAGTAGAGACTACAGAGAGAGAGAGGGAGAGTAGAGACTACAGAGAGAGGGAGAGTAGAGACTACAGAGAGAGGGAGAGTAGAGACTACAGAGAGAGAGAGGGAGACTAGAGACTACAGAGAGAGGGAGGGTAGAGACTACAGAGAGAGGGAGGGTAGAGACTACAGAGAGAGGGAGGGAGTAGAGACTACAGAGAGAGAGAGGGAGAGTAGAGACTACAGAGAGAGAGAGGGAGAGTAGAGACTACAGAGAGAGAGAGGGAGAGTAGAGACTACAGAGAGAGAGAGGGAGAGTAGAGACTACAGAGAGAGAGAGGGAGAGTAGAGACTACAGAGAGAGAGAGGGAGGGAGTAGAGACTACAGAGAGAGAGAGGGAGGGAGTAGAGACTACAGAGAGAGAGAGGGAGGGAGTAGAGACTACAGAGAGAGGGAGGGAGGGAGTAGAGACTACAGAGAGAGAGAGGGAGGGAGTAGAGACTACAGAGAGAGAGAGGGAGGGAGTAGAGACTACAGAGAGAGAGAGGGAGGGAGTAGAGACTACAGAGAGAGAGGAGGGAGTAGAGACTACAGAGAGAGAGAGGGAGTAGAGACTACAGAGAGAGAGAGAGAGGGAGTAGAGACTACAGAGAGAGAGAGGGAGGGAGTAGAGACTACAGAGAGAGAGAGGGAGGGAGTAGAGACTACAGAGAGAGGGAGGGAGTAGAGACTACAGAGAGAGAGAGGGAGGGAGTAGAGACTACAGAGAGAGAGAGGGAGGGAGTAGAGACTACAGAGAGAGAGAGGGAGGGAGTAGAGACTACAGAGAGAGGGAGGGAGGGAGTAGAGACTACAGAGAGAGAGAGGGAGGGAGTAGAGACTACAGAGAGAGAGAGGGAGGGAGTAGAGACTACAGAGAGAGAGAGGGAGGGAGTAGAGACTACAGAGAGAGAGAGGGAGGGAGTAGAGACTACAGAGAGAGAGAGGGAGAGTAGAGACTACAGAGAGAGAGAGGGAGAGTAGAGACTACAGAGAGAGAGAGGGAGAGTAGAGACTACAGAGAGAGAGAGGGAGAGTAGAGACTACAGAGAGAGAGAGGGAGAGTAGAGACTACAGAGAGAGAGGGAGGAGTAGAGACTACAGAGAGAGAGAGAGGGAGGGAGTAGAGACTACAGAGAGAGAGAGGGAGGGAGTAGAGACTACAGAGAGAGAGAGAGGAGGGAGTAGAGACTACAGAGAGAGAGAGAGGGAGGGAGTAGAGACTACAGAGAGAGAGAGAGGGAGGGAGTAGAGACTACAGAGAGAGAGAGGGAGGGAGTAGAGACTACAGAGAGAGAGAGGGAGGGAGTAGAGACTACAGAGAGAGAGAGGGAGGGAGTAGAGACTACAGAGAGAGAGAGGGAGGGAGTAGAGACTACAGAGAGAGAGAGGGAGGGAGTAGAGACTACAGAGAGAGAGAGGGAGGGAGTAGAGACTACAGAGAGAGAGAGGGAGGGAGTAGAGACTACAGAGAGAGAGAGGGAGGGACTAGAGACTACAGAGAGAGAGAGGGAGGGAGTAGAGACTACAGAGAGAGAGAGGGAGGGAGTAGAGACTACAGAGAGAGAGAGGGAGGGAGTAGAGACTACAGAGAGAGAGAGGGAGAGTAGAGACTACAGAGAGAGAGAGGGAGAGTAGAGACTACAGAGAGAGGGAGAGTAGAGACTACAGAGAGGGAGGGAGTAGAGACTACAGAGAGAGAGAGGGAGAGTAGAGACTACAGAGAGAGAGAGGGAGAGTAGAGACTACAGAGAGAGAGAGGGAGAGTAGAGACTACAGAGAGAGAGAGGGAGTAGAGACTACAGAGAGAGGGAGGGAGAGTAGAGACGACAGAGAGAGGGAGGGAGTAGAGACTACAGAGAGAGGGAGAGTAGAGACTACAGAGGGAGGGAGAGTAGAGACTACAGAGAGAGGGAGAGTAGAGACTACAGAGAGAGAGAGGGAGAGTAGAGACTACAGAGAGAGAGAGGGAGAGTAGAGACTACAGAGAGAGAGAGGGAGAGTAGAGACTACAGAGAGAGAGAGGGAGGGTAGAGACTACAGAGAGAGAGAGGGAGGGAGTAGAGACTACAGAGAGAGAGAGAGGGAGGGAGTAGAGACTACAGAGAGAGAGAGAGGGAGGGAGTAGAGACTACAGAGAGAGAGAGAGAGGGAGGGAGTAGAGACTACAGAGAGAGAGAGGGAGGGAGTAGAGACTACAGAGAGAGAGAGAGGGAGGGAGTAGAGACTACAGAGAGAGAGAGAGGGAGGGAGTAGAGACTACAGAGAGAGAGAGAGGGAGGGAGTAGAGACTACAGAGAGAGAGAGAGGGAGGGAGTAGAGACTACAGAGAGAGAGAGAGGGAGGGAGTAGAGACTACAGAGAGAGAGAGGGAGGGAGTAGAGACTACAGAGAGAGAGAGGGAGGGTAGAGACTACAGAGAGAGAGAGGGAGGAGTAGAGACTACAGAGAGAGAGAGGGAGGGAGTAGAGACTACAGAGAGAGAGAGGGAGGGAGTAGAGACTACAGAGAGAGAGAGGGAGGGAGTAGAGACTACAGAGAGAGAGAGAGAGAGAGTAGAGACTACAGAGAGAGAGAGGGAGGGAGTAGAGACTACAGAGAGAGAGAGGGAGGGAGTAGAGACTACAGAGAGAGAGAGGGGGAGTAGAGACTACAGAGAGAGGGAGAGTAGAGACTACAGAGAGAGGGAGAGTAGAGACTACAGAGAGAGGGAGACTAGAGACTACAGAGAGAGAGAGGGAGAGTAGAGACTACAGAGAGAGAGAGGGAGAGTAGAGACTACAGAGAGAGAGAGGGAGAGTAGAGACTACAGAGAGAGAGAGGGAGAGTAGAGACTACAGAGAGAGAGAGGGAGAGTAGAGACTACAGAGAGAGAGAGGGAGAGTAGAGACTACAGAGAGAGAGAGGGAGGGAGTAGAGACTACAGAGAGAGAGAGGGAGGGAGTAGAGACTACAGAGAGAGAGAGGGAGGGAGTAGAGACTACAGAGAGAGAGAGAGAGAGGGAGTAGAGACTACAGAGAGAGAGAGGGAGGGAGTAGAGACTACAGAGAGAGAGAGAGGGAGGGAGTAGAGACTACAGAGAGAGAGAGAGGGAGGGAGTAGAGACTACAGAGAGAGAGAGAGGGAGGGAGTAGAGACTACAGAGAGAGAGAGAGGGAGGGAGTAGAGACTACAGAGAGAGAGAGAGGGAGGGAGTAGAGACTACAGAGAGAGAGAGAGGGAGGGAGTAGAGACTACAGAGAGAGAGAGGGAGGGAGTAGAGACTACAGAGAGAGAGAGGGAGGGAGTAGAGACTACAGAGAGAGAGAGGGAGGGAGTAGAGACTACAGAGAGAGAGAGGGAGGAGTAGAGACTACAGAGAGAGAGAGGGAGAGTAGAGACTACAGAGAGAGAGAGGGAGAGTAGAGACTACAGAGAGAGAGAGGGAGGAGTAGAGACTACAGAGAGAGAGAGGGAGAGTAGAGACTACAGAGAGAGAGAGGGAGAGTAGAGACTACAGAGAGAGAGAGGGAGTAGAGACTATAGAGAGAGAGTAGAGACTACAGAGGGAGAGTAGAGACTACAGAGAGAGAGAGGGAGAGTAGAGACTACAGAGAGAGAGAGGGAGAGTAGAGACTACAGAGAGAGAGAGGGAGAGTAGAGACTACAGAGAGAGAGAGGGAGAGTAGAGACTACAGAGAGAGAGAGGGAGAGTAGAGACTACAGAGAGAGAGAGGGAGTAGAGACTAAGAGAGAGAGTAGAGACTACAGAGGGAGAGTAGAGACTACAGAGAGAGAGAGGGAGACTAGAGACTACAGAGAGAGAGAGGGAGAGTAGAGACTACAGAGAGAGAGAGGGAGAGTAGAGACTACAGAGAGAGAGAGGGAGAGTAGAGACTACAGAGAGAGAGAGAGGGAGAGTAGAGACTACAGAGAGAGAGAGAGGGAGAGTAGAGACTACAGAGAGAGAGAGAGGGAGGGAGTAGAGACTACAGAGAGAGAGAGAGGGAGGGAGTAGAGACTACAGAGAGAGAGAGGGAGACTAGAGACTACAGAGAGAGAGAGGGAGACTAGAGACTACAGAGAGAGAGAGGGAGACTAGAGACTACAGAGAGAGAGAGGGAGACTAGAGACTACAGAGAGAGAGAGGGAGACTAGAGACTACAGAGAGAGAGAGGGAGAGTAGAGACTACAGAGAGAGAGAGGGAGAGTAGAGACTACAGAGAGAGAGAGGGAGGGAGTAGAGACTACAGAGAGAGAGAGGGAGGGAGTAGAGACTACAGAGAGAGAGAGGGAGGGAGTAGAGACTACAGAGAGAGAGAGGGAGGGAGTAGAGACTACAGAGAGAGAGAGGGAGGGAGTAGAGACTACAGAGAGAGAGAGGGAGTAGAGACTACAGAGAGAGAGAGGGAGTAGAGACTACAGAGAGAGAGAGGGAGTAGAGACTACAGAGAGAGAGAGGGAGTAGAGACTACAGAGAGAGAGAGAGGGAGGGAGTAGAGACTACAGAGAGAGAGAGAGGGAGGGAGTAGAGACTACAGAGAGAGAGAGAGGGAGGGAGTAGAGACTACAGAGAGAGAGAGAGGGAGGGAGTAGAGACTACAGAGAGAGAGAGAGGGAGGGAGTAGAGACTACAGAGAGAGAGAGAGAGAGTAGAGACTACAGAGAGAGAGAGAGAGAGTAGAGACTACAGAGAGAGAGAGGGAGAGTAGAGACTACAGAGAGAGAGAGAGGGAGAGTAGAGACTACAGAGAGAGAGAGAGGGAGGGAGTAGAGACTACAGAGAGAGAGAGACTAGAGACTACAGAGAGAGAGAGGGAGACTAGAGACTACAGAGAGAGAGAGGGAGACTAGAGACTACAGAGAGAGAGAGGGAGACTAGAGACTACAGAGAGAGAGAGGGAGACTAGAGACTACAGAGAGAGAGAGGGAGAGTAGAGACTACAGAGAGAGAGAGGGAGAGTAGAGACTACAGAGAGAGAGAGGGAGGGAGTAGAGACTACAGAGAGAGAGAGGGAGGGAGTAGAGACTACAGAGAGAGAGAGGGAGGGAGTAGAGACTACAGAGAGAGAGAGGGAGTAGAGACTACAGAGAGAGAGAGGGAGTAGAGACTACAGAGAGAGAGAGGGAGTAGAGACTACAGAGAGAGAGAGGGAGTAGAGACTACAGAGAGAGAGAGAGGGAGTAGAGACTACAGAGAGAGAGAGAGGGAGGGAGTAGAGACTACAGAGAGAGAGAGAGGGAGGGAGTAGAGACTACAGAGAGAGAGAGAGGGAGGGAGTAGAGACTACAGAGAGAGAGAGAGGGAGGGAGTAGAGACTACAGAGAGAGAGAGAGGGAGGGAGTAGAGACTACAGAGAGAGAGAGAGGGAGGGAGTAGAGACTACAGAGAGAGAGAGAGGGAGGGAGTAGAGACTACAGAGAGAGAGAGAGAGGGAGGGAGTAGAGACTACAGAGAGAGAGAGAGAGGGAGGGAGTAGAGACTACAGAGAGAGAGAGAGAGGGAGGGAGGGAGTAGAGACTACAGAGAGAGAGAGAGAGAGAGGGAGGGAGTAGAGACTACAGAGAGAGAGAGAGAGAGAGGGAGGGAGTAGAGACTACAGAGAGAGAGAGAGAGAGGGAGGGAGTAGAGACTACAGAGAGAGAGAGAGAGGGAGGGAGTAGAGACTACAGAGAGAGAGAGAGAGGGAGGGAGTAGAGACTACAGAGAGAGAGAGAGGGAGGGAGTAGAGACTACAGAGAGAGAGAGAGGGAGGGAGTAGAGACTACAGAGAGAGAGAGAGGGAGGGAGTAGAGACTACAGAGAGAGAGAGAGGGAGGGAGTAGAGACTACAGAGAGAGAGAGAGGGAGGGAGTAGAGACTACAGAGAGAGAGAGAGGGAGGAGTAGAGACTACAGAGAGAGAGAGGGAGAGTAGAGACTACAGAGAGAGAGAGGGAGGGTAGAGACTACAGAGAGAGAGAGGGAGGGAGTAGAGACTACAGAGAGAGAGAGGGAGGGTAGAGACTACAGAGAGAGAGAGGGAGGAGTAGAGACTACAGAGAGAGGGAGAGTAGAGACTACAGAGAGAGGGAGAGTAGAGACTACAGAGAGAGGGAGAGTAGAGACTACAGAGAGAGGGAGGGAGTAGAGACTACAGAGAGAGGGAGGGAGTAGAGACTACAGAGAGAGGGAGGGAGTAGAGACTACAGAGAGAGAGAGGGAGGGAGTAGAGACTACAGAGAGAGAGAGAGAGGGAGTAGAGACTACAGAGAGAGAGAGGGAGGGAGTAGAGACTACAGAGAGAGAGAGGGAGAGTAGAGACTACAGAGAGAGAGAGGGAGAGTAGAGACTACAGAGAGAGAGAGGGAGAGTAGAGACTACAGAGAGAGAGAGGGAGAGTAGAGACTACAGAGAGAGAGAGGGAGAGTAGAGACTACAGAGAGAGAGAGGGAGAGTAGAGACTACAGAGAGAGAGAGGGAGTAGAGACTATAGAGAGAGAGTAGAGACTACAGAGGGAGAGTAGAGACTACAGAGAGAGAGAGGGAGACTAGAGACTACAGAGAGAGAGAGGGAGAGTAGAGACTACAGAGAGAGAGAGGGAGAGTAGAGACTACAGAGAGAGAGAGGGAGAGTAGAGACTACAGAGAGAGAGAGAGGGAGAGTAGAGACTACAGAGAGAGAGAGAGGGAGAGTAGAGACTACAGAGAGAGAGAGAGGGAGGGAGTAGAGACTACAGAGAGAGAGAGAGGGAGGGAGTAGAGACTACAGAGAGAGAGAGGGAGACTAGAGACTACAGAGAGAGAGAGGGAGACTAGAGACTACAGAGAGAGAGAGGGAGACTAGAGACTACAGAGAGAGAGAGGGAGACTAGAGACTACAGAGAGAGAGAGGGAGACTAGAGACTACAGAGAGAGAGAGGGAGAGTAGAGACTACAGAGAGAGAGAGGGAGAGTAGAGACTACAGAGAGAGAGAGGGAGGGAGTAGAGACTACAGAGAGAGAGAGGGAGGGAGTAGAGACTACAGAGAGAGAGAGGGAGGGAGTAGAGACTACAGAGAGAGAGAGGGAGGGAGTAGAGACTACAGAGAGAGAGAGGGAGGGAGTAGAGACTACAGAGAGAGAGAGGGAGTAGAGACTACAGAGAGAGAGAGGGAGTAGAGACTACAGAGAGAGAGAGGGAGTAGAGACTACAGAGAGAGAGAGGGAGGGAGTAGAGACTACAGAGAGAGAGAGAGGGAGGGAGTAGAGACTACAGAGAGAGAGAGAGGGAGGGAGTAGAGACTACAGAGAGAGAGAGAGGGAGGGAGTAGAGACTACAGAGAGAGAGAGAGGGAGGGAGTAGAGACTACAGAGAGAGAGAGAGGGAGGGAGTAGAGACTACAGAGAGAGAGAGAGAGAGTAGAGACTACAGAGAGAGAGAGGGAGAGTAGAGACTACAGAGAGAGAGAGAGGGAGAGTAGAGACTACAGAGAGAGAGAGAGGGAGAGTAGAGACTACAGAGAGAGAGAGAGGGAGGGAGTAGAGACTACAGAGAGAGAGAGACTAGAGACTACAGAGAGAGAGAGGGAGACTAGAGACTACAGAGAGAGAGAGGGAGACTAGAGACTACAGAGAGAGAGAGGGAGACTAGAGACTACAGAGAGAGAGAGGGAGAGTAGAGACTACAGAGAGAGAGAGGGAGAGTAGAGACTACAGAGAGAGAGAGGGAGGGAGTAGAGACTACAGAGAGAGAGAGGGAGGGAGTAGAGACTACAGAGAGAGAGAGGGAGGGAGTAGAGACTACAGAGAGAGAGAGGGAGTAGAGACTACAGAGAGAGAGAGGGAGTAGAGACTACAGAGAGAGAGAGGGAGTAGAGACTACAGAGAGAGAGAGGGAGTAGAGACTACAGAGAGAGAGAGAGGGAGTAGAGACTACAGAGAGAGAGAGAGGGAGGGAGTAGAGACTACAGAGAGAGAGAGAGGAGGGAGTAGAGACTACAGAGAGAGAGAGAGGGAGGGAGTAGAGACTACAGAGAGAGAGAGAGGGAGGGAGTAGAGACTACAGAGAGAGAGAGAGGGAGGGAGTAGAGACTACAGAGAGAGAGAGAGGGAGGGAGTAGAGACTACAGAGAGAGAGAGAGGGAGGGAGTAGAGACTACAGAGAGAGAGAGAGAGGGAGGGAGTAGAGACTACAGAGAGAGAGAGAGAGGGAGGGAGTAGAGACTACAGAGAGAGAGAGAGAGGGAGGGAGGGAGTAGAGACTACAGAGAGAGAGAGAGAGAGAGGGAGGGAGTAGAGACTACAGAGAGAGAGAGAGAGAGAGGGAGGGAGTAGAGACTACAGAGAGAGAGAGAGAGGGAGGGAGTAGAGACTACAGAGAGAGAGAGAGAGGGAGGGAGTAGAGACTACAGAGAGAGAGAGAGGGAGGGAGTAGAGACTACAGAGAGAGAGAGAGGGAGGGAGTAGAGACTACAGAGAGAGAGAGAGGGAGGGAGTAGAGACTACAGAGAGAGAGAGAGGGAGGGAGTAGAGACTACAGAGAGAGAGAGAGGGAGGGAGTAGAGACTACAGAGAGAGAGAGAGGGAGGGAGTAGAGACTACAGAGAGAGAGAGAGGGAGAGAGTAGAGACTACAGAGAGAGAGAGGGAGAGTAGAGACTACAGAGAGAGAGAGGGAGGGTAGAGACTACAGAGAGAGAGAGGGAGGGAGTAGAGACTACAGAGAGAGAGAGGGAGGGTAGAGACTACAGAGAGAGAGAGGGAGGGTAGAGACTACAGAGAGAGGGAGAGTAGAGACTACAGAGAGAGGGAGAGTAGAGACTACAGAGAGAGGGAGAGTAGAGACTACAGAGAGAGGGAGGGAGTAGAGACTACAGAGAGAGGGAGGGAGTAGAGACTACAGAGAGAGGGAGGGAGTAGAGACTACAGAGAGAGGGAGGGAGTAGAGACTACAGAGAGAGGGAGGGAGTAGAGACTACAGAGAGAGGGAGGGAGTAGAGACTACAGAGAGAGGGAGGGAGTAGAGACTACAGAGAGAGGGAGGGAGTAGAGACTACAGAGAGAGGGAGGGAGTAGAGACTACAGAGAGAGGGAGGGAGTAGAGACTACAGAGAGAGGGAGGGAGTAGAGACTACAGAGAGAGGGAGGGAGTAGAGACTACAGAGAGAGGGAGGGAGTAGAGACTACAGAGAGAGGGAGGGAGTAGAGACTACAGAGAGAGGGAGGGAGTAGAGACTACAGAGAGAGGGAGGGTAGAGACTACAGAGAGAGGGAGAGTAGAGACTACAGAGAGAGGGAGGAGTAGAGACTACAGAGAGAGGGAGGGAGTAGAGACTACAGAGAGAGAGAGGGAGAGTAGAGACTACAGAGAGAGAGGGAGAGTAGAGACTACAGAGAGAGAGGGAGAGTAGAGACTACAGAGAGAGAGAGGGAGAGTAGAGACTACAGAGAGAGAGAGGGAGGAGTAGAGACTACAGAGAGAGAGAGGGAGGGAGTAGAGACTACAGAGAGAGAGAGGGAGGGAGTAGAGACTACAGAGAGAGAGAGGGAGGGAGTAGAGACTACAGAGAGAGAGAGGGAGGGAGTAGAGACTACAGAGAGAGAGAGGGAGGGAGTAGAGACTACAGAGAGAGAGAGGGAGGGAGTAGAGACTACAGAGAGAGAGAGGGAGGGAGTAGAGACTACAGAGAGAGAGAAGGAGAGTAGAGACTACAGAGAGAGGGAGAGTAGAGACTACAGAGAGAGGGAGAGTAGAGACTACAGAGAGAGGGAGAGTAGAGACTACAGAGAGAGAGAGGGAGGGAGTAGAGACTACAGAGAGAGAGAGGGAGGGAGTAGAGACTACAGAGAGAGAGAGGGAGGGAGTAGAGACTACAGAGAGAGAGAGGGAGGGAGTAGAGACTACAGAGAGAGGGAGGGAGGGAGTAGAGACTACACAGAGAGAGAGGGAGGGAGTAGAGACTACAGAGAGAGAGAGGGAGGGAGTAGAGACTACAGAGAGAGAGAGGGAGGGAGTAGAGACTACAGAGAGAGAGAGGGAGTAGAGACTACAGAGAGAGAGAGGGAGTAGAGACTACAGAGAGAGAGGGAGTAGAGACTACAGAGAGAGAGAGAGTAGAGACTACAGAGAGAGGGAGAGTAGAGACTACAGAGAGAGGGAGACTAGAGACTAGAGAGAGAGGGAGACTAGACTAGAGAGAGAGAGAGGGAGACTAGACTAGAGAGAGAGAGAGAGGGAGAGTAGACTAGAGAGAGAGAGAGGGAGAGTAGAGACTACAGAGAGAGAGAGGGAGAGTAGAGACTACAGAGAGAGAGAGGGAGAGTAGAGACTACAGAGAGAGAGAGGGAGGGAGTAGAGACTACAGAGAGAGAGAGGGAGGGAGTAGAGACTACAGAGAGAGAGAGGGAGGGAGTAGAGACTACAGAGAGAGAGAGGGAAGGAGAAGAGACTACAGAGAGAGGGAGGGAGTAGAGACTACAGAGAGAGGGAGAGTAGAGACTACAGAGAGAGGGAGAGTAGAGACTACAGAGAGAGGGAGGGAGTAGAGACTACAGAGAGAGGGAGGGAGTAGAGACTACAGAGAGAGGGAGGGAGTAGAGACTACAGAGAGAGGGAGGGAGTAGAGACTACAGAGAGAGGGAGGGAGTAGAGACTACAGAGAGAGGGAGGGAGTAGAGACTACAGAGAGAGGGAGGGAGTAGAGACTACAGAGAGAGGGAGGGAGTAGAGACTACAGAGAGAGGGAGGGAGGAGAGACTACAGAGAGAGGGAGGGTAGAGACTACAGAGAGAGGGAGGGAGTAGAGACTACAGAGAGAGGGAGGGTAGAGACTACAGAGGGAGGGAGGGTAGAGACTACAGAGAGAGGGAGGGTAGAGACTACAGAGAGAGGGAGAGTAGAGACTACAGAGAGAGGGAGGGAGTAGAGACTACAGAGAGAGAGAGGGAGAGTAGAGACTACAGAGAGAGAGGGAGAGTAGAGACTACAGAGAGAGAGAGGGAGAGTAGAGACTACAGAGAGAGAGAGGGAGAGTAGAGACTACAGAGAGAGAGAGGGAGAGTAGAGACTACAGAGAGAGAGAGAGAGTAGAGACTACAGAGAGAGGGAGAGTAGAGACTACAGAGAGAGGGAGAGTAGAGACTACAGAGAGAGGGAGAGTAGAGACTACAGAGAGAGGGAGAGTAGAGACTACAGAGAGAGGGAGAGTAGAGACTACAGAGAGAGGGAGAGTAGAGACTACAGAGAGAGGGAGAGTAGAGACTACAGAGAGAGGGAGAGTAGAGACTACAGAGAGAGGGAGAGTAGAGACTACAGAGAGAGGGAGAGTAGAGACTACAGAGAGAGGGAGAGTAGAGACTACAGAGAGAGGGAGAGTAGAGACTACAGAGAGAGGGAGAGTAGAGACTACAGAGAGAGGGAGAGTAGAGACTACAGAGAGAGGGAGAGTAGAGACTACAGAGAGAGGGAGAGTAGAGACTACAGAGAGAGGGAGAGTAGAGACTACAGAGAGAGGGAGAGTAGAGACTACAGAGAGAGGGAGAGTAGAGACTACAGAGAGAGGGAGGGAGTAGAGACTAGAGAATAACTCATGCGTACAGCACAGCTCCTGTGGACGTTCTCTTAACGATGATGCCAAACGGCTCATTGGACAGCTCCACAGAGTAGGCGGGACTAGAAGCCTTCTCTGTGGCCTTGGGCACGGCGATTGGCACCTCGAACCGCGACTCAGACGGGTCGGTGATCTGAACAGAACAAAAGAGAGATGAATGATATGACGGCCAAAGACCCCAGAGATCTGACACAGGGACTGAATTCATGTGTGTGTGTGTGTACTTCTGCCTGTGTGTGTGTGTGTGTGTGTGTGTGTGTGTGTGTGTGTGGGCATTATTAATGTGTGTCTATACAGTACATTAATGTGCGTCTGTCTGTATTTATGTGTGTGTGCGCACTTCTGCCTGTGTGTGTGAGTGTGTGTGCATTAATTTGTGTGTGCGCACAGTACATTCATGTCAGTATGTATGAATGCATGTATGTATTGATGTGTGTGTATGCAGTACATCCATGTGCGTCAGTTTGCATGTATTGATGTGTGTCCTCACCCTGACTCGGAGCCTGTGGTCTGTCTCATAGAGGAGCTCCAGATGTAAGGTCAGAATGTCTTTAGGGTAGTAGGTCTTCACTGTCTTCACCAGTGTTCCTGTCTGACCCAACTCTGTGGCCTTAACAGACACCAGGGAGTAGGAGGGGAACCCAGGAGGGTAGAAACACCAGGGAACACCATTCCTCCCCGGGGCAGAGGAGGAGGAGGCAGGGATGAAGCAACAGTTCCTCGCCTCACACAACTCCCTGGTCACCACCACCCCTCTCTCTGGGTAGCAGTCAAACCTCCAGGCCTCTGGGACCACTCCACAAGCCTGCGGCTCTGGTAGGGCTCTACCCCCGTCTCCCCCACCCGTCCCTGGGGAGCCCCTAGGCGGCGGGGCCCTGTGGGAGACGCTGTTAGAGGGGGCTTGGAGCCAGAAGATGGTCACCAGAAGCCAGAGGCCACAGACCAGGAGCAGCAGGGAGCCCAGGGAGATGAGGGCCGTGGTGGCAGAACAGGAGGGCCTCCAAGGCAGCAGGGGGCGCTCTGTCTCCTCTGGGTCCTTCCCCTGAAATCAGAACTACAGTTACAGTTTGACTGCAATACTACACAATACTAAACAGTAGAGTGCAAGACAGTACAGAACACTAGGTGTAGTCTGGGTAAGAAAATAAGCCATGCAGGAGCCTTGGCTTGTGCGAGTCAGAACAGCTCATAGGGGCAGGAGCCTATCTCCTGTTTCTGCAGCGTGAGGCAGCTTGATGTACACTCCACCCTCTAGACAGGACACAAGTCTATCATCTGAGTGCCAGTCTGTTTCTGCAGCGTGAGGCAGCTTGATGTACACTCCACCCTCTAGACAGGACACAAGTCTATCATCTGAGTGCCAGTCTGTTTCTGCAGCGTGAGGCAGCTTGATGTACAGTCCACCCTCTAGACAGGACACAAGTCTATCATCTGAGTGCCAGTCTGTTTCTGCAGCGTGAGGCAGCTTGATGTACACTCCACCCTCTAGACAGGACACAAGTCTATCATCTGAGTGCCAGTCTGTTTCTGCAGCGTGAGGCAGCTTGATGTACACTCCACCCTCTAGACAGGACACAAGTCTATCATCTGAGTGCCAGTCTGTTTCTGCAGCGTGAGGCAGCTTGATGTACAGTCCACCCCCTAGACAGGACACAAGTCTATCATCTGAGTGCCAGTCTGTTTCTGCAGCGTGAGGCAGCTTGATGTACAGTCCACCCCCTAGACAGGACACAAGTCTATCATCTGAGTGCCAGTCTGTTTCTGCAGCGTGAGGCAGCTTGATGTACAGTCCACCCCCTAGACAGGACACAAGTCTATCATCTGAGTGCCAGTCTGTTTCTGCAGCGTGAGGCAGCTTGATGTACAGTCCACCCTCTAGACAGGACACAAGTCTATCATCTGAGTGCCAGTCTGTTTCTGCAGCGTGAGGCAGCTTGATGTACAGTCCACCCTCTAGACAGGACACAAGTCTATCATCTGAGTGCCAGTCTGTTTCTGCAGCGTGAGGCAGCTTGATGTACAGTCCACCCCCTAGACAGGACACAAGTCTATCATCTGAGTGCCAGTCTGTTTCTGCAGCGTGAGGCAGCTTGATGTACAGTCCACCCCCTAGACAGGACACAAGTCTATCATCTGAGTGCCAGTCTGTTTCTGCAGCGTGAGGCAGCTTGATGTACAGTCCACCCCCTAGACAGGACACAAGTCTATCATCTGAGTGCCAGTCTGTTTCTGCAGCGTGAGGCAGCTTGATGTACAGTCCACCCCCTAGACAGGACACAAGTCTATCATCTGAGTGCCAGTCTGTTTCTGCAGCGTGAGGCAGCTTGATGTACAGTCCACCCCCTAGACAGGACACAAGTCTATCATCTGAGTGCCAGTCTGTTTCTGCAGCGTGAGGCAGCTTGATGTACAGTCCACCCCCTAGACAGGACACAAGTCTATCATCTGAGTGCCAGTCTGTTTCTGCAGCGTGAGGCAGCTTGATGTACAGTCCACCCTCTAGACAGGACACAAGTCTATCATCTGAGTGCCAGTCTGTTTCTGCAGCGTGAGGCAGCTTGATGTACAGTCCACCCTCTAGACAGGACACAAGTCTATCATCTGACTGCCAGTCTGTTTCTGCTTTTTTGTAAAAAACACAGGGGTGCGAAGCAGCTGAGGTAATATCTACATATACAGTACCAGTCAAAAGTTTGGACACACCTACTCATTCAAGAGTTTTCTTAAATTTTTACTATTTTCTACATTGTAGAATAATAGTGAAGATATCAAAACCATGAAATATCACATATGGAATCATGTAGTAAGCAAGAACAAAAAAAAAGTGTTGAACAAATCCAAATATATTTGAGATTCTTCAAAGTAGCCACCCTTTGCCTTGATGACAGCTTTGCACACTCTTGGCATTCTCTCAACCAGCTTCATGAGGTAGTTACCTGGAATGCATTTCAATTAACAGGTGTGCCTTCTTAAAAGTACATTTGTGGAATTTCTTTCCTTCTTAATGCGTTTGAGCCAATCAGTTGTGTTGTGACAAGGCGGGGGGGGTATACAGAAGATAGCCCTATTTGGTAAAATACCATATTACGGCAAGAACAGCTCAAATAAGGAAGGAGAAACAACAGTTCATCATTACTTTAAGACATGAAGGTCAGTCAATCCGGAGAATGTCAAGAACTTTAAAAGGTTCTTCGGGTGCAGTCGCAAAAACTATCAAGTGCTATGATGAAACTGGCTCTCATGAGGACCACCACAGGAAAGGAAGACCCAGCGTTACCTCTGCTGCAGAGGATAAGTTCATTAGATTTAACTGCACCTCAGATTGCAGCCAAATAAATCCTTCACAGAGTTCAAGTAACAGACATCTCAACATCAAATATATTTTGATTTGTTTAACACTTTTTTGGTTACTACATGATTCCATGTGTTATTTCATAGTTTTGATGTCTTCACTATTATCCTACAATGTAGACAATAGTAAAAATAAAGAAAAACCATTGAATGAGTCGGTATGTCCAAACTTTTGACTGGTACTGTAGGTTGGGGTAAAATGTGACTAGGTACTACATGACAATACATTATTATACATGACAGAATCCCACAAGAGTGTTAGGTAGTTCTCACCTCCTCCATCTCCTGTACAGGAGCCTCCTCTGAAGCAGCAGCGTTGGAGAACTGGACATCCTCTGGACTCAGTCTCTTATAAGACACCATCTACACAGAGACCAGGACAAAGTGGAAGGATGAGGACACTACAGAAACCCGTCACAGGTAGCGGCATATCAAATCCAGTGTTTGGTTTACAGATATTGTAAAGACTTGTGAACACAAATCTCTAGTAAGCCGACTGTATCATATAGTTAGATAAGATTGCATTCATAGCTTCATAAATTGGACAGTGCCGAATAGCCTTGCTAGACTTCGACCCGTAGATAGCGAACACAACCGTTGCTGTAAATGCCAAAGGTTAATTTAGCTGGCCACCTCGGTTGAGGGTACTAGCGGAGTTGACTCAACTCCACGATATCGTATTACAGGGATTTAATTAACAAAAACTAGGCTGCGGACGTAATAACGTTACCTAGACAACTAGCTAGTAGTATCCCTCTAACTTAGCTTGCGTGCCGTTTACCAAAGTATCCACAATAAAGGTGTTATTGATTTAACGTCATCTGCCACATAGCACATGGTGGTGAAGCTAGGACAAGGAATTGTAAGGACAGTAACATTAGCTGGTTTGTTGGCGTAGCTAGTTAACGTTAGTTTGAATCCCTTGGATAACAAGGAAAAGCAAACGACACCACGAAAGTTGCTTACCTCGACTGTTTGACTCGGAAGCGAGGGGTTTTCACAAATAATAATACACGTTCCCTCGATGTAGGTTTTCAAAACTTGTCTAGCATGCCGTCGTCTCTCCTTCCAGAAACAAGTTGTTGTCCTCTCAGGCTTCTGTTCTTCTTCGGTGAATGTAACGGCGGTCGGCATTCACCGTTAATGGTGCATTACCGCCACCTACTGTACTGGAGTGTGGGCCAGAGAAACGGAAGAACTAAATCAAATCTGCCAGCCCTGTGTCTCTTAAAAAAGAAAACAAAAGATTGGATACTGCATCTGTCGAGGTTCTACCCAGTTAACTCTTTACACTTTGTGCCCAGGCAAGTCCCAGGCAGTGAGGTCAAAGATGGTGGATAAATGATGTCCCACTCAGGCTGTTTCCCATTGAAACAAAACATTCGGTTCTGTTCTGCTCAACAGGTTGGCTCTCCCTTAGACACCAATGCATTAGCAGCTAAAGCTAGTCTGCGAAGTTCATTAACCATATATGGACCAGGAAAAAAAATTGGTTGTGGGGTTGCTTCCGTCTCTGGTGAGGTGCTTTGACCATGCAGAAAATGGCAGCCTTGCTTGTAGCGCTGTTTGAGTCAAATCAGAGACAGAGCTGAGCTGAAACATCATCAGTATTGGGGAATAATTCTAATGTTAAGTATGTGGCAGCATGCACATTAAATGTATGAACGCAAATATATCAAATAATATGTTCTGAAGTGATTTGGTTTTCCTATCAGATGTAATGACTTATTCAACCGGCCGTTTCCCACCCCAAGACTGGTAAAACAGGGTTTCAACTCGAGTAGGGAAACCCTGAAGTAAAGGATGGCCTCCTCACTTCCATCTCTTCCTGCCATCCTCCCCGACTTCCTCTGTACTTGGAATAGATGCTGCCCTGCTTCTCTATTCCACTACTCCTGCAATCTCTGTACCATTACTGCCCATATCAGTCCCTAAAGCCTCTGCATTGCTTATTGAAATCTCCACTTCCACCTCCCCTCAGGGCCCATTTAGCCAGCACATCAACTACCTCATTCCCCTCCACCTCCACATGGGCTGGGACTCAAGCACATCTCACCTGTATACCCATTGGTCTCTCTTCCTAGAGCTGGCCACCAAGCCAGAGTCCGGACTTGAACCCGATTGAACATCTCTGGAGAAACCTGGAAATAGCTGTGCCACAATGCTCTCCATCCAACCTGACAGAACTTGAGAGGATCTGCAGAGAAGAATGGGAGAAACTCCCCAAATTCAGGTGTGCCAAGCTTGTAGCGTCATACCCAAGAAGACTTGAGGCTGTAATCGCTACCAAAGGTGCTTCGAAAAAAGTACTGAGTAAAGGGTCTGAATTCTTATGTAAATGTGATATTTCAGTTTTGTATTTTAATACATTTGCAAAAAAAATTAAAAAACCTGTTTTTGCTTTGTCATTATGAGGTATTATGTGTAGATTGTTGATGAATACTTTCCGAATGCATCATTTTTTGAAAGGTCTGGCTTTAAATGTACTATAGAACGCACAAGGTGCGATGTAGAAATTGGGTAGTTCATCATCAGTTCCTGTTGTCATGTCAGTCATTACATACCTTGGAAAACTATTTATAACCTGTCAGCAATGTCCAGATCAACTAGCCCATGTCAGCATGGGATAGTTGGTTTTTTAGCACATAGATATTGTTGTCATTTTTTTGTCACTCAAATTAATACATATTAGACATGGTAAATGTATAGAATTGCAAGAAAATTTGCTTTAAAACAGCAACATTTTCTTTGCACCCCGATGACAAAATGTGTCGAATTTGCAGGAAATACACTTTAAACCTGCAAAATCCTCTCCACCAACAACAGGCGTGTAAAATGTGTGTGTCATGAACAGTGCTTGTGCCCATAGAAATAGACCTGTATCTGATGCTGTCTGGACACAAGTAGTGTGGCATGTGATACTTTTTCTGGCCAGACAGCATCAAATACATGGGCTACATATAGTAAGACAGAGGGGCGCTGTTTCACTGGCTAGTTTCAGCAGGGAGGAAGAGGCGAAGAGAGACGGCTCGCACACCAAAATCTGTCCTGAATAAGCCCAATGCGTTTCTATGTGCATAATATGCAGACCTAAACTTGTCGCCTGCGTTCCCGCATTTGGGACGACGATTCGCATCTCGTCATTATTTACAGATCTCTGGTTTCAGCCATTTGCTAATAAGATAGGTCAATTGGCAGGTACGCAGTTTGGATTCTGGCTTCCCCTAAAGTAAATGTATCTTCTGTTAAAATTATATAATTACTCCTCCTGTCTAAGTAAAATCATTCAAAATACTTTACCAGAGAGCTTGACTTAGCTACAGAGGATCATTACCAGAGAGCTTGACTTAGCCACAGAGGATCATTACCAGAGAGCTTGACTTAGCCACAGAGGATCATTACCAGAGAGCTTGACTTAGCCACAGAGGATCATTACCAGAGAGCTTGACTTAGCCACATAGGATCATTACCAGAGAGCAAATGGCTGTGTGAAGTTGCTGGATATCGGCAGGAACTGGAACACTCTGTCGTACATGTCAATGCAGAGCATCCCAAACATGCTCAATGGGTGACATGTCTGGTGAGTATGCAGGCCACGGATGGACGGACATTTTCAGCTTCCAGGAATTGTGTCCAGATTCTTGCGACATGGGGCTGTGTATTATCATGCGGAAACATTAGGTGATGGTGGCAGATCCACATGACGCCATACACATTATATGCCATCTTCCCAGTACAGTTAAAACCGGGATTCATTCATGAAGAGTACACTTCTCTAGCGTGCCAGTGGAAAACGAAGGTGAGCATTTGCCCACTGAAGTCAGTTACGATGCCGAACTGCAGTCAGGTCAAGACCCTGGTGAGGATGACGAGCACGCAGATGAGCTTTCATGAGACGGTTTCTGACAGTTTGTGCAGAAATTATTCAGTTGTGCAAACCCACAGTTTCATTAGCTGTCCAGGTGGCTGGTCTCAGACGATCCAAAAGGTGAAGAAAGGTCCTGGGCTGCCGTGGTTACAAGTGGTCTGTTGTTCTGAATGTACTGCCAAATTCTCTAAAACAACATTATGGTAGAGAAATGTTCAATTCTCTGGCAACAGCTCTGGTGGACATTCCTGCGGGCAGCATGCCAATTGCGCGCTGCCTCAAAACTTGAGACATCTCTAGCATTGTCTAGTGTGACAAAACTGCACATTTTAGAGTGGCTTTTTATTGTCCCCAGCACAAGGTGCACCTGTGTAATGATCATGCTGTTTAATCAGCTTCTTGATATGCCACACCTGTCAGGTGGATGGATTATCTTGGCAAATGAGAAATGCTCACTAACAGGAATGTAAACAAATTTGTGCTAAATAACCATATGGAACATTTCAGAGATCTTATTTCAGCTCATGAAAGATGGGACAAACATTTTACGTTGATATTTTTGTTCAGTATAGGTAGAATTTTTTATTTAACCTTTATTTAATTAGGCAAGTCAGTTAAGAACAAATTCTTATTTTCAATGACGGCCTAGGAACAGTGGGTTAACTGCCTTGTTCAGGGGCAGAACGACAGATTTTTTACCTTGTCAGCTCGGGGATTCGATCTAGCAACCTTTCTGTTACTAGTCCAACGCTCTAACCACTAGGCTACCTGCCACCCTGATAGGATAAATGACAAGACTCCTGCAGCCTAGTGTCAATGTAGGTCAGCCTAGTGTGTTCTGTCTAGACCAGCCTAGTGTGTTCTGTCTAGACCAGCCTAGTGTGTTCTGTCTAGACCAGCCTAGTGTGTTCTGTCTAGGTCAGCCTAGTGTGTTCTGTCTAGGTCAGCCTAGTGTGTTCTGTCTAGGTCAGCCTAGTGTGTTCTGTCTAGGTCAGCCTAGTGTGTTCTGTCTAGGTCAGCCTAGTGTGTTCTGTCTAGGTCAGCCTAGTGTGTTCTGTCTAGACCTGTCTAGTGTGTTCTGTCTAGACCAGCCTAGTGTGTTCTGTCTAGACTAGCTTAGTGTGTTCTGTCTAGACCAGCCTAGTGTGTTCTGTCTAGACCAGCCTAGTGTGTTCTGTCTAGACCAGCCTAGTGTGTTCTGTCTAGGTCAGCCTAGTGTGTTCTGTCTAGGTCAGCCTAGTGTGTTCTGTCTAGGTCAGCCTAGTGTGTTCTGTCTAGGTCAGCCTAGTGTGTTCTGTCTAGGTCAGCCTAGTGTGTTCTGTCTAGGTCAGCCTAGTGTGTTCTGTCTAGACCTGTCTAGTGTGTTCTGTCTAGACCAGCCTAGTGTGTTCTGTCTAGACTAGCTTAGTGTGTTCTGTCTAGACCAGCCTAGTGTGTTCTGTCTAGGTCAGCCTAGTGTGTTCTGTCTAGACCTGTCTAGTGTGTTCTGTCTAGACCTGTCTAGTGTGTTCTGTCTAGACCAGCCTAGTGTGTTCTGTCTAGACTAGCTTAGTGTGTTCTGTCTAGACCAGCCTAGTGTGTTCTGTCTAGGTCAGCCAAGTGTGTTCTGTCTAGGTCAGCCTAGTGTGTTCTGTCTAGACCAGTCTAGTGTGTTCTGTCTAGACCAGTCTAGTGTGTTCTGTCTAGACCAGTCTAGTGTGTTCTGTCTAGGTCAGCCTAGTGTGTTCTGTCTAGGTCAGCCTATTGTGTTCTGTCTAGACCAGTCTAGTGTGTTCTGTCTAGGTCAGCCTAGTGTCAATGAGGGCACACAGTGTGTTGTGAAATCTGTTGAGAATCTATTGTCATGTTTTAAAAATTGTATGACTGCCTTAATTTAACCGGAGTCCAGGAAGAGTAGCTGCTGCCTTGGCAGGAACTAATGGGGATCCCTAATAAATACAAATGTGTTTTGTCCAGGTCAGCATAGTGTCAATGTGTTTTGTCCAGGTCAGCATAGTGTCAATGTGTTTTGTCCAGGTCAGCATTGTGTCAATGGGTTTTGTCCAGGTCAGCATAGTGTCAATGTGTTCTGACCAGGTCAGCATAGTGTCAATGTGTTCTGTCCAGGTCAGCATAGTATAACCAGCCTAGTGTCAATGTGTTCTGTCCAGGTCAGCATAGTGTCAATGGGTTTTGTCCAGGTCAGCATAGTGTCAATGTGTTCTGTCCAGGTCAGCATAGTGTCAATGTGTTTTGTCCAGGTCAGCATAGTGTCAATGTGTTTTGTCCAGGTCAGCATAGTGTCAATGTGTTCTGACCAGGTCAGCATAGTGTCAATGTGTTTTGTCCAGGTCAGCATAGTGTCAATGTGTTTTGTCCAGGTCAGCATAGTGTCAATGTGTTTTGTCCAGGTCAGCATAGTGTCAATGTGTTTTGTCCAGGTCAGCACAGTGTCAATGTGTTTTGTCCAGGTCAGCATAGTGTCAATGTGTTTTGTCCAGGTCAGCATTGTGTCAATGGGTTTTGTCCAGGTCAGCATAGTGTCAATGTGTTCTGACCAGGTCAGCATAGTGTCAATGTGTTTTGTCCAGGTCAGCATAGTGTCAATGTGTTCTGTCCAGGTCAGCCTAGTATAACCAGCCTAGTGTGTTCTGTCTAGACCAGTCTAGTGTGTTTTGTCCAGGTCAGCATAGTGTCAATGTGTTTTGTCCAGGTCAGCATAGTGTCAATGTGTTTTGTTCAGGTCAGCATAGTGTCAATGTGTTCTGTCCAGGTCAGCATAGTATAACCAGCCTAGTGTCAATGTGTTTTGTCCAGGCCACCCCGACCTTTATCCACTATGTAGCTGCTCGATAGAGACTTCCCCACCCTGACCTTTATCCACTATGTAGCTGCTCGATAGAGACTTCCCCACCCTGACCTTTATCCACTATGTAGCTGCTCGATAGAGACTTCCCCACCCTGAACTTTATCCACTATGTAGCTGCTCGTTAGACTTCCCCACCCTGACCTTTATCCACTATGTAGCTGCTCGATAGAGACTTCCCCACCCTGACCTTTATCCACTATGTAGCTGCTCGATAGAGACTTCCCCACCCTGACCTTTATCCACTATGTAGCTGCTCGATAGAGACCTCCCCACCCTGACCTTTATCCACTATGTAGCTGCTCGTTAGACTTCCCCACCCTGACCTTTATCCACTATGTAGCTGCTCGAGAGACTTCCCCACCCTGACCTTTATCCACTATGTAGCTGCTCGATAGAGACTTCCCCACCCTGACCTTTATCCACTATGTAGCTGCTCGTTAGACTTCCCCACCCTGACCTTTATCCACTATGTAGCTGCTCGTTAGACTTCCCCACCCTGACCTTTATCCACTATGTAGCTGCTCGATAGAGACTTCCCCACCCTGACCTTTATCCACTATGTAGCTGCTCGATAGAGACTTCCCCACCCTGACCTTTATCCACTATGTAGCTGCTCGATAGAGACTTCCCCACCCTGACCTTTATCCACTATGTAGCTGCTCGTTAGACTTCCCCACCCTGACCTTTATCCACTATGTAGCTGCTCGATAGAGACTTCCCCACCCTGACCTTTATCCACTATGTAGCTGCTCGATAGAGACTTCCCCACCCTGACCTTTATCCACTATGTAGCTGCTCGAGAGACTTCCCCACCCTGACCTTTATCCACTATGTAGCTGCTCGATAGACTTCCCCACCCTGACCTTTATCCACTATGTAGCTGCTCGATAGAGACTTCCCCACCCTGACCTTTATCCACTATGTAGCTGCTCGATAGAGACTTCCCCACCCTGACCTTTATCCACTATGTAGCTGCTCGAGAGACTTCCCCACCCTGACCTTTATCCACTATGTAGCTGCTCGTTAGACTTCCCCACCCTGACCTTTATCCACTATGTAGCTGCTCGATAGAGACTTCCCCACCCTGACCTTTATCCACTATGTAGCTGCTCGATAGAGACTTCCCCACCCTGACCTTTATCCACTATGTAGCTGCTCGTTAGACTTCCCCACCCTGACCTTTATCCACTATGTAGCTGCTCGTTAGACTTCCCCACCCTGACCTTTATCCACTATGTAGCTGCTCGTTAGACTTCCCCACCCTGACCTTTATCCACTATGTAGCTGCTCGTTAGACTTCCCCACCCTGACCTTTATCCACTATGTAGCTGCTCGTTAGACTTCCCCACCCTGACCTTTATCCACTATGTAGCTGCTCGTTAGACTTCCCCACCCTGACCTTTATCCACTATGTAGCTGCTCGATAGAGACTTCCCCACCCTGACCTTTATCCACTATGTAGCTGCTCGAGAGAGACTTCCCCACCCTGACCTTTATCCACTATGTAGCTGCTCGTTAGACTTCCCCACCCTGACCTTTATCCACTATGTAGCTGCTCGTTAGACTTCCCCACCCTGACCTTTATCCACTATGTAGCTGCTCGATAGAGACTTCCCCACCCTGACCTTTATCCACTATGTAGCTGCTCGATAGAGACTTCCCCACCCTGACCTTTATCCACTATGTAGCTGCTCGATAGAGACTTCCCTGACCTTTATCCACTATGTAGCTGCTCGTTAGACTTCCCCACCCTGACCTTTATCCACTATGTAGCTGCTCGTTAGACTTCCCCACCCTGACCTTTATCCACTATGTAGCTGCTCGTTAGAGACTTCCCCACCCTGACCTTTATCCACTATGTAGCTGCTCGTTAGACTTCCCCACCCTGACCTTTATCCACTATGTAGCTGCTCGTTAGACTTCCCCACCCTGACCTTTATCCACTATGTAGCTGCTCGATAGAGACTTCCCCACCCTGACCTTTATCCACTATGTAGCTGCTCGATAGACTTCCCCACCCTGACCTTTATCCACTATGTAGCTGCTCGTTAGACTTCCCCACCCTGACCTTTATCCACTATGTAGCTGCTCGATAGAGACTTCCCCAACCTGACCTTTATCCACTATGTAGCTGCTCGAGAGAGACTTCCCTGACCTTTATCCACTATGTAGCTGCTCGATAGAGACTTCCCCAACCTGACCTTTATCCACTATGTAGCTGCTCGATAGAGACTTCCCCACCCTGACCTTTATCCACTATGTAGCTGCTCGATAGAGACTTCCCCACCCTGACCTTTATCCACTATGTAGCTGCTCGATAGAGACTTCCCCACCCTGACCTTTATCCACTATGTAGCTGCTCGATAGAGACTTCCCCACCCTGACCTATATCCACTATGTAGCTGCTCGTTAGAGACTTCCCCACCCTGACCTTTATCCACTATGTAGCTGCTCGTTAGACTTCCCCACCCTGACCTTTATCCACTATGTAGCTGCTCGATAGAGACTTCCCCACCCTGACCTTTATCCACTATGTAGCTGCTCGATAGAGACTTCCCCACCCTGACCTTTATCCACTATGTAGCTGCTCGATAGAGACTTCCCCACCCTGATCTTTATCCACTATGTAGCTGCTCGATAGAGACTTCCCCACCCTGACCTTTATCCACTATGTAGCTGCTCGATAGAGACTTCCCCACCCTGACCTTTATCCACTATGTAGCTGCTCGATAGAGACTTCCCCACCCTGACCTTTATCCACTATGTAGCTGCTCGATAGAGACTTCCCCACCCTGACCTTTATCCACTATGTAGCTGCTCGTTAGACTTCCCCACCCTGACCTTTATCCACTATGTAGCTGCTCGATAGAGACTTCCCCACCCTGACCTTTATCCACTATGTAGCTGCTCGATAGAGACTTCCCCACCCTGACCTTTATCCACTATGTAGCTGCTCGATAGAGACTTCCCCACCCTGACCTTTATCCACTATGTAGCTGCTCGTTAGACTTCCCCACCCTGACCTTTATCCACTATGTAGCTGCTCGAGAGACTTCCCCACCCTGACCTTTATCCACTATGTAGCTGCTCGATAGAGACTTCCCCACCCTGACCTTTATCCACTATGTAGCTGCTCGTTAGACTTCCCCACCCTGACCTTTATCCACTATGTAGCTGCTCGTTAGACTTCCCCACCCTGACCTTTATCCACTATGTAGCTGCTCGATAGAGACTTCCCCACCCTGACCTTTATCCACTATGTAGCTGCTCGATAGAGACTTCCCCACCCTGACCTTTATCCACTATGTAGCTGCTCGTTAGACTTCCCCACCCTGACCTTTATCCACTATGTAGCTGCTCGTTAGACTTCCCCACCCTGACCTTTATCCACTATGTAGCTGCTCGATAGAGACTTCCCCACCCTGACCTTTATCCACTATGTAGCTGCTCGATAGAGACTTCCCCACCCTGACCTTTATCCACTATGTAGCTGCTCGTTAGACTTCCCCACCCTGACCTTTATCCACTATGTAGCTGCTCGTTAGACTTCCCCACCCTGACCTTTATCCACTATGTAGCTGCTCGTTAGACTTCCCCACCCTGACCTTTATCCACTATGTAGCTGCTCGTTAGACTTCCCCACCCTGACCTTTATCCACTATGTAGCTGCTCGTTAGACTTCCCCACCCTGACCTTTATCCACTATGTAGCTGCTCGATAGAGACTTCCCCACCCTGACCTTTATCCACTATGTAGCTGCTCGAGAGAGACTTCCCCACCCTGACCTTTATCCACTATGTAGCTGCTCGTTAGACTTCCCCACCCTGACCTTTATCCACTATGTAGCTGCTCGTTAGACTTCCCCACCCTGACCTTTATCCACTATGTAGCTGCTCGATAGAGACTTCCCCACCCTGACCTTTATCCACTATGTAGCTGCTCGATAGAGACTTCCCCACCCTGACCTTTATCCACTATGTAGCTGCTCGATAGAGACTTCCCCACCCTGACCTTTATCCACTATGTAGCTGCTCGTTAGACTTCCCCACCCTGACCTTTATCCACTATGTAGCTGCTCGTTAGACTTCCCCACCCTGACCTTTATCCACTATGTAGCTGCTCGTTAGAGACTTCCCCACCCTGACCTTTATCCACTATGTAGCTGCTCGTTAGACTTCCCCACCCTGACCTTTATCCACTATGTAGCTGCTCGTTAGACTTCCCCACCCTGACCTTTATCCACTATGTAGCTGCTCGATAGAGACTTCCCCACCCTGACCTTTATCCACTATGTAGCTGCTCGATAGACTTCCCCACCCTGACCTTTATCCACTATGTAGCTGCTCGTTAGACTTCCCCACCCTGACCTTTATCTACTATGTAGCTGCTCGATAGAGACTTCCCCAACCTGACCTTTATCCACTATGTAGCTGCTCGAGAGAGACTTCCCTGACCTTTATCCACTATGTAGCTGCTCGATAGAGACTTCCCCAACCTGACCTTTATCCACTATGTAGCTGCTCGATAGAGACTTCCCCACCCTGACCTTTATCCACTATGTAGCTGCTCGATAGAGACTTCCCCACCCTGACCTTTATCCACTATGTAGCTGCTCGATAGAGACTTCCCCACCCTGACCTTTATCCACTATGTAGCTGCTCGATAGAGACTTCCCCACCCTGACCTTTATCCACTATGTAGCTGCTCGTTAGAGACTTCCCCACCCTGACCTTTATCCACTATGTAGCTGCTCGTTAGACTTCCCCACCCTGACCTTTATCCACTATGTAGCTGCTCGATAGAGACTTCCCCACCCTGACCTTTATCCACTATGTAGCTGCTCGATAGAGACTTCCCCACCCTGACCTTTATCCACTATGTAGCTGCTCGATAGAGACTTCCCCACCCTGATCTTTATCCACTATGTAGCTGCTCGATAGAGACTTCCCCACCCTGACCTTTATCCACTATGTAGCTGCTCGATAGAGACTTCCCCACCCTGACCTTTATCCACTATGTAGCTGCTCGAGAGACTTCCCCACCCTGACCTTTATCCACTATGTAGCTGCTCGATAGAGACTTCCCCACCCTGACCTTTATCCACTATGTAGCTGCTCGATAGAGACTTCCCCACCCTGACCTTTATCCACTATGTAGCTGCTCGATAGAGACTTCCCCACCCTGACCTTTATCCACTATGTAGCTGCTCGAGAGACTTCCCCACCCTGACCTTTATCCACTATGTAGCTGCTCGATAGAGACTTCCCCACCCTGACCTTTATCCACTATGTAGCTGCTCGTTAGACTTCCCCACCCTGACCTTTATCCACTATGTAGCTGCTCGATAGAGACTTCCCCACCCTGACCTTTATCCACTATGTAGCTGCTCGATAGAGACTTCCCCACCCTGACCTTTATCCACTATGTAGCTGCTCGATAGAGACTTCCCCACCCTGACCTTTATCCACTATGTAGCTGCTCGAGAGACTTCCCCACCCTGACCTTTATCCACTATGTAGCTGCTCGTTAGACTTCCCCACCCTGACCTTTATCCACTATGTAGCTGCTCGTTAGACTTCCCCACCCTGACCTTTATCCACTATGTAGCTGCTCGATAGAGACTTCCCCACCCTGACCTTTATCCACTATGTAGCTGCTCGATAGAGACTTCCCCACCCTGACCTTTATCCACTATGTAGCTGCTCGATAGAGACTTCCCCACCCTGACCTTTATCCACTATGTAGCTGCTCGATAGAGACTTCCCCACCCTGACCTTTATCCACTATGTAGCTGCTCGATAGAGACTTCCCCACCCTGACCTTTATCCACTATGTAGCTGCTCGTTAGACTTCCCCACCCTGACCTTTATCCACTATGTAGCTGCTCGTTAGACTTCCCCACCCTGACCTTTATCCACTATGTAGCTGCTCGTTAGACTTCCCCACCCTGACCTTTATCCACTATGTAGCTGCTCGATAGAGACTTCCCCAACCTGACCTTTATCCACTATGTAGCTGCTCGATAGAGACTTCCCCACCCTGACCTTTATCCACTATGTAGCTGCTCGATAGAGACTTCCCCACCCTGACCTTTATCCACTATGTAGCTGCTCGATAGAGACTTCCCCACCCTGACCTTTATCCACTATGTAGCTGCTCGATAGAGACTTCCCCACCCTGACCTTTATCCACTATGTAGCTGCTCGTTAGACTTCCCCACCCTGACCTTTATCCACTATGTAGCTGCTCGTTAGACTTCCCCACCCTGACCTTTATCCACTATGTAGCTGCTCGATAGAGACTTCCCCACCCTGACCTTTATCCACTATGTAGCTGCTCGATAGACTTCCCCACCCTGACCTTTATCCACTATGTAGCTGCTCGTTAGACTTCCCCACCCTGACCTTTATCTACTATGTAGCTGCTCGATAGAGACTTCCCCAACCTGACCTTTATCCACTATGTAGCTGCTCGAGAGAGACTTCCCTGACCTTTATCCACTATGTAGCTGCTCGATAGAGACTTCCCCAACCTGACCTTTATCCACTATGTAGCTGCTCGATAGAGACTTCCCCACCCTGACCTTTATCCACTATGTAGCTGCTCGATAGAGACTTCCCCACCCTGACCTTTATCCACTATGTAGCTGCTCGATAGAGACTTCCCCACCCTGACCTTTATCCACTATGTAGCTGCTCGATAGAGACTTCCCCACCCTGACCTTTATCCACTATGTAGCTGCTCGTTAGAGACTTCCCCACCCTGACCTTTATCCACTATGTAGCTGCTCGTTAGACTTCCCCACCCTGACCTTTATCCACTATGTAGCTGCTCGATAGAGACTTCCCCACCCTGACCTTTATCCACTATGTAGCTGCTCGATAGAGACTTCCCCACCCTGACCTTTATCCACTATGTAGCTGCTCGATAGAGACTTCCCCACCCTGATCTTTATCCACTATGTAGCTGCTCGATAGAGACTTCCCCACCCTGACCTTTATCCACTATGTAGCTGCTCGATAGAGACTTCCCCACCCTGACCTTTATCCACTATGTAGCTGCTCGAGAGACTTCCCCACCCTGACCTTTATCCACTATGTAGCTGCTCGATAGAGACTTCCCCACCCTGACCTTTATCCACTATGTAGCTGCTCGATAGAGACTTCCCCACCCTGACCTTTATCCACTATGTAGCTGCTCGATAGAGACTTCCCCACCCTGACCTTTATCCACTATGTAGCTGCTCGAGAGACTTCCCCACCCTGACCTTTATCCACTATGTAGCTGCTCGATAGAGACTTCCCCACCCTGACCTTTATCCACTATGTAGCTGCTCGTTAGACTTCCCCACCCTGACCTTTATCCACTATGTAGCTGCTCGATAGAGACTTCCCCACCCTGACCTTTATCCACTATGTAGCTGCTCGATAGAGACTTCCCCACCCTGACCTTTATCCACTATGTAGCTGCTCGATAGAGACTTCCCCACCCTGACCTTTATCCACTATGTAGCTGCTCGAGAGACTTCCCCACCCTGACCTTTATCCACTATGTAGCTGCTCGTTAGACTTCCCCACCCTGACCTTTATCCACTATGTAGCTGCTCGTTAGACTTCCCCACCCTGACCTTTATCCACTATGTAGCTGCTCGATAGAGACTTCCCCACCCTGACCTTTATCCACTATGTAGCTGCTCGATAGAGACTTCCCCACCCTGACCTTTATCCACTATGTAGCTGCTCGATAGAGACTTCCCCACCCTGACCTTTATCCACTATGTAGCTGCTCGATAGAGACTTCCCCACCCTGACCTTTATCCACTATGTAGCTGCTCGATAGAGACTTCCCCACCCTGACCTTTATCCACTATGTAGCTGCTCGTTAGACTTCCCCACCCTGACCTTTATCCACTATGTAGCTGCTCGTTAGACTTCCCCACCCTGACCTTTATCCACTATGTAGCTGCTCGTTAGACTTCCCCACCCTGACCTTTATCCACTATGTAGCTGCTCGATAGAGACTTCCCCAACCTGACCTTTATCCACTATGTAGCTGCTCGATAGAGACTTCCCCACCCTGACCTTTATCCACTATGTAGCTGCTCGATAGAGACTTCCCCACCCTGACCTTTATCCACTATGTAGCTGCTCGATAGAGACTTCCCCACCCTGACCTTTATCCACTATGTAGCTGCTCGTTAGACTTCCCCACCCTGACCTTTATCCACTATGTAGCTGCTCGATAGAGACTTCCCCACCCTGACCTTTATCCACTATGTAGCTGCTCGATAGAGACTTCCCCACCCTGACCTTTATCCACTATGTAGCTGCTCGATAGAGACTTCCCCACCCTGACCTTTATCCACTATGTAGCTGCTCGATAGAGACTTCCCCACCCTGACCTTTATCCACTATGTAGCTGCTCGATAGACTTCCCCACCCTGACCTTTATCCACTATGTAGCTGCTCGTTAGACTTCCCCACCCTGACCTTTATCCACTATGTAGCTGCTCGTTAGACTTCCCCACCCTGACCTTTATCCACTATGTAGCTGCTCGATAGAGACTTCCCCACCCTGACCTTTATCCACTATGTAGCTGCTCGATAGACTTCCCCACCCTGACCTTTATCCACTATGTAGCTGCTCGATAGAGACTTCCCCACCCTGACCTTTATCCACTATGTAGCTGCTCGATAGAGACTTCCCCACCCTGACCTTTATCCACTATGTAGCTGCTCGATAGAGACTTCCCCACCCCGACCTTTATCCACTATGTAGCTGCTCGAGAGAGACTTCCCCACCCTGACCTTTATCCACTTGTACGTTCTTCCTTCTAGCTACAACAGATCAAGCTTGATTAGCAACCCCTCCTTTCAGACCATATCACACGCCATCTCCACATCAAACAAAGACAGCCACAACCTTCCCCTTCTTCACCTGGGCCTTCCTGACCTCTGCTTCTAGGCAGACCACTGGGACCCGTAGTTCCCCTTCAATTCTGTGGCTATACTAACCCCCCAACTCTCCAGAAAGTTGGTTTGCCTCTCTGTAATCTACCTTAAACACGATGATTAGGGCTACTGGCCGATAGCTTGATGCCCTCGTTGGCTGCTCCCCTGGCTTCTGGATTGGCACCACTACTCCCTCGTTCCAGTACGGACTCCATGACATTATCCAGCGCCTCGTCACGGAAACGGGCCAACAGGACATAGCACAGCTCATCCTGCTCAGGTGAAGTTGACCCAAGAGACAACTGGCTTGTCTGATGCCTCTCCTAATGCCTCGAAGGTATTTCAGACGGTTGCTAGGTGACCTTGTTACTGAAGACTGGCTGTTTTTTATGATTTGCGTTTTGCTTTTCATGTATTGTTGTGTATAACAACGTGTATTTGAAATGTGTAGCTGTGTTGATGTGTATTGTGGTGCTATCCAGGGCTCATCTGGGAAAGATACCTTGGTCTCAGCTTCGACTCCCTGTCAAAAATAAAAGGTACAAAAAAATGAACCCAGCCTTGCCTATTGCCCTCTTCATCTCTGCCATAGTAGGGTGCTCCCCTCTCGTTCTCTCTCTCCTTCTGACAGAGGAGAAACGCTTTAGCCATCGTCTCCGCTTCCTCATCTGTTACTGCCATATCCTCCCACTCGTCAACACGGGATCCTATCCCTTCTGACCCCACTCATCCTCTTGATCATCCCCCACACTTCTCGCCCTTCCAATGCTAGCCTTGTGTATACGGTATGAAAGTGATCTGTCGTTTTCCAGGAAGTAGCCTTGTAGTCTATTCACCTTCGTAGGAGTTTTGAATGGTTTTCATTATAAAAACATCATCAAATGCATCTGGGAGAAGTACATTCATCCACAAACAAGAATATAATCTCAATGCTGATTGGCTGACAGCCTTGGTATATTAAAGCAATAAAGCCCGAGGGGGTGTGGTATATGGCCAATATACCACCAAGTTTATAATCTTTCACAAATTTGATGATAGAATTGTCAAAGCCCATTCAAAAAAAGATTAGGTGGGGACAGGACCCCGGAAGCATGACGCAGGATGACGCCACCTGCACATGGCATTTCCAGACTGATTACCACTGTAGCGAATCAGAATGCAAGCTCCCGAGACCTCTGGGTGGTTGTACCAGGCCAGATCCTCTCCACTAAAACCAGAAACACATATGTTGAGAGGTGTTGTAATAGTGGCATGCCATAATGTAAATGTCATTAACAACACGTGCTGACTCTGGACAATGAAAGGACTAGCACATTCACTATCTATACTTTTATTTACATTGTTCACGTAACATGATTATGACATCACGTTACATGATTATGACATCAGGTAACATGATTATGACATACTATCCATATCAATATTCCACAAACACCTCATTCTGAAATGATTGTCCACACACACACACACACACACACACACACACACACACACACACACACACACACACACACACCTTCTTTCAGCAATATCCTACTCTGAACAATCTCGACTTTCTAAAATAACTAACATCGTTTGCTAAGATTATGAACATTGATATTAAAAGACAAGTTATTGTAAGTGTAAAGAACAGGGAAGAAGAGCTATTCTATGGACTACAAACCTACTATTTGGATTGTTGCATAATTAGCATATTATCACATGACTGAACCTTACTAAAATAGAAAGAACATTGATCACTTTTATTAAAATGCTTATAGATACCACCAGCTAGTTTGCTGTCATTTCTTACGTTGGATTGATTGACTTGTGTATCAGTATGTTGTTTATCTGCTTTATACTGTTCAGTCTGCTGTCTTTATGCACCTTTTCATGCTTTTTTTAGAGTTTAAATGTATTTGATACAAATTGGCTTAACCTCGAAACCATTAACCTTTCACAAAAACTTTGCTCACTTAAAATAAAATACAATTCTTGGAAACATGCATCAGTGTGCAGATATATTTTTGTACATTATGAGGTCATCATTGTTCATCATTCCCAGTCTAAACCGGCACCTCGTTAGGAGACCAATGGTCATCAGGCGGCACTCTCAATCATCACCCTTCTCCACCCTACTAGCATCCACTAACTGTAGAGGCTCCTCCTCTTCCTCTTCACCCTTCTCCACCCTACTAGCATCCACTAACTGTAGAGGCTCCTCCTCTTCCTCTTCTCCACCCTACTAGCATCCACTAACTGTAGAGGCTCCTCCTCTTCCTCTTCACCCTTCTCCACCCTACTAGCATCCACTAACTGTAGAGGCTCCTCCTCTTCCTCTTCTCCACCCTACTAGCATCCACTAACTGTAGAGGCTCCTCCTCTTCCTCTTCACCCTTCTCCACCCTACTAGCATCCACTAACTGTAGAGGCTCCTCCTCTTCCTCTTCTCCACCCTACTAGCATCCACTAACTGTAGAGGCTCCTCCTCTTCCTCTTCACCCTTCTCCACCCTACTAGCATCCACTAACTGTAGAGGCTCCTCCTCTTCCTCTTCACCCTTCTCCACCCTACTAGCATCCACTAACTGTAGAGGCTCCTCCTCTTCCTCTTCACCCTTCTCCACCCTACTAGCATCCACTAACTGTAGAGGCTCCTCCTCTTCCTCTTCACCCTTCTCCACCCTACTAGCATCCACTAACTGTAGAGGCTCCTCCTCTTCCTCTTCACCCTTCTCCACCCTACTAGCATCCACTAACTGTAGAGGCTCCTCCTCTTCACCCTTCTCCACCCTACTAGCATCCACTAACTGTAGAGGCTCCTCCTCTTCCTCTTCACCCTTCTCCACCCTACTAGCATCCACTAACTGTAGAGGCTCCTCCTCTTCCTCTTCACCCTTCTCCACCCTACTAGCATCCACTAACTGTAGAGGCTCCTCCTCCTCCTCTCCACCCTACTAGCATCCACTAACTGTAGAGGCTCCTCCTTTTCCTCTTCATCCTATTAGCATCCACTAACTGTAGAGGCTCCTCCTCTTCACCCTACTAGCATCCACTAACTGTAGAGGCTCCTCCTCCTCCTCTTCACCCTACTAGCATCCACTAACTGTAGAGGCTCCTCCTCCTCACCCTACTAGCATCCACTAACTGTAGAGGCTCCTCCTCCTCCTCTTCACCCTACTAGCATCCACTAACAGCGGAGGGAGCCTCCACTTCTTCATCATCATCAATACTCATGGAATCCTCTTCACATCTTTAGTCAGATCCTCTTCAGTGTTTGTGTTCTGATGGATCTTCTTGTGTCGTCCCAGCTTCATAGAACTGGTGAAGCTCTTACCACATTCAGCACAGCTGTACGGTCTTTCTCCTGTATGAGATCTGATGTGTATCGTGAGTTCAGAAGCTTTTCTGAAGGTTTTCTCACAGACAGAGCAGGAGAAAGGTCTCTCTCCCGAGTGCGTCCGTAGGTGTTCTTTCAGGCGCCCTGCTTGAGAGAAACTATTCCCACACACAAAGCAGCAGTGGGGTTTTTCTCCTGTGTGTAACTGCTGGTGTCTTTTCAAGGCTGAGGAGAAGCTGAACCGCTTGTCACAGTGGGGGCAGGGGTACGGTTTCTCTCCAGTGTGTACTTTCTGGTGGTCTTGCAGATGTCTTTTCTGAGTGAACTGCTTCTCGCACACAGAGCAACTGAAAGGCTTCTCTCCTGTGTGGATCCTCATGTGTAACTTGAATGCGGACAACTTCTGGCAATCTCTCCTACATATGTTACAGGTATAAGGACTCTCCCCCAGGTGGACTTTGCTGTGTGTTTTGAGGTACGACGCAGTAGTGAAGCGCTTCCCACACACAGAGCAGCAGTGTGGTTTCTCTCCCGAGTGTGTCGGGTAGTGTTCCTTCAGACGTGACAGTTGAACGAAACCTTTCCCACACACTGTGCAAGTGTGAGGTTTCTCTTCTCTGTGTAACTTCTTGTGTCTATTCAGAGCTATGGTGGAACCGAACATCTTGTCGCAGTCTGAGCAACCATAAGGTTTTTCAACTGAATGTACACTCTCGTGTCTTCGCAGATGTCCTTTGTGGTTGAACTGCTTCCCACACACATGGCAGCTGTACCTCAGAGCTGTATTGTGGTTCACCTGGTGTTGTTCAGTTTCTCCTGATGTTGACGGACTCTCCTCTTCCTCACAACTCAGACGATTGAGACGAGGAGGATCCAAGTCCAATCCAACTTCTTCTCCATCAGAATTGATCAGGACACCAAATTCCTCCTCATCTTCCTCCTCCAGTCCCTCGTTTTTAGCATTCATCTCAGGTGTTTGGTTGTGGTTGTCAAACTCAACAGGTAGTGGTAGTCCAGGTGGTAGATGGGTCTTCTGATGTTTCCATAGGTTGTGGGAACTGGTGAAGCTCTGGCCACATTCAGCGCAGCTGTAAGGTTTCTCACCTGTGTGATCTCTGTGGTGTACTTTAAGGTCTGCTGGTCTTGCAAAAGTCTTCCTGCATACAGAGCAGGAGTAAGGTTTCTCTCCTGTGTGCGTCCGGAAATGTTGCGTCAAACGTGATGATTGGGTAAAACTCTTCCCACACACAGAGCAGGGGTAAGGTTTCTCTCCAGTGTGTGTCAGCAGGTGTATTTTCATGGCACCCAAATGGGCAAACTTCATCCCACAGGTCGGGCAGTGGTAAGGTTTCTCTCCAGTGTGTGTTTTCAGGTGTGCTTTCAGGTGTCCTTTCTCACGGAATTGGTTTCCACACAAAGTACAGGGGTAAGGCTTCTCTCCTGTATGAATTCTCATGTGTTTTTGTAGTGCCGATAATTTTTGGCAGTCTTTTCCACACACTGAACAGCAGTGAGAGCTCTTAGCGGTGTGATTCTCCTGGTGATGTTCAGGTACTCCTGATGTAGAGGGACTCTCTTCAATGTCAGAACTCTGATTGGGATTATATCCTGCGTGAAAAAATTTGGAACGGGTTAAACAAAGCAGCAGACAAGTCAAGAGAAAATTCCCAGGCTTTCCTGATATCCTGGCTGGAGTATTCCGGATTTCCTGTTTATTACCTCCTGATTCCGGGAATCTTCCAACCAGGATTTCTGAAAAACCTGGGCATTTTGGGAAACTTATCCGACTCACAAACTCATCTCAACTTACCAAGAAGAGAAGGATCCCAGTCCATTTCTTCTCCATCAGAATTAATCAGCCCAACAAATTCCTCCTCCTCTTCTTCCTCCTCCTCCTCTTCTTCCTCCTCTTCTTCCTCCTCCAGTTCTTCAGTTTTAATCTTCAGTCCAAGTGTTCGGTCCTCCTCTTTAACGTTAACAGTCATCCCAGCAGTTTGAGTGGAGGCTTCACTATGGCTCTGGTCAGAAGGCAGGGACTCTGTGGGTTTGTGCCCAGCCTGGTGAGAAAATAAACATTTATTTAGGATGGAGAAAAACAATTAAAATGGTTCAAATTGCCTTAAAATGTTATTTTTGGTCCACCAGCCACAAAAAGAATTTACCAGCTAAATTAGTTATTTTCTGCTTAAATGACACCAACAAAACACACAAAAACAGATGTGCTTCGTAACGTTTCAAAAACAATACATTTATTACTCACTTTTTTGTGACCCCTTTAAGGGCTGTGGGTTACCGTGGTAACGGGACTCGAGTCATGTTTGTGCCTGTGAGATTGAGTCTGACTAGTAGAAGTGCTACCTTCTCTTCCCTGGCGGTTGAAACTCAAACATTGAAAAACCAAACTAGCTTGTGAACAAAATCATGTAAATAGCCAAGAAACACAAGGACAAAGTTACACTTCAGTAGACTTTTCAAGTAAATTAGACCAACTTTTTAACCTGTGCGCAGCGCTTCTAAAAATGAATATTTTACTCAGCTCTTCACGTGCGCACAGCCCGCAGTGTTGCAGCAAGAGGTGGGATAGGCTATATTAGTCGCAGTTCTTGGACTTTGTGCGATTCATTTTCCATTTAAGAAACAAAACGGCAGCAATACTTCGAAAACAGCTACTGCAGCATTTCCTTTTCATACCTGACTATAAATGTGATCATACCTGACTATAAATGTGATCATACCTGACTATAAATGTGATCATACTTGACTATTTATATTCACAAAAGCAAGTGAAATGCTGGCACTGTGAAGCCCTGACCACCCGCCAACGTGGCTTGTGAAAAAGACATTTAGCCAAAATCTACCCGCATTTGGCAGATGGTTGATGTTCATTTTAGGCCCTGGCCACCAGAATGATAAGACATTGGAGTCACTTTACCAGAATACAGATTAAACTTCTGTGTTCTTGTGACAGTGCAAGTGGTTTCACACTGTCTAGGGGGCCGGGCAGAGTCAATGAGACTCAAAGGTGAAGGAGACAGCGGGATGCAAACAGACTGGCTTTTATTAAGATAAAAGGCTGATTAAATCTTGGCTTTTCCAGAGCTCTACAGGGTCACACTTTAAAATTGAGTTAACAAAACCATCAAGTCAACAGGACTAGCCAAAAGCTGCAGGACAGGACTAGCCACACCTTCGTTAAGGGGACCACGCTCAGCTGGTATCCAGGCTTGGCCCTGCTGCACCACAGTCCTGCATTGAGAATGTTTGTAAATGTTTTATTTTATTTAACCTTTATTTAACTAGGCAAGTCAGTTAAGAACAAATTCTTACTTAAAATGACAGCCTACCGGGAACAGTGGGTTAACTGCCTTGTTCAGGGGCAGACGGCAGATTTTTACCTTGTCAGCTCAGAGATTTGATCCAGCAAACTTTTGGTTACTGGCCCAACGCTCTAACCACTAGGCTCTAACCACTAGCCTCTAACCACCAGGCTCTAACCACCAGGCTCTAACCACCAGGCTCTAACCACCAGGCTCTAACCACTAGGCTCTAACCACTAGGCTAATGCTTACTCCAGGGCTAGTCTTCATCTGTGTCTGGGATATGGGCCTTTAGATTTAAAGGTGAAAGATTGGCCCTATATGAAGGACAAAAGATTAGCTGCAACTTGGACAAATGTTTGGTTGATAGGATAATAACTTCCACCGACCTTGACCAGTATATTCTGGAAGACAGCAGCATCTTGTAGAAGTAGAATCCCACTCCCAGTAGCCTGATTAAGGCTCACAGCCCCACAGATCCCTGAAGAGTTACGCTGGTGTCTCAGTAGGTTCTCAGAGAGCGAGAACCTCATTCCACAACTGGAGCACTGGTACGGTTTCTCTCCAGTGTGAACTCTCTGGTGTTTCAGCAGCTTTGACTCGATAGTGAAACTCTTCCCACATTCGGTGCATTGGTAGAGGTTCTCCCCAGTGTGGATTCTCTGATGTTCCTTCAGCTTGGTTGAAGTGGAGAAGCTCTGGTCACAATGGAAACAGTTGTAGAAGTTGACTCCAGTGTGTGATTGGGCATGTATCTTCAAGGACACCAGTTGAGCAAATCCCTTACCGCATTCTCCACATTGGTACGGTGTTTCTCCGGTGTGGAGTCGTTCATGCTTCACCAGTGTCCCAGATAGAGCAAAGCGCTTGGGGCAGTAGGAGCAGCAGTAAGGTCTCTCGCCGGTGTGCACTCTCTCATGGTTCTTCAGCTTGGCCGCAGTGGAGAAAGTCTTTTCACAGTGAGCGCAGAGGAAAGGTTTCTCCCCTGTGTGTGTCTGCTGGTGAGATTTCAGGTGCGCCAACTGAGAAAAACTCTTCCCGCACTCGGGGCAGCTATAAGGTTTCTCACCCGAGTGCAACAACTGGTGTCTCTTCAAGTCTCCCATGTGAGTAAATCTGCTCCCACAGTCAGAGCAGGGGTACGGTTTCTCTCCACTGTGCACTTTCTGGTGCGTCTTCAGGTTTGCGGCTTGGGAGAAGCCCTTCCCACACACCATACACTCGTAAGGCTTCTCTCCTGTGTGTGTTCTCTGGTGTAGCATTAGTTTATAGGAGCTGGATAGTTCTTTTCCACACGTTGAACAGATGTGAGGGCCCAGAGCTTTGTTGTTCTCCTGGTGTTGGTCAGGTTCACCTAATGTAGAGGGACTCTCCTCACTGTCAGAGCAATGGTCAGGTCTCTCTGCTGTGGTAAAGAGGTAGTATGGATAAGTAAGCACCTTAAATATGTGAAGATTTGAGACTGTCAATAATATAGATGTTTCTTAATTTGGGTAATTGGAAATACACAATATATTTATATTTCCTAAAATAATGTAAACTCGCATGTGTAGGCTAACCCATACCTTAACAAATTAACCTTTGAACTCACCAAAAGCAGGATCTTCCTCCTCTTCTTTTACTTTGACATCCAGTACTAGACTGAAACCAGACTCCTCTACAGCTGTGGGTTCAACCTGGTCGTTTTGGTCAACACAAGCCTAGGATTAATAATCAGACAACTCATTCAATATAATATGTCAACAGCAGCATTAATCTTAGTTATATTGTTGTAAGGGCCTTAACCTCTCTTGGGTAGGGGGCAGTATTTTGATGTCCGGATGAAGAAGGTGCCCAGAGTAAACTGCCTGCTACTCAGTCCCAGAAGCTAAGATATGAATATTATTAGTAGATTTGGATAGAAAACACTCTGGAGTTTCTAAAACTGTTTGAATGATGTCTGTGAGTATAACAGAACTCATATGGCAGGCAAAAACCTGAGAAAAGATCCAACCAGGAAGTGTGGAAATCTGAGGTTTGTAGATTTTCAAGTGATTCCCGATCCAATGTGTGGGGGTCATATTGCACTTCCTTAGGCTTCCACTAGATGTCAACAGTCTTTAGAACATTGTTTCATGCTTCTACTGTGAATGGGGAGAGAATAAGAGGTCCTGGAGTCAGATGAGGCGCGCGCTCACGTGAGCCTTAGCTGTGTTCCTTTTCTTTTCTGAAGACATTGGAATTGTCCGGTTGGAATATTATGGAAGATTTATGATAAAAACATCCTAAAGATTGATTCTCTACATCATTTGACATGTTTCTACGAACTGTAATATAACTTTTTTGACTTTTCGTCTGAACTCACTGCGTGAGCACAGTGGATTTGGATTACTCGACTGAACGCGCTAACAAAATTGAGGTATTTGGACATAAAGGATGGACTTTATCGAAACAAATGAACATTTATTGTGGAACTGGGATTCCTGGGAGTGCATTCCGATGAAGATCATCAAAGGTAAGTGAATATTTATAATGCTATTTCTGAGTTTTGTTGACTCCACAAAATGGCTGGTTTGGTTTTGTGACTGAGCGCCGTACTCAGATTATTGCAAAGTTTGCTTTCACTGTAAAGCTTTTTTGAAATCTGACGCAGCGGTTGCATTAAGGAGAAGTGTATCTATAATTCTTTGAATAACAGTTGAATATTTTATCAACGTTTATGATGAGTATTTCTGTAAATTGATGTGCTCATTCACCGGACGTTTTGGGAGGCAAAACATTTCTGAACATTACACGCCTATGTAAAATGGGGTTTTTGGATATAAATATGAACTTTATTGAGCAAAACATACATGTATTGTGTAACATGAAGTCCTATGAGTGCCATCTGATGAAGATCATCAAAGGTTAGTGATTCATTTTAGCTGTATTTCTGTTTTTTGTGACGCCTCTTCTTGCTTGGCAAATGGCTGTGTGGTTTTTCTTGTCTAGGTGCTGTCCTAACATAATCTACTGCTATGCTTTCGCCGTAAAGCCTTTTTGAAATCGGACAGTGTGGTTGGATTAATGAGAAGATTATCTTTAAAATGGTGTATAATACTTGTATGTGTGAGAAATTTGAATTATGAGATTTTTGTTGTTTTGAATTTGGCGCTCTGCAATTTCACTGGCTGTTGGCGAGGTGGGATGATACTGTCCCACATACCCTAGAGAAGTTAACCTCTCTGGGCTAGGTGGGACGTTAGCGTCCCACTCTATTCAACAGCCAGTGGAATCGCGTGGCGCGAATACAAATACCTCAAAAATGCTATAACTTCAATTTCTCAAACATATGACTATTTTACACCATTTGAAAGATAAGACTTTCGTTAATCCAACCACATTGTCCGATTTCAAAAAGTCTTTACAGTGAAAGCAAAACATTAGATTATGTCAGGAGAGTACCCAGCCAAAAATAATCACACAGCCATTTTCAAAGCAAGCACCCAAAACCACAGCTAAATGCAGCACTAACCTTTGATGATCTTCATCAGATGACACTCCTAGGACATTATGTTATACAATACATGCATGTTTTGTTCAATCAAGTTCATATTTATATCAAAAACCAGCTTTTTACATTAGCATGTGATGTTCAGAACTAGCATACCCACCGAAAACTTCCGGTGAATTTACTAAATTACTCATCATAAACGTTGACAAAATACATACATTATTTTAAGAATTATAGATACAGAACTCCTTTATGCAACCGTTATGTCAGATTTTAAAATAGCTTTTCGGCGAAAGCACATTTTGCAATATTCTGAGTACATAGCTCAGCCATCACAGGCTAGCAATTCAGACACCCGCCAACGTCGAGGGAACCTAAACTCAGAATTACTATTAGAAAAATTGGATTACCTTTGCTGTTCTTCGTCAGAATGCACTCCCAGGACTTCTACTTCAACAACAAATGTTGTTTTGGTTCCAAATAATCCATAGTTATATCCAAATACCTCCGTTTTGTTCGTGCGTTCAGGTCACTATCCAAAGGGTAATGCGCGAGCGCATTTCGTGACAAATAATTTCAAAATATTCCATTACCGTACTTAGAAGCATGTCAAACGCTGTTTAAAATCAATTTGTATGCTATTTTTCTCGTAAAATAGCGATAATATTCCAACCGGACAACGTTGTATTCATTCAAAGAGGGAAAGAAAAAAATGGCGAGGTCTCGTGAACGCGCATCTCCAGTCTCTCTGTCCCCAGGCAGACCACTGACAAACTCTGCTCCTGTTATCTGCCCAGAGACAGGAGACGCGTCAATCCGCTTTCTGAAGGCTTTAGAGAGCCAATGGAAGCCTTAGAAAGTGTCACGTAACAGCACAGATGCTGTAATTTCGATAGAGATGCAACAGAAGGACTACAAATTGTCAGACAGGTCACTTCCTGCATGGAATCTTCTCAGGTTTTTGCCTGCCATATGAGTTCTGTTATACTCACAGACACCATTCAAACAGTTTTAGAAACTTTAGAGTGTTTTCTATCCAAATCGACTAATAATATGCATATTCTCGTTTTTGGGCAAGAGTAGTAACCAGTTTAAATCGGGATCGTTTTTTATCCGGACTTGAAAATACTGCCCCCTAGCCCAGACAGGTTAATGACTGGTTTAAGGGTGCAAAATTCCAGTAACTTTCTTAAAAATTCCCAGGTTTTCCAGAAATACAGGTTGGAAGATTCCTGGAATCAGAAGAAAATAAGCAGGAAATCTGGAATCCACCAACACGGATTTCTAGAAAAACCTTTTTAAGAAAGAAAATAAATACAAAATTGCACTGGATACACCATATAAACCTACCTTATTGGTACCATCCACAGCAGACGCCTCCTGCTGCTGTGACCCACCCTGTATACCTTCATGGATACGACGACGGTGACTAGTTCTATTCGCTGACGAGGAGAAACTCTTCCCGCAGTCGGAGCACTGGAATGGTTTCTCTCCGGTGTGAACCCTCTGGTGTCTTTTAAGGAGTGACGATGATGAGAACCTCTTCTCGCATTGAGAGCAGTGGTACGGTTTCTCTCCGGTGTGCTGGCGCATGTGTATCTTTAAGGTCCATGGCTGAGTGAATTCCTTCCCGCATTCTGAGCAGCTGTACGGCTTGGCGGTACTATTCGCTTCGCTTATATGGGATTGTTCATGTCTCGTTAGAGAGCTTGGGAAAACAAAGGTCTTTTTGCAGGTGGAACACTGGTAAGGTCTCTCCCCAGTGTGCATCCTCTGGTGCATCTTGAGCTCTGCTGCAGAGTTGCAGCCCCTCTCACACTCAGAGCATGGGAAAGGTTTCTTCATGCTGAGTCTCTGCTTCTCTCCGGCGTGCGTCATCATGTGGACCTTCAAGTGCCACATACGTGAGAAACTCTTCCCACACACAGAGCAGTGGCAAGGTTTCTCTCCGGTGTGTGTCCGATGGTGTAGTTTTAACTCTCCTTGGCTGACAAACCTCTTCCAACAGTCCTTTTCTGGGCAGGTGTACGGTTTCTCTCCTGTGTGCAACCTCTCATGTGTTTTGAGGGTCCCTGTATCACTGAATCTCTTCCCGCACACAGAGCAAGGATATGGTTTCTCTCCTGTGTGTGTTCTCAGATGTCTCTGTAGTTTTGATGGGTGAGGAAACTCTTTCCCACACTCCGGGCAGCAGTAAAAGGTCTTCTTAGCTGTGTGATTCTCCTGGTGTTGTTCTGCTGATGCCTCATCACTAGAGCTGGGGTTTGGACTCTCTCCTGTTACAACAGTAAGGATAAAACAAGTTATGGTGCGTCCCAGATGCCACCCTATTTCCTATATAGTGCACTACTTTTGACCTGGACCCTGGTCAAGGGTAGTGCACTATACAGGAACTAGGGTATCATAATCTACTGTAACGCTCTATGTTCATGTATTAAACTAATAAATCATCTCCCCGAGGGGCATTAAAGTATCCTCAGTGGGATTAAAAGTATTGACCATCTGTGGGTAGAGGCTGTGGGTAGGGAGCTGTGGGTAGGGGTCTGTAGGTAGGAGGCTGTGGGTAGGGGGCTGTGGGTAGAGGGTGTGGGTAGGGTGTTGTGGGTAGGGAGCTGTGGGTAGGGGGTTGTGGGTAGGGGCTGTGGGTAGGAGGCTATGGGTAGAGGCTGTGGGTAGGGGGTTGAGGGTAGGGGGCTGTGGGTAGGGGGTTGTGGGTAGGAGGCTATGGGTAGAGGCTGTGGGTAGGGGGTTGTGGGTAGGGGGTTATGGGTAGAGGGCTGTGCTTAGGAGGCTGTGGGTAGGGGCTGTGGGTAAGTGGCTGTGGGTAGGGGGTTGTGGGTAGGGGCTGTGGGTAGGAGGCTATGGGTAGAGGCTGTGGGTAGGGGGTTGTGGGTAGAGGGTTGTGGGTAGGGGGCTGTGGGTAGGGGGTTGTGGGTAGGAGGCTGTGTGTAGGGGGCTGTGGGTAGGTGGCTGTGGGTAGGAGGCTGTGGGTAGGGGCTGTGGGTAGGAGGTTGTGGGTAGGGGGCTGTGGGTAGGGAGCTGTGGGTAGGGGGCTGTAGGTAGGAGGCTGTGGGTAGGGGGCTGTGGGTAGGGGCAGTGGGTAGGGGGTTGTGGGTAGAGGGTTGTGGGTAGGGGGTTGTGGGTAGGCGGCTGTGGGTAGGTAGCTGTGGGTAGGTGGCTGTGGGTAGGAGGCTGTGGGTAGGGGCTGTGGGTAGGAGGTTGTGGGTAGGGCTGTGGGTAGGGAGCTGTGGGTAGGGGGCTGTGGGTAGGAGGCTGTGGGTAGGGAGGTGTGGGTAGGAGGCTGTGTGTAGGGTAGTGTGGGTAGGGGCTGTGGGTAGGGGGTTGTGGGTAGAGGCTGTGGGTAGGGGGTTGTGGGTAGGGGAGTGTGGGTAGGGGAGTGTGGGTAGGGGGCTGTGGGTAGGAGGCTATGGGTAGGTGGTTGTGGGTAGGAGGCTGTGGGTAGGGCACTGTAGGTAGGAGGCTGTGTGTAGGGAAGTGTGGGTAGGGGCTGTGGGTAGAGGCTGTGGGTAGGGGTGGTGGGTAAGATGCTGTGGGTAGGGGGGTGTGGGTAGGGGGGTGTGGGTAGGAGGCTGTGTGTAGGGTAGTGTGGGTAGGGGCTGTGGGTAGGGGGTTGTGGGTAGAGGCTGTGGGTAGGGGGTTGTGGGTAGGGGAGTGTGGGTAGGGGAGTGTGGGTAGGGGGCTGTGGGTAGGAGGCTATGGGTAGGTGGTTGTGGGTAGCGGAGTGTGGGTAGGAGGCTGTGGGTAGGAGGCTATGGGTAGGCGGCTATGGGTAGGAGGCTATGGGTAGGGGGTTGTGGGTAGGGAGCTGTGGGTAGGGTGCTGTGGGTAGGAGGCTATGGGTAGGAGGCTATGGGTAGGGGGTGGGTAGGAGGCTGTGGGTAGGGAGCTGTGGGTAGAAGGCTGTAGGTAGGGGGCTGTAGGTAGGGGCTGTAGGTAGGGGGTTGTGGGTAGGAGGCTGTAGGTAGGAGGCTGTAGGTAGGAGGCTGTAGGTAGGGGCTGTAGGTAGGAGGCTGTAGGTAGGGGCTGTAGGTAGGAGGCTGTAGGTAGGGGGCTGTAGGTAGGAGGCTGTAGGTAGGGGCTGTAGGGAGGGAGTTGTGGGTAGGAGGCTGTAGGTAGGGGGTTGTGGGTAGGAGGCTGTAGGTAGGGGGCTGTAGGTAGGAGGCTGTAGGTAGGGGGTTGTGGGTAGAAGGCTGTAGGTAGGGGGCTGTAGGTAGGAGGCTGTAGGTAGGGGCTGTAGGTAGGGGGTTGTGGGTAGGAGGCTGTAGGTAGGAGGCTGTAGGTATGGGGCTGTAGGTAGAGGGTTGTGGGTAGGAGGCTGTAGTTATGGGGCTGTGGGTAGAGGGTTGTGGGTAGGAGGCTGTAGGTAGGGGGTTGTGGGTAGGAGGCTGTAGGTATGGGGCTGTGGGTAGAGGGTTGTGGGTAGGAGGCTGTAGGTAGGGGGTTGTGGGTAGGAGGCTGTAGGTAGGGGGCTGTGACGGAAAGACCATCATGAAAATAAAATAACCATCAAAACCATTTAAAATAGGCCAACATTTATTTTAGGAATTTTATTTCAAATGTAATATTATTAACTATATTTTCATGTAAACTGTTTTGCTAACTTAGTTTTGCCTATTAAACTTTCTAGATCTCCCTCTTTCCAACTGTGGTTTGATGGTCCAGCAGCTGATCTGCTAGAGGAGCAGGGTGCTACAGGCTACAGCACTTCAGGAAACAAAATGGCTTCATGCGGCAACTTCCTTTGATACCACGCACATTTTCATTGCTCGGTAGTAAATAAATAAATCTGTCATCTTTAAAACAAAAGTTGGATGTGTCTGACTAGAACTTTATCGCCCCCTAGTGGCGAAGGAGACGTGTTGATGAAAGTTGGCATCATGTGGAATTAAAATCGCCCCGGCAACAAGGAAAGCAGGTCCGGGACCAGGCTAATTAAATTGCCCACATGGGACAATAAAGCTGGAATCTTTAATGGTGAAACTAACACGTCCCTTTAATATTACAAGAAAGACATTACTGTAAACAACCAACACTGTTCTTCCCCCTCAGACGTCATTACAACCAACACTGTTATTTCTCCCCTCAGACCTCATTACAACCAACACTGTTATTTCTCCCCTCAGACCTCATTACAACCAACACTGTTATTTCTCCCCTCAGACCTCATTACAACCAACACTGTTATTTCTCCCCTCAGACCTCATTACAACCAACACTGTTATTTCTCCCCTCAGACCTCATTACAACCAACACTGTTATTTCTCCCCTCAGACCTCATTACAACCAACACTGTTATTTCTCCCCTCAGAGCTCATTACAACCAACACTGTTATTTTCCTCATTAAAACCAACACTGTTATTTTCCTCATTAAAACCAACACTGTTATTTTCCTCACTACAACCAACAGTTATTTTCCTCCTCACACATCATTGCATGGGTGACAGAACAGCAGATACGGCAACAACAACCAAAAATACCACACAAAACATAATAAAATAACAAAGTGTCTGAGGCAAACAGTGGATCTGTTTCCCCTAATGAGGATTCCATCTTAAAAGACCCATCAAATTGAACTGTCCTCTTGAGAGAACCATTTTATTTCTAGTTAACATTCAGTCGGCTACTTACCTGTATAATTAAAACTCCACTCCTCTAAATCTTCTTCCTCCTCCTCCTCTTTGACTACGATGTTAAATCTAGGTATTTCACTGAAGCTGTCAAGGCCTCCAGGGTAACCAATCTCCTGCCCCTGCGGTGTGTAGTCCCGGTCACCGTGGTTACCGTCAGGACCTAGTGACAGTGTTGGTTGGGGTTCAGTGGAGCAGGATGGGGACGGCCCACCAAAGTCCTAGAATACAGAATCAAATCAAACTGTATTTAAATCACAAACATAAACAGCCAGTGCCAGTTGTCAGTTAAAAAACGACATCATCATTTAAGGACCACATTCTTCTGACACATTAGCCTGCTGTGGGTTTACAAGCCTGTCTGAAAGATATTCTACAGTGACCCTTGACCCTATTCACACACTAGCCTGCTGTGGGTTTACAAGCCTGTCTGAAAGATATTCTACAGTGACCCATGACCCTATTCACACACTAGCCTGCTGTAGGTTTACAAGTACAAGCCTGTCTGAAAGATATTCTACAGTGACCCTTGACCCTATTCACACACTAGCCTGCTGTAGGTTTACAAGTACAAGCCTGTCTGAAAGATATTCTACAGTGACCCTTGACCCTATTCACACACATTCGCCTGCTGTAGGTTTACAAGTACAAGCCTGTCTGAAAGGGATTCTACGGTGACCCTTGACCCTATTCCCTCAGGGAGTCTCAGGGAGAGTAGGAATATGCACACACAAAAAAATAAACACATTTCCAATTTACACGTGTATTAATACATACTGGTACATGTGTACTAATACATACTTGTACATGTGTGAAACAGGACAGATAATCACCCCCCCCCACCCACATTATTATTAGCTTGGTACATGAAAGACAGATTTGCATTGATGTAAGTGAGCTGCCAGAAACTCTTCTGTCCAGTTCAGTCTCTTATTACCGTCCTGCACCGCAGCCACCTGATCAGGGTTCCGTGTTCATAAAACCTCTCAGCAGTAGGAGTGCTGATCTAGGATCAGTTTGGTTGTGTTTCATAAAACCTCTCAGCAGTAGGAGTGCTGATCTAGGATCAGTTTGGTCGTGTTTCATAAAACCTCTCAGCAGTAGGAGTGCTGATCTAGGATCAGTTTGGTCGTGTTTCATAAAACCTCTCAGCAGTAGGAGTGCTGATCTAGGATCAGTTTGGTTGTGTTTCATAAAACCTCTCAGCAGTAGGAGTGCTGATCTAGGATCAGTTTGGTCGTGTTTCATAAAACCTCTCAGCAGTTGGAGTGCTGATCTAGGATCAGTTTGGTCGTGTTTCATAAAACCTCTCAGCAGTAGGAGTGCTGATCTAGGATCAGTTTGGTCGTGTTTCATAAAACCTCTCAGCAGTAGGAGTGCTGATCTAGGATCAGTTTGGTCGTGTTTCATAAAACCTCTCAGCAGTTGGAGTGCTGATCTAGGATCAGTTTGGTCGTGTTTCATAAAACCTCTCAGCAGTAGGAGTGCTGATCTAGGATCAGTTTGGTCGTGTTTCATAAAACCTCTCAGCAGTAGGAGTGCTGATCTAGGATCAGTTTGGTCGTGTTTCATAAAACCTCTCAGCAGTAGGAGTGCTGATCTAGGATCAGTTTGGTTGTGTTTCATAAAACCTCTCAGCAGTAGGAGTGCTGATAAAGACTCTTTATGACTACAGGCCCTGACAATAAAGACTCTTTATGACTACAGGCCCTGACAATAAAGACTCTATGACTACAGGCCCTGACAATAAAGACTCTTTATAAATACTCTTTATGACTACAGGCCCTGACAATAAAGACTCTTTATGACTACAGGCCCTGACAATAAAGACTCTTTATGACTACAGGCCCTGACAATAAAGACTCTTTATGACTACAGGCCCTGACAATAAAGACTCTATGACTACAGGCCCTGACAATAAAGACTCTTTATGACTACAGGCCCTGACAATAAAGGCTCTTTATGACTACAGGCCCTGACAATAAAGACTCTATGACTACAGGCCCTGACAATAAAGACTCTCTATGACTACAGGCCCTGACAATAAAGACTCTTTATGACTACAGGCCCTGACAATAAATACTCTTTATGACTACAGGCCCTGACAATAAAGACTCTTTATGACTACAGGCCCTGACAATAAAGACTCTCTATGACTACAGGCCCTGACAATAAAGACTCTTTATGACTACAGGCCCTGACAATAAAGACTCTTTATGACTACAGGCCCTGACAATAAAGACTCTTTATGACTACAGGCCCTGACAATAAAGACTCTTTATGACTATAGGCCGTGACAATAAAGACTCTTTATGACTACAGGCCCTGACAATAAAGACTCTATGACTACAGGCCCTGACAATAAAGACTCTTTATGACTACAGGCCCTGACAATAAAGACTCTATGACTACAGGCCCTGACAATAAAGACTCTCTATGACTACAGGCCCTGACAATAAAGACTCTTTATGACTACAGGCCCTGACAATAAAGACTCTTTATGACTACAGGCCCTGACAATAAAGACTCTATGACTACAGGCCCTGACAATAAAGACTCTTTATGACTACAGGCCCTGACAATAAAGACTCTTTATGACTACAGGCCCTGACAATAAAGACTCTTTATGACTACAGGCCCTGACAATAAAGACTCTTTATGACTACAGGCCCTGACAATAAAGACTCTTTATGACTACAGGCCCTGACAATAAAGACTCTATGACTACAGGCCCTGACAATAAAGACTCTTTATGACTACAGGCCCTGACAATAAAGGCTCTTTATGACTACAGGCCCTGACAATAAAGACTCTATGACTACAGGCCCTGACAATAAAGACTCTCTATGACTACAGGCCCTGACAATAAAGACTCTTTATGACTACAGGCCCTGACAATAAATACTCTTTATGACTACAGGCCCTGACAATAAAGACTCTTTATGACTACAGGCCCTGACAATAAAGACTCTTTATGACTACAGGCCCTGACAATAAAGACTCTATGACTACAGGCCCTGACAATAAAGACTCTTTATGACTACAGGCCCTGACAATAAAGATGGAATCCTTAAAAATGGTGAAACTAACACGTCCCTTTGATATTACAACGAAAGACGTTACTGTAAAACAACCAACTGTTATTTTCCCTTCACAGACATCATTACAGCCAACACTGATCTTTTCCCTTCACAGACATCATTACAACCAACACTGTTCTTTTCCCTTCACAGACATCATTACAACCAACACTGTTCTTTTCCCTTCACAGACATCATTACAGCCAACACTGTTCTTTTCCCTTCACAGACATCATTACAGCCAACACTGTTCTTTTCCCTTCACAGCCAACACTGTTCTTTCCCCCTGGGCCCAGTTTCCCAACAGTGCCTTGAAGATGCAGTCCGTGATCTTAAGCACTCACAAATGTGTAACATATTGAACGAATTGGATTTGTATCATATTATGAATTGATTTATTTTTATGTACAACGTATTACACAATTGTGCACAATTTTCAGGGGGGCCTCGTTTTGGCTCGTGAACACTACATTCAAAACTACTTGCTGATATTAAACAAAAGCTCTGGAGCATCACTGTAGGACTAAATACGTCACTAGAACCTTCTTAGGAGCATCAATAAATCTCTGAGCCGTTTCTCAGTTGCACTTGAAAATGCTTCTTATTTACTAACTGCCTAAGACCACTCACAGAACAGCTAAGTACGTCGTTAATGCTTTTTTATATACACTGCTCAAAAAAATAAAGGGAACACTTAAACAACACAATGTAACTCCAAGTCAATCACACTTCTGTGAAATCATACTGTCCACTTAGGAAGCAACACTGATTGACAATACATTTCACATGCTGTTGTGCAAATGGAATAGACAACAGGTGGAAATTATAGGCAATTAGCAAGACACCCCCAATAAAGGAGTGGTTCAGCAGGTGGTGACCACAGACCACTTCTCAGTTCCTATGCTTCCTGGCTGATGTTTTGGTCACTTTTGAATGCTGGCGGTGCTTTCACTCTAGTGGTAGCATGAGACGGAGTCTACAACCCACACAAGTGGCTCAGGTAGTGCAGCTCATCCAGGATGGCACATCAATGCGAGCTGTGGCAAGAAGGTTTGCTGTGTCTGTCAGCGTAGTGTCCAGAGCATGGAGGCGCTACCAGGAGACAGGCCAGTACATCATGAGACGTGGAGGAGGCCGTAGGAGGGCAACAACCCAGCAGCAGGACAGCTACGTCTGCCTTTATGCAAGGAGGAGCAGGAGAATCACTGCCAGAGCCCTGCAAAATGATCTCCAGCAGGCCACAAATGTGCATGTGTCTACTCAAACGGTCAGAAACAGACTCCATGAGGGAGGTATGAGGGCCCGACGCCCACAGGTGGGGGTTGTGCTTACAGCCCAACACCGTGCAGGACGTTTGGCATTTGCCAGAGAACACCAAGATTGGCAAATTCGCCACTGGTGCCCTGTGCTCGTCACAGATGAAAGCAGGTTCACACTGAGCACGTGACAGACGTGACAGAGTCTGGAGACGCCGTGGAGAACGTTCTGCTGCCTGCAACATCCTCCAGCATGACCGGTTTGGCGGTGGGTCAGTCATGATGTGGGGTGGCATTTCTTTGGGGGGCCGCACAGCCCTCCATGTGCTCGCCAGAGGTAGCCTGACTGCCATTCGGTACCGAGATGAGATCCTCAGACCCCTTGTGAGACCATATGCTGGTGCGGTTGGCCCTGGGTTCCTCCTAATGCAAGACAATGCTAGACCTCATGTGGCTGGAGTGTGTCAGCAGTTCCTGCAAGAGGAAGGCATTGATGCTATGGACTGGCCCGCCCATTCCCCAGACCTGAACCAATTGAGCACATCTGGGACATCATGTCTCGCTCCATCCACCAATGCCACGTTGCACCACAGACTGTCCAGGAGTTGGCGGATGCTTTAGTCCAGGTCTGGGAGGAGATCTCTCAGGAGACCATCTGCCACCTCATCAGGAGCATGCCCATGCGTTGTAGGGAGGTCATACAAGCACGTGGAGGCCACACACACTACTGAGCCTCATTTTGACTTGTTTTAAGGACATTACATCAAAGTTGGATCAGCCTGTAGTGTGGTTTTCCACTTTAATTTTGAGTGTGACTCCAAATCCAGACCTCCATGGGTTGATAAATTGGATTTCCATTGATTATTTTTGTGTGATTTTGTTGTCAGCACATTCAACTATGCAAAGAAAAAAGTATTTAATAAGATTATTTCTTTCATTCAGATCTAGGATGTGTTGTTTAAGTGTTCCCTTTATTTTTTTGAGCAGTATATATATACATAGATCTCCCCTAAATATAGAATCAAGATGTTCATCTGTCTCTCTGACCGCCAGTAACTTCAGAACAACATTGACTTCAAATAGGCCTACAAAGTTGCCATCCACTTCGCACCTATTATAAACAAGTGAAGAATAAAAACAAACTTCAAATGAAAACCGAGATGACTGCAGTAAAAGACTCAGAGTCTAGGCTACATAGGTCTAGAACTCACATTGAAATACATATCATCTTCAATCAATTTCTATTTTGCTAATTGTAGGCTACTGTCTGATGTGTAACATGTACAATGATGTGCCAAATCTATGATTTAGTGCAATATTATATAGGGTTGTCTAAATGCTTCTCCGCCGAAACAGTTGGGAAGAGTTCGTCATGCATATATTATGATGGGATTTTCCCCCGGCTGTTCGGGCACAACACTTCTTTCTCTAGGCCTGATTCAGTGGCCGAAGTCTACGCCCCTTTGTCGGTGATTGGACAACAGTAAGGACTTGGTTGAAATATTTTCATTTAGAAATACTGCACCAAACATGTTACAATGTTATTATAGGGTGTAGATCAGCTTTAATATTGATAGACTGTAGCTTCAATTAATGGAATTGTCTGCATTTCCAATCCATCATATTTTTTTGTAAATATATATATTGTTTTGTAAATATATATATATATTTTTTTTTTGTAAATATATATATATATATATTTTTGTAAATATATATATTTTTGTAAATATATATACGCACACAGTACCAGTCAAAAGATGACACACACCTACTCATTCAAGGGTTTCTTTATTTATACTATTTTCTACATTGTAGAATAATAGTGAAGACATCAAAACTATGAAATAACACATGGAATCATGTAGTAACCAAAATAAGTGTTAAACAAATGTAAATACATTTCATATTTGAGATTCTTCAAAGGAGCCACCCTTTGCACACTCCAGGCATTCTCTCAACCAGCTTCATGAGGTAGTCACCTGGAATGCATTTCAATTTGTTAAAAGTTAATTTGGGAAAATTCTTTCCTTCTTAACGCATTAATATGATTTAACTGGCTCTCATGGGAAAAGGAAGACCCAGAATTACCTCTGCTGCAGATAATAAGTTTATTAGAGTTAACTGCCTCAGAAATTACAGCCCAAATAAATGCTTCACAGAGTTCAAGTAACAGACACATCAACATTAATTGTTCAGAGGAGACTGCGTGAATCAGACCTTCAAGGTCGAATTGCTGCAAAGAACCCACTACTAAAAGACACCAATAATAAGAAGAGACTTCCATGGGCCAACAAACATGAGCAATGGACATTAGACCGGTAAAAATCTATCCTTTGGTCTGGAGTCCAAATTGGAGATTTTTGGTTCCAACCGCCATGTCTTTGTGAAATGCAGAGTAGGTGAACAGGTGATCTCTGCATGGCTGGTTCCCACGTGAAGCATGGAGGAGGAGGTGTGATGGTGTGAGGATGCTTTACTGGTGACACTGTTGGTGATTTATTTAGAATTCAAGGCACACTTAACCAGCATGGCTACCACAGCATTCTGCAGCGATACGCCATCCCATCTGGTTTGAGCTTAGTGGGACTATCAGTTTTATTCCAACAGGACAATGACCCAACTAATCTAGGCTGTGTAAGGGCTATTTGACCAAGAAGGAGAGTGATGGAGTGCTGCATCAGATGACCTGGCCTCCCCAATCATCCGACCTCAACCCAATTGAGATGGTTTGGGATGAGTTGGACCACAGAGTGAAGGAAAAGCAGCCAACAAGTGCTCAGCATATGTGGGAACTCCTTCAAGAATGTTGGAAAAGCATTCCAGGTGAAGCTGGTTGAGAGAATGCCAAGAGTGTGCAAAGCTGTCAAGGCAAAGGGTGGCTACTTTGAAGAATCTAAAACATGTTGATTTATTTAACACTTTTTTTAGTTACTACGTGACTCCATGTGTTATTTCATAGTTTTGATGTCTTCACTATTATTCTACAATGTAGAAAATAGTAAAAATAAAGAAAAAAAATGAGTAAGTGTCTCCAAACTGTTGACTGGTACTGTGTGTGTGTGTATATTTGTATATATATGTTCCTTCACTATTTTCTCCTAACACTACCACCCCTCTCCTAACCCTACCTCCCCTCTCCTAACACTACCACCCCTCTCCTAACCCTACCACCCCTCCCCTAACCCTGCCACCCCTCCCCTAACCCTGCCACCCCTCTCCTAACCCTGCCACCCCTCTCCTAACCCTACCACCCCTCTCCTAACCCTGCCACCCCTCCCCTAACACTGCCACCCCTCTCCTAACACTGCCACCCCTCTCCTAACACTACCACCCCTCCCCTAACCCTACCAGCCCTCTCCTAACCCTACCACCCCTCCCCTAACCCTACCACCCCTCTCCTAACCCTGCCACTCCTCCCCTGCCACTCCTCCCCTAACGCTACCACCCCTCCCCTAATTGGAGTAAACTAATGGACAACACTTAGGCTTCCACTTCCAGCTTATACATGGTATATACATTTGACAGTATATCTTACATTAGTTGTCTTGTTTTTCATCCCACCCTTCAGCTCAACCCCTCCCATCTATCTCTTAACACCATCCAGTTTTTGATTTCTATTCGCTATATATTTTTCAACTGTGTTGTTTCACAAAAGTTCTAAACCTTTATATTCTCATAGTTACAGATTGTAAATTAAAGAAACATTTTTGTTAAAAGTATTATTATATTATTGATCAATTGACTATGACTTTTCAAATCACCCAGCAATGCTATTTGCAGAGTTAGCTCCAGGTAAATGTTGCAATTCTTCAGCCATTCCTGAACCTGTGACCAAAAACAAGCTACATATGGACAGTACCAAAACAAATGATCTAATGATTTTGTCTCCGTCTCAAAATCTGCACAGCTGGGATGGTTGTATTTTTAATAATTTAGCAAACATTTTGAAAAACTTGTTTTTGCTTTGTCATTATGGGATATTTTGTGTAGATTGATGAGGGGAAAAAATGATTTCATACATTTTAAAATAAGGCTGTAATGTAACAAAATGTGGAAAAGGTCCAGCGGTCTGAATACTTGCCGAATGCACTTTAACATTCTATTGGTTGCAAGAATTCTGTATAATAATTTAAATTGAAAAATGTAAAGTTTTGAATCTAACGTCGTTTTGCGTTTCAGTTCATAAACCATGTGCTATGGAATTGGTACATCAAAAATCTCTTCCCAACTATTTTGCAATCTACATGGCACAGCTGTCAATTTTTGGTCCTTAAATGAAACTGGTATACTTTATTTACTACAATTTTCTTTAACCATTTAAGTTCTTTAATGCAGGGCCGACAGATAAGTTCCTTACTAATCCCCCTTCCACTTGCCTCTTCCATTGTTGCGGTAATGCTACAATTATTTGGTTGTGATTTTGGGTAGAGCAGACATTGCCATATATTTTTGTTAGCAGCATGTAGGGATAAAACGGTTACCGGTTTACGATAAACCATGGAAAAATGCCCGAAGGTTAGTATTATCGTTTCAAATGTATATTATCATTAAAACCGTGTTTGATTACCGCGGTTTGAAAAACTCATGGTAAATACCGTCCAACATCAACCAAAGTTGTCAACAGTCTGATGCAGGCGCAGCATGCAACGTGGGTTTGGTTTGAAAACCTGGCGGAAGGCTTGGGAGATTTTTCAGCCTTCTAAGAGGACCAAATCTGAACTGCGGTTGTATTTTGGGTTTTACAAGACCACTGAAGGAAACTTAATCGAAGATGGTCACCTTGTCTGAAGAACATGCAACAAGGCACATGGTTCGCTGCAACTACTGACCTCTGGACCAGTGAAAGCGGAGGTGGTCAACCCTACATCAGCTTCACTATCCATTACCTCACCCCAGACTGGCAACAGGAATCAAACTGCCTGGAAACAATTCTTCCCAGAAGATCACTCAGCTCACAAAAAATCACAGTTTTTTGAGAATATGCTGGAAAAGTGGGGGAATCAACAAGAAAGATCTGGTCTGCATAACCAGACAATGCAACGAACATGATCAAGGCTTTTGAAGAGTTCCCAGATCTGTGGCTTGGGTGCTTTGGCCATCATTTGAACCTGGCCATCTCAAAGGCTCTGAAAATTCAGAGAGTTGACACAGCAGTCAAGGCCTGTCGTCATCTGGTCCAAGGCTTCTCACGGAGCTGGAAGAGAAGGAGAGAACTGAGAGAAAAGCAAGCTGCCCTCAACAGGCCACAGAAGGCTCTGATCCATGATGTGGTGACCCGATGGGGATCTACACACAAGATGCTTGAGCGTTTCCTCAGCCAACAGCAGCCGGTCTGTGCGACACTGGCTGGAGAAAGAGGAACATGGCATCTGATGCCCAAGGATGCCGACATAAGTGTCATGGAGCAACTGTGCCAGCTTCTTGAACCTCTGAGCAAGTTTACAGATGCAATTGCCTCAGAGACAAGAGTGACACTGTCAGTCATCAAGCCTGTCCTGGACCACATCACCCGTGATGTTCTGGTGGAAAAGGATACGGAGCCATCCCTGACCAAGGAGATGAAAAGGGAAATAAGAGAAGACCTTAACAGATACACCGAGAAGGCAAAGAGTCATGCACATGCCTTGTTTCATTGACCCATGCTTCAAAAGGAGCTTTATAGATGAGGCTGAGGCTGCAAAAGGACAGCTGTGTCCAGGAGGCCTTGAAGCTGGCAACTGCACAAGTCGGGGAACAACCACAAAGCACCAGCAGCACCTCCACCACCAACACAGCAGCATCGGAGGGGAAAGGCCTGGCTGAGTTGCTGAGAAGGATTACCTCAACAAGGCAGCAGAGAGGTGAAGAGGGTCAGATTCCGACCTCCTCAGAAGACAGAGTGAAAGAAGAGATCAAGGTCTACCTGTCTCTGCCACCCATTACAGCAGAAGAGGAGCCACTGGTGTGGTGAGGGGCCCCAACCATTACAGCAGAAGAGGATCCACTGGTGTGGTGGAGGGGCCCCACCCAGTCCAGCAGAAGAGGATCCACTGGTGTGGTGGAGGGGCCCCATCCATTCCAGCAGAAGAGGATCCACTGGTGTGGTGAGGGGCCCCATCCATTACAGCAGAAGAGGATCCACTGGTGTTGTGGAGGGGCCCCACCCATTACAACAGAAGAGGATCCACTGGTGTTGTGGAGGGGCCATGTATCAGAGCTGCCTCGCCTTGCCAAGGTTGCCAGGTAGCTTTTGTGCACCCCAACAACCAAGTGTGCCATCAGAGAGTGTTCAGTGCCAGCGGGCACATTGTCTCCCCTCGCAGATCACTACTTAAAACCAGACAAAGTAAATATGCTGACATTTTTTCATTTAAATCTCAAGTGAACAAAGATGCATACATACAGGATGTTAGGCCAGCAGCACCTTGTTTCTTTATGAAGGAGAGAACATACATACAGGATGTTAGACCAGCAGCACATTGTTTCTTTATGAAGGAGAGAACATACATACAGGATGTTAGGCCAGCAGCACCTTGTTTCTTTATGAAGGAGAGAACATACATACAGGATGTTAGGCCAGCAGCACCTTGTTTCTTTATGAAGGAGAGAACATACATACAGGATGTTAGGCCAGCAGCACCTTGTTTCTTTATGAAGGAGAGAACATACATACAGGATGTTAGGCCAGCAGCACCTTGTTTCTTTATGAAGGAGAGAACATACATACAGGATGTTAGACCAGCAGCACCTTGTTTCTTTATGAAGGAGAGAACATACATACAGGATGTTAGACCAGCAGCACCTTGTTTCTTTATGAAGGAGAGAACATACATACAGGATGTTAGGCCAGCAGCACCTTGTTTCTTTATGAAGGAGAGAACATACATACAGGATGTTAGGCCAGCAGCACCTTGTTTCTTTATGAAGGAGAGAACATACATACAGGATGTTAGGCCAGCAGCACATTGTTTCTTTATGAAGGAGAGAACGGACATACAGGATGTTAGGCCAGCAGCACATTGCTTCTTTATGAAGGAGAGAACATACATATAGGATGTTAGACCAGCAGCACCTTGTTTCTTTATGAAGGAGAGAACGGACATACAATCAGTGCTGTTCATTTGATTTGTTTACATATTGTGTTATTTTAATGTCAACACCTGCACATTGGCTGTGTTTACATATGGTTGTATTGTTCTTACATGCACATTGCTTTACTTGTTGCTTTTATATGCACATTTGATTTGCTTACATAAGGAAACTGACTTTTCATGGCCACATGGTGCCATCTTTAATGTTAATGATATTATTTTAATGTTTATGCACACAAAAAAGTGCATAGTGCTGCTAATTTTATTTGTTGTTTGTTGGTTTTCAGTATAAAACTTGAAATTATTTCAGTGTATCAGTCATTTTTGAAAATGTCCAGCCCATCTTAACAATACCCTGATAATACTGACAATCCTGATAACCGTGATAATTTTGGTCACTATAATCGTGATACGGAGTTTTCATACCGTTTCACCTCTAGCTGCATGTGTGACATAACTCCACCAGTCCTACGTATGATATAATTTACAAAGATTATACCTTTTCAAAAAAAAATACTTTTTTATTTTATTTCTTTAATCAATTAGTATATTTGAGTTTAACCATAAAATGTGTTGTGTTATTTCTTCTGTCTTTTCTGGTGTATTAAACTGAAATTGCAACCAACTTTCTATGGCTTGTTTCAAAAATTGCGATATTTCGGAGAGGATTTTGTTTTAAAATAACCGAAAGTACACCAAACATCTAATTTTTGCACGACTAAGATCTCTTCGGCAAAAACGTCAATTTATGACATATTTCTTGAGTCATCTTAGATTAATTTGGACTATTTTGAGTAAGTGTATATTGGCTACAGCGTCTAAAAATGGACAAACAGTACTAGTGCCGCTTTTTTCTCGTTTTTCAAGTTTAGGTCTTTTAAAGGGAGTATGTGAGTCGTTGGTTAGCCGAGGTAGGCGCCAGCCGAATCGACGCATCCTGACGCATTAACCTCTTTGGGCTAGGGGGCAGTATTTTGACGTCTGGATGAAAAGCGTTCCCAAAGTAAACTGTCTGACTTTAATATTCATATGGAAAAGTCCACAGACCCACTCCAAAAGGCTTTCGGAGTCATCATCGACTCAGTGGGTTTTGTCCAACATGTCTCTGGACCTACTCACTGCCATAGTCATAGTCTGGACCTAGTTTTGTCCAGTGGAATAAATGTTATGGATCTTAATGTTTTTTTCTCATAATCCTGGACTATCGGACCACCATTTTATTACATTTTGCAATCGCAACAAATAATCTGCTCAGACCCCAACCAAGGATCATTAAAAGCCGTGCTATAAATTCTCAGACAACCCAGATTCCTAGATGCCCTTCCAGACTCCCTCCACCTACCCAAGGATGTCAGAGTACAAAAATCAGTTATCCACCTGAGGAACTAAATGTAACCTTGCGTAATACCCTAGGCACACCTAAAAACAAAAAACATTTGTCATAAGAAACTAGCTGCCTGGTATACAAAAAATACCAGAGCCCTGAAGCAAGTTCGCAGATAATTGGAACGGAAATGGCGCTACACCAAACTGGAAGTCTTCCGATTAGCTTGGAAAGACAGTACCGTGCAGTATCGAAGACTGCTTGTCGATCATCCTATCGATCACCACATTCTTTTGGAGAGATCGGAAACCCAAATTGGTCTCCACGGAAAAATTCTGGCCTGGTTTAGATCTTATCTGTCAGAAAGATATCAGTTTGTCTCTGTGAATGGTTTGTCCTCTGACAAATCAACTGTAAATTTCGGTGTTCCTTAAGGTTCCATTTAGGACCACTATATATTTTACCTCTTGGCGATGTCATTCGGAAACAATGTTAACTTTCACTGCTATGCGGATGACACACAGCTGTACATTTAGATGAAACATGGTGAAGCCCCAAAATTGCCCTCGCTGGAAGCCTGTGTTTCAGACATAAGGAAGTGGACGGCTGCAAACTTTCTACTTTTAAACTCGGACAACACAGAGATGCTTGTTCTAGGTCCCAAGAAACAAAAAGATCTTCTGTTGAATCTGACAATTAATCTTGATGGTTGTACAGTCGTCTCAAATAAAACTGAAGGACCTCTGCGTTACTCTGGACCCTGATCTCTCTTTTGACTAACATATCAAGACTGTTTCAAGGACAGCTTTTTCCATCTACGTAACTTTGCAAAAATCAGAAACTTTCTGTCCAAAACTTATGCAGAAAAATGTATCCATGCTTCTGTCACTTCTAGACTAGACTACTGCAATGCTCTACTTTCTGGCTACCCGGATAAAGCATTACATGGGCTTGCTCCTACCTATCTTTCTGATTTGGTCCTGCGGTACATACCTACACGTACGCTACGGTCACAAGACGCAGGACTCCTTATTGTCCCTAGAATTTATATTTCTTATTGTCCCTAGAACAGCTGGGCTTTCTCCTATAGAGCTCAATTTTTATGGAATGGTCCTCCTACCCATGTGAGAGACGCAGACTCAGTCTCAACCTTTAAGTCTTTACTGAAGACTCATCTCTTCAGTAGGTCCTATGATTGAGTGTAGTCTGGCCCAGGAGTGTGAAGGTGAACGGAAAGGCTCTGGAGCCACGAACCGCCCTTGCTGTCTCTGCCTGGCCGGTTCCCTTCTCTCCACTGGGATTGTCTGCCTCTTACACTATTACGGGGGCTGAGTCACTGGCGCTCTTCCATGTCGTCCCTAGGAAGGGTGCGTCACTTGAGTGGATTGAGTCACTGACGTGTTCTTCCCGTCCAGGTTGCCCCCCCCCCCCCTCGGGTTTGTGCCATGGGGCAGATCTTCGTGGGCTATACTCAGCCTTGTCTCAGGGTGGTAAGTTGGTGGTTGAAGATATCTAGTGGTGTGGGGGCTGTGCTTTGGCAAAGTGGGTGGGGTTATATCCTGCCTGGTTGGCCCTGTCTGGGGGGTATTGTCGGACAGGGCCACAGTGTCTCCCGATCGCTCCTGTCTCAGCCTACAGTATTTATGCTGTAATAGTCTACGTGCTGAGAGACTAGGGTCAGTCTGGTGTAATTCTCTTGTCTTATCCAGTGTCCTGTGTGAATTTAAGCACGCTCCCTCTAATTCTCACTCAATTTCTTCTCTCTGGGGACCTCTCTGAAAAGCCAACTGACATTTACTCCTGAGGTGCTGACCTGTTGCACCCTCTACAACCACTGTGATTATTATTATTTGACCCTGCTGGTCATCTATGAACGTTTGAACATCTTAGCCATGTACTGTTATAATCTCCACCCGGCACAGCCAGAAGAGGACTGGCCACCCCTCATAGCCTGGTTCCTCTCCACGTTTCTTCCGTGGTTCCTGCCTTTCTAGGGAGTTTTCCTAGCCACTGTGCTTCTACATCTGCATTGCTTGCTGTTTGGGGTTTTAGGCTGGGTTTCTGTACAGCACTTTGCGACATCAGCCGATGTAAAAATGGCTTTATAAATACATTTGATTGATTTTACAATTTGAAAGTAGTCAACTGGGTGGGACTTCCTATGGTTTAAAGAAGGATCACATAATTATATCCAGGTAGGCAGGAAGGACCTGCCAATTAATTATACTCATTAGCAAACATACCATAACTGCAGGCCAACCGTGGCGTCATGTCTGTTCAAATAACACGCGCCAGGTGGCAGTATGCACCCTTTCAGTTTGTTTACCAACTCATAGAAGTAGCAGTAAATTGACTAATTCAAAATGGAGATGGCCTCAATGGCGCTGCCCGTGCGCTCAGAGACGCCTTAATGAGACAGATACAACGACGCTGCAATCTTTAGACATCTCTATTCCCCCACCAACACAATCAGAGACCAGTTAGATCTGGTTCAGGGCATGGGAGCTGAATTCCACAAAGCCCGGTCTCTGCTCAACTCCATTGGTGGAGTTCTTCAGAAACTTCCTTCACCATGGAGTTGAGTTTAGTAACCTAGCTAGGTCAGGGAGAGATCTGTAGACCAACCAACGCCAATAACAAGGCATTCCACTAGTACTGAGCAATTCACCAAAATGTCTGTTATTCTTCATTTTTAAAACAACTAATGGACCAACGTTTCATTTCTTTCTGTGAGCTCAATGAGCACCGTGCAGTTTCTCTAGATACACCAGATCCAGCCTGAACTGTGAGATGTAGTAGGGGGTTGTCGTTTCCAACAAGCTAATATTCTACATAATTACCACATTTTATGCACTAAACTACAATGACCATAATCTATTGTGCATCCATTTGTCTGGTCTGTGTTTCTTTTATGCCTGCTACAGCAAGATTTGAGAGCTCTCTCTACCTGAAAATGCATGATCTAAGTGATTGATAGTTGCTTGGGGAGGCAGGTAGCCTTGTGGTTAGAGCTTTGGGCCAGTAACCGAAAGATTGCTGAATCGAATCCCTGAGTTGACAAGGTAAAAATCTGTCTTTCTACCCTGACATGGTGGATGTTGATTAAGGCAGCCCCCTGCACCTCTCTGATTCAGAGGGGTTGGGTTAAATGTAGAAGACACATTTCAGTGAAGGCATTCAGTTGTACAACTGACTAGGTAACCCCCTTTCCCTATTTACTTTAAATACTACAAAATAGTGATTGTCGGGCAGCAGCTCTGATAAGATCACTTGGCATGAAATGAAAGACATAAAATAAAACATGTAATATACACAACTGACATATTTTATTAGAGTAAATGAATGCTTAATAGGTGAAACGCTGTAACTGGCATTCACTACCATCATGGGACTTTAATTATTAGTAAAATCCTGTGCATTCAACCCCAATAATCGAAACCGAAAAGAGTTTATTTTTCTGAATCGAACCGACCTCAAAAAGAACTAATAGCTCAGCGGGGAATGGTCGTGTTCGTGTGTAAACCAAGTAGATGTCGGGAGAAGAGTGGAGAATGCTAAAGGCTAGCTACTATACTGCCGACGTGTATTTGGATTACACAAGATCAATCCCCGCTACTGATAGCTAACGCTAGCTATCTCCATCTAGCCACTACTACTGTGCTAACACCAATCCGATGCTTGTTTTAAATCTGGGAGTGCACACTTTGGGAAAAGGGTGGAGAAACGGGACGCAACTAGCTAGCTAGAGAACGTTTCGTTTGCTAGCAACCAAAGTCATGGTTCTCACCTCATCCATCTTGAATCCTTCAGGAATTGTTGAAGCAGGTAGCTAAATGCTGTAGCGGAAAATGAATTTCTGAAATCGTCCACGTCCTTCCTCTGAAATTAAATGTTCACCACGAGGTCCGAGCGTTAGCTAGCGAATTAAATAGCCTGGCTACTAGTAGCACTTGCCATTACAATTTGACAAAGGTTAGCTAGCTAGGGTAACAGCAAGCAGGAAGCTAGCTAACTGCTTTGCTAAACCCGATTATAAAAATAGTCGTTGGAAATATTGCCTGCTCCGTGTTTACAGTTCGAGTTTGGCAACGTCACAGCATATCTTTCAACCATATCATTGTGATATTTTACGAATTTTCCACAAAATTACGTGAACAGCTAATCCAGGCTTCTGGCTAGCTACATCAGTGTCTTTCTGCTTCCGGTCTAATTTCCGGACCGGATTATCTTCTGTTGTGGACTCTATACCGCCACCACCAGTTCAGGAGCACACTGCAGTGGTGTTTTACAAAATGTATATTTTAATTTCTTAATCCAAATAATGTTATTATAATAATACTGAGTTGACTGCTCCTGAGGCATCACCTAAATGGGTAATACACAGAGTGGAAGAGGAGATGTCCAGTGGCTACATGACTCAGGCTGCTTCCCTGACTTGCCCTCGACAAGATTATCAGCGGATTCCATCACCGTCATTTACCGTCCTCTGACCACTCCCTCCGTTCAAACCATCAACTGACCCTCTCCTCTTCGGAGGATGCAGCGTTCAAAGACTTGGCCGATATTCGTCGACCTGTCATGATATATTGCTTGTCAAGTTTGTTGTTGTTGTTTTTGAAGCGTTTTGGGATTCTATGAAAAACCCTATAGAAGTTTAATAAATTATTATTAGTAGTGTATTGTAAATCCCAGTAATATACTTCTGGCGAGGTTTAGCCAACCCTTCTCACGCAACGCTAGTGGAGAAAAGCAACGAGTAGTAACAACTTTTACAAGTTGTAGATCACAAATTCTTAGTCTTAATACAATTATCAATTAATGGTCTTAATTTTTCGGTTCCGCTTCCTGGACCATGAAACACATTTTCTGAAGCCTGTTTTGGTGGGTGGGCCTTAGAATTTACTTCCTGGATTGAAATTGCTGTGAAAGCGACAGCAAAGATTATGGATATACTGACAGGATACAGTACATGTCTCTCTGTTGGGATTCGTTGTCCACAAAAGCGGCACCGCGGGCTGTCAAGCTTCGGTCTATCCTTTCTTTGGATTGGTGGATACATCTCATTATTGTAATCCAGTTCTGAATATTCAATGAGGGTTGTTGACGTCAACCGCCGTTATTCAATGGGGAGAGATGCTATGCCCCATTTCATGAATATGCATAGCCATCTTGAGACAACGCGGATTTATAGTGTTTTTTTTCTTAAAGTTGCGGGGATGTAACGTGTCCTAACAACTCGCAACAACTTAAACCTCTTACATCTAGACGTTCCGCTAGCGGAACACCTGCTCCAATATCCAATGATAGGCGTGGCGCGAATTACAAATTCCTCAAAAATACAAAAACTTCAATTTTTCAAACATATGACTATTTTACACCATTTTAAAGACAAGACTCTCCTTTATCTAACCACACTGTCCGATTTCAAAAAGGCTTTACAGCGAAAGCAAAACATTAGATTATGTCAGCAGAGTACCCAGCCAGAAATAATCAGACACCCATTTTTCAAGCTAGCATATAATGTCACAAAAAAACAAAACCACAGCTAAATGCAGCACTAACCTTTGATGATCTTCATCAGATGACACGCCTAGGACATTATGTTATACAATACATGCATGTTTTGTTCAATCAAGTTCATATTTATATAAAAAGCCAGCTTTTTACATAAGCATGTGACGTTCAGAACTAGCATTCCCGCCGAACATTTCCGGTGAATTTACTAAATTACTCACGATAAACATTCACAAAAAACATAACAATTATTTTAAGAATTATAGATACAGAACTCCTTTGTGCAATCGAGGTGTCCGATTTTAAAATAGCTTTTCGGTGAAAGCACATTTTGCAATATTCTGAGTACATAGCCCGGCCAACCTGGCTAGCTATTTTGACACCCAGCAAGTTTAGCCTTCACCAAAATCCGATTTACTATTAGAAAAGTTTGATTACCTTTGGTGTTCTTCGTCAGAATGCACTCCCAGGACTGCTACTTCAATAACAAATGTTGGTTTGGTTCAAAATAATCCATAGTTATATCCAAATAGCGGCGTTTTGTTCGTGCGTTCAAGACACTATCCAAGGGTGACGAAGGGTTACGCGCCCGACGCGTTTCGTGACAAAAAATGTCTAAATATTCCATTACCGTACTTCGAAGCATGTCAACCGCTGTTTAAAATCAATTTTTATGCAATTTTTCTCGTAAAAAAGCGATAATATTCCGACCGGGAGTGGTGGTTTTCGTTCAAAGAGAAAGAAAGTAAACATGGAGTCGACTCGTGCACGCGCCTCAGTTTTATAGTACTCTGACCGGCCACTATCCAAACGCGCTAATGTTTTTCAGCCAGAGCCTGCAAAGCCACGATTCATCTTTTTGCCGCCTTCTGAGAGCCCATGGGAGCCGTAGGAAGTGTCACGTAACAGCAGAGATCCCCTGTTTTGGATAGAGATATTCAAGAAGGCCAAGAAATGGGCAGACAGGGTACTTCCTGTACAGAATCTTCTCAGGTTTTGGCCTGCCAAATGAGTTCTGTTATACTCACAGACACCATTCAAACAGTTTTAGAAACTTTGGAGTGTTGTCTATCCAAAGCTAATAATTATATGCATATTGTAGTTTCTGGGCAGGAGTAATAATCAGATTAAAATCGGGTACGTTTTTTATCCGGCCGTGAAAATACTGCCCCCTAGCCATAACAGGTTAAGCGTTACGAAACGCCTATTAGATCAAATAAACCTCATGTAGCAAATAATGTTTTGTTGTTGAACAAATCCGACACTCTTTGGCCTCCATATAAAACTCCTTGCTTGGTGGGCAAAACAACGCCACCTGCTGGAGGGAGAAAGATTTTCCGCCGAGTTGGACACTCCTTTCTTTTCCTCTGGTGATGGCCACTTCCACGTTACTTCTGGGTCGTGTCCCATAATCTCTTGAATGGGCTTCAAGATTATATGATCAAATTCATGAAAACGCGGTCATTTAAGATATAAACATTTGCTCATAACCGTTGCCTTTTATCAAAATATTTGACGCTCAGAAACTAATACCCTAAATATCTCCTAAAGTTAGAAAATTTGAACTACAACTCTGCAGCCTTGTTACCATGCTGGAGCGGGGTAAGAAGATTATGCTGGGTTTTTGACTGAACCTTTCCAGACAGTAGTTTTTTGTAGACCTGCAAACCAGACTGTATAAAATAAGGACCCAGCCATCAATGGCGTCACCCGATTGTTTCCTATGTGAATTCTCAGCGGCGCGTTTGAAGATCAGGAAGTGTCATTTCAGCATGTCGCCATCTTGCTACATGGAGGAGTTTTTGGAAACAGCACATGCAGTTTGAGCTACTCCAGGAACTGAAACATCACATGCAGTTTGAGCTACTCCAGGAACTGAAACATCACATGCAGTTTGAGCTACTCCAGGAAGTGAAACATCACATGCAGTTTGAACTACTCCAGGAACTGAAACATCACATGCAGTTTGAGCTACTCCAGGAACTGAAACATCACATGCAGTTTGAGCTACTCCAGGAACTGAAACATCACATGCAGTTTGAGCTACTCCAGGAACTGAAACATCACATGCAGTTTGAGCTACTCCAGGAACTGAAACATCACATGCAGTTTGAGCTACTTCAGGAACTGAAACATCACATGCAGTTTGAGCTACTCCAGGAAGTGACGTTGCAGGCTAGCTCAGTGCTGCTCCCTTTTATTGAGTATCTCAAGTTGAAGGCCGACTGGGTCACTGCAGGCTGCAAATTATCCTTATAACTTCTAATGTGTGTGATTTTAAAATAATCGGTTCAAGGACATACTTCTGGTGAAAAAGAAGCAAGTATTGGTCACATTGTGTAACGAAAAAATTATGATATCAACGAATATTGACCATGAAGTTTGCCATACTCCCATTGATTATAATGGGGGAATCCAACTTTCTGAAAACATTGCCTCAGTACCCCGGTCGGCCTTGATATCCTAAGTGAGAGAAGGCAGTTTGTTCTCCCCTGCTGCAAACTCTCAAAAGATAGACATATACTTCTGTTGGGAGTTGTAGTTTATGTGTGTAGTTCTAATGAAAAGTAACTTTTCGGCTTCGTGCTCCTTCTTGGGCATCAAATAACTTGAAAACCGATATGGTAAGTACATTCATACGAAAACACATACATTTTATTATGCAGTACCAGTCAAAAGTTTGGACACACCTACTCATTCAAGGGTTTTTCTTTATTTTTCTATTTTCCACATTGTAGAATAATAGTGAAGACATCAAAACTATGAAATAACACATGGAATCATGTAGTAATAAAAAAAAGTGTTAAATCAAAATAGCCACCCTTTGCCTTGATGACAGCTTTGCACACTTTTGGCATTCTCTCAACCAGCTTCATGAGGTAGTCACCTGCACTGGTGTAAAGTACTTCCTATACATTTTCCCTGACACCCTAAAGTACTAGTTACATTTTGAATGCTTAGCAGGACAGGAAAATGGTCTAATTCACACACTTATCAAGAGAACATCCCTGGTCATCCCTACTGCCTCTGATCTGGCGGAATAACTAAACACAAATGCTTCGTTTGTAAATTATGTCTGAGTGTTGGAGCGTGCCCCTGGCTATCTGTAAATAAAACAAACAAAAAAAGAAAATTGTCCCATCTGGTTTGCTTAATACAAGGAAGTTGAAATTATTTATACTTTTGATACTTAAGTATATTTAAAATCAAATACTTGTAGACCTTTACTTGAGTCATTTTCTATTAAGGTATCTTTACTTTTACTCATATGACAATTTAGTACTTTTTTCCACCACTGGTCACCTGGAATGCATTTCAATTAACATGTGTGCCTTGTTAAAAGTTAATTTGTGGAATTTCTTTCCTTAATGTGTTTGAGACAATCAGTTGTGTTGTGACAAGGTAGGGGTGGTATACAGAATATAGCCCTATTTGGTAAAAGACCAAGTACATATTATGGCAAGAACAGCTCAATTAAGCAAAGTGAAACGACAGTCCATCATTACTTTAAGACACGAAGGTCAGTCAATCTGTAAAATGTAAATAACTTTGAATGTTTCTTCAAATGCAGTCGCAAAAACCATCAAGCGCTATGATGAAACTGGCTCTTATTTGTTTTTCAACAGGACAATGACCCAAAACACACCTCCAGGCTGTTTAACCTGTCTGGGCTAGGTTTGCGTCCCACCTAGTCAACAGCCAGTTGAATCGCGTGGCGCGAAATACAAATACCTGAAAAATGCTATAACTTCAATTTCTCAAACACATTCTACTTCAACAACAAATGTTGTTTTGGTTCCAAATAATCCATAGTTATATTCAAATAGCTCTGTTTTGTTCGTGCGTTCAGGTCACTATCCGAAGGGTGACGCGCGAGCGCATTTCGTGACAAAAAAATTCAAAATATTCCATTACCGTACTTAGAAACATGTCAAATGCTGTTTAAAATCATTTTTTATGCAATTTTTCTCGTAAAATAGCGATAATATTCCAACCGGGCAACGTTGTATTCATTCAAAGGCTGAAAGGAAAAAAATGGAGTAGTCTCGTGAACGCGCATCTCAGTCTCATTGTCCCCAGGCTGACCACTTACAAATTCTGCTGCTGTTCTTTGCCCAGAGACAGCAGACACCCCATTCCACTTTCTGGCGGCTTTAGAGAGCCAATGGAAGCCTTAGAAAATGTCACATTACAGCAGAGATGCTGTATTTTCGATAGAGATGCCACAGAAGGAGAACAAATTGTCAGACAGGGCACTTCCTGTATGGAATCTTCTCAGGTTTTGGCCTGCCATATGAGTTCTGTTATACTCACAGACACCATTCAAACAGTTTTAGAAACTCCAAATCTACTAATTATATGCATATTCTCGTTTCTGGGCAAGAGTAGTAACCAGTTTAAATCGGGTACGTTTTTTATCCGGCCGTGCAAATACTGCCCCCTAGCCCCAACAAGGGCTATTTGATCAAGGAGAGTGATGGAGTGCTGTATCAGATGACCTGGTCTCCACAATCACCCAACCTCAACCCAATTGAGATGGTTTGGGATGAGTTGGACCGCAGAGTGAAGGAAAAGCAGCCAACATGTGCTCAGCATATGAGGGAACTCCTTCAAGACTGTTGGGGAAAAAAGCATTATTTATGAAGCTGGTTGAATGCCAAGAGTGTGCAAAGCTGTCATCAAGGCAAAGGGTGGCTACTTTGAAGAATCTCAATATTGATTTGTTTAACACTTTTAGTTACTACATGATTCCATGTGTTAATGTCCTCACTATTGTCCTACAATGTAGAAAATAGTACAGAATAATGAAAAACCCTTGAATGAGTAGGTGTGTCCAAACTTTTGACTGGTACTATACATCAAATGAATTTGAAGATGACAATTTGGAGCCCATTCTTAGCCTACAAAACCCGAACCCAGAAGTTAAAATGACACGTCACTTTCATAGGATAAAGAAATTCACCCCAACCCTGCTGTGCCACCTCTATTATCCTCTCCTCCATACCAGGTAACTGAGGTGTATCTTCTAACACACCTGAGGTAACTCTGTCAATGACATTTGCTTACTGTGTATCACAAATGAAAGGACCAATCAAAGTCATTATTTACTTGGCTCATTATTTTTCTACACAACAATACAGATAACATATTTTCATCATATTTAGCTGTCTTTGTTGAGTATAAATATCTAAATAAAAGAGAACTTCTTGTAAACATACAACAGTGTTCTTCCAAGAAGCACAGTGCATTCAGAAAGTATTCAGACCCCTTGACTTTTTACACATTCTGTTATGGCCTTTTTCTAAAATGGATTAAATATAAAATCCTCAATCTCCACACAATACCCCATAACGACACAACACCCCACAATGACACAATACCCCATTATACCACAATACCCCATAACAACTCAATACCCCACAACGCCGCTATACCCCACAACGCCGCCAATACCCCACAACGCCGCCAATACCCCACAACGCCGCAATACCCCACAACGTCGCTATACCCCACAATGTCGCTATACCCCACAATGTCGCTATACCCCACAATGTCGCTATACCCCACAATGTCGCTATACCCCACAACGCCGCAATACTCCATAATGCCACAATACCCCATAACGACAATATAACCCACAATGCCGCAACACCCCACAACACCCCACAATGCCCCAATACCCCATTATGCCACAATACTCCATTATGCCACAATACCCCACAAAGCCACAATACCCCACAATACCCCATAATGCCACAATACCCCACAATGACACAATACCCCACAATACCCCATAACGACAATATACCCCACAATGCTGCAACACCCCACAACGACTCAATACCCCAATACCCTACAACACCCCATAACGACACTATACCCCACAATAACACAATAACCCACAACGACAATGCTGAAACAGGATTTTAGACACACTGGCAATTTTTTGGTTGGCAAAAAATAAATAACAGAAATGTCTTATTTAAATAAGTATTCAGACCCTTTGCTATGAGACTCTAAATTGAGCTCAGGTGCATCCTGTTTCCATTGATCATCCTTGAGATGTTTCTACAACTTGGAGTCCACCTGGGGTAAATTCAATTGACTGGACATGATTTGTAAAGGCACGCACCTGCCTATATAAAAGGTCCCACAGTTGACAGTGCATGTCAGAGCAAAAACCAAGCCATGAGGTCGAACGAATTGTCCGTAGAGCTCCGAGACAGGATTGTGTCGAGGCACAGATCTGGGGAAGGGTAGCAAAACATTTCTCCAGCATTGAAGGTCCCCAAGAACAGTGGCCTCCATGATTGTTAAATGGAAGAAGTTTGGAACCACCAAGACTTTCCTAGAGCTGGCCGCCCGGCCAAACAGAGCAATCGGTGTTGAAGGGCCTTGGTCAGGGAGATATCCAAGAACCCGATGGTCACTGACAGAGTTCCTCTGTGTTCCTCTGATGGGAGAACCTTCCAGAAGGACAACCATCTTTGCAGCACTCCACCAATCAGACCATCATGGTAGAGTGGCCAGTCAGAAGCCACTCCTCAGTAAAAGGCACATGACAGCCTGCTTGGAGTTTGCCAAAAGGCACCTAAAGGACTCAGACCATGAGACACCATATTCTCTGGTCTGATGAAACCAAGATTGAATTCTTTTGGCCTGAATGCCAAGCGTCACGTCTGGAGGAAACCGGGCACCATTCCTACGGTGAAGCATGGTGGAGGCAGCATCATGCTGTGGGGATGTTTTTCAGTGGCAAGGACTGAAAGTCTAGTCAGGATTGAGGGAAAGAAGAACAGAGCAAAGTACAGAGAGATCCTTGATGAAAACCTGCTCCAGAGCTCTCAGACCGGGGCGAAGGTTCAACTTCCAACAGAACAACTACCCTAAGCACACAGCCAAGACAACGCAGGAGTGGCTTTGGGACACGTCTCTGAATGTCCTTGAGTGGCCCAGCCAGAGCTCGGAATTGAACCCGATCGAACATCTCTGGAGAGAACTGAAAATAGCTGTGCAGCAACGCTCCCCTTCCAACCTGACAGTGCTTGAGAGGATTTGCAGATAAGAATGTCAGAAACTCCGTAAATACAGGTGTGTCATGCTTGTAGTGTCATACCCAAGAAGACTCGAGGCTGTAATCGCTGCCAAAGGTGCTTCAACAAAGTACTGAGTAAAGGGTCTGAATACTAACATTTGAAGTCGGAAGTTAACATATACTTAGGATGGAGTCATTAAAACTCGTTTTTCAACCACTCCATAAATTTCTTGTTAACAAACAATAGTTTTGGCAAGTCAGTTAGGACATCTACTTTGTGCATGACACAAGTAATTTTTCCAATAATTGTTTACGTACAGATTATTTCACTTATAATTCACTGTATCACAATTCCAGTGGGTCAGAAGTTTACATACACTAAGTTGACTGTGCCTTTAAACAGCTTGGAAAATTCCAGAAAATGATGTCATGGCTTTAGAAGCTTCTGATAGGCTAGTTGACATCATTTGAGTCAATTGGAGGTGTACCTGTGGATGTATTTCAAGGCCTACCTTCAAACTCAGTGCCTCTTTGCTTGACATCATGGGAAAATCAAAAGAAATCAGCCAAGATTTTCCAAACGCCTGAAGGTACCATGTTCATCTGTACAAACAATAGTACGCAAGTATAAACACCATGGGACCACGCAGCCGTCATACCGCTCAGGAAGGAGATGCTTTCTGTCTCCTAGAGATGAACGTACTTTGGTGCGAAAAAGAACAAATCAATCCCAGAACAACAGCAAAGGACATTGTGAAGATGCTGAAGGAAACAGGTACAAAAGTATCTATATCCACAGTACAACGAGTCCTATATCGACATAACCTGAAAGGCCACTCAGCAAGGAAGAAGCCACTGCTCAAAAACCACCATAGAAAAGCCAGACTATGGTTTGCAACTGCACATGGAGACAAAGATCGTACTTTTTGGAGAAATGTCCTCTGGTCTGATGAAACAAAAATAGAACTGTTTGGCCATAATGACCATCGTTATGTTTGGAGGAAAAAGGGGGAGGCTTGCAAGCCAAAGAACACCATCCCAACCGTGAAGCACGGGGGTGGCAGCATCATGTTGTGAGGGTGCTGCAGGAGGGACTGGTGCACTTCACAAAATAGATGGCATCATGAGGAGGAAAATTATGTGGATATATTGAAGCAACATCTCAAATGGGTCTTCCAAATGGACAACGACCCAAAGTTGTGGCAAAATGGCTTAAGGACAACAAAGTCAAGGTATTGGACTGGCCATCACAGAGCCCTGACCTCAATCCTATAGAAAATGTGTGGGCAGAACTGAAAAAGCGTGTGCGAGCAAGGAGGCCTACAAACCTGACTCAGTTACATCAGCTCTGTAAGGAGGAATGGGCCAAAATTCTTGTGGGAAGCTTGTGGAAGGCTACCTGAAACGTTTGACCCAAGTTCAACAATTTAAAGGCAATGCTACCAAATACTAATTGAGTATATGTAAACTACTGACCCACTGGGAATGTGATGAAAGAAATAAAAGCTGAAATTAATAATTCTCTATTATTCAGACATTTCACATTCTTAAAATAAAGTGGTGATCCTAACTGACCTAAGACAGGGAATTTTTACTAGGATTAAATGTCAGGAATTGTGAAAAACTGAGTTTAAATGTATTTGGCAAAGGTGTATGTCAACTTCCGACTTCAACTGTATGTAAATTTGAAATTACCAGAAAAAAATACCTGTTTTTGCTTTGTCATTACGGGGTATTGTGTGAATGTTGATGAGGGGGGAAAAAACTATTTAATTAATTTTAAAATAAGGCAGTAACCAAACCAAATGTGTAAAAAGTCAAGGGTTCTGAATACTTTCCGACTGCACTGTATATCTTTTACGTCAAGATGTTTAGGGCTAGTTCTTGTTTCCCCCCTTCCACCGTGCTACCGTTGACATAAGAGGTTGTCTCCTCCTCTTCATCTATGATACTATTGGAGTGCTCTTCAGTCTTGATCCCGTTAGCCTGGTCCTCATCAGGAAGTGGGCTGTGGTGTCTCTTCTTCTGTCTCCCAAGACTCTGAGAAGTGGTAAATCTCTGGCCACTTGTCATGCGTCTTTTCAGATCAAATAACCATTGCCAGTCTTTCCAACACACAGAGCAACTGTATCTCTGAGCTTTGAGATTCCCCTAGGTTTCTTTAGGTTCTCCTGATGTAGAGGCTCTCCCCTACAAACTCTCGTCTGTGTGAATGAGAAAACATAGGTTAAAAGGTCCAATGCAGTCAAAAATGTGATTTCCTGTCTTTTATACACATTTCCACACTATGAGGTTGGAAAAATACTGTGAAATGATGATAATAATAAAATTCTTGCTTGAGAATTCTCTTATCTACAGTGGGGGGGAAAAGTATTTGATCCCCTGCTGATTTTGTACGTTTGCCCACTTACAAAGAAATGATCAGTATATAATATTAATGGTAGGTTTATTTGAACAGTGAGAAACAGAATGACAACAAAAAAATCCAGAAAAACGCATGTCAAAAATGTTATAAAATGATTTGCATTTTAATGAGGGAAATAAGTATTTGACCCCCTTTGCAAAACATGACTTAGTACTTGGTGGCAAAACCCTTGTTAGCAATCAGAGGTCAGACGTTTCTTGTAGTTGGCCACCAGGTTTGCACACATCTCAGGAGGGATTTTGTCCCACTCCTCTGTGCAGATCTTCTCCAAGTCATTAAGGTTCCGAGGCTGACGTTTGGCAACTCAAACCTTCAGCTCCCTCCACAGATTTTCTATGGGATTAAGGTCTGGAGACTGGCTAGGCCACTCCAGGACCTTAATGTGCTTCTTCTTGAGCCACTCCTTTGTTGCCTTGGCCGTGTGTTTTGAGTCATTGTCATGCTGGAATACCCATCCACGACCCATTCTCAATGCCCTGGCTGAGAGATGGATGTTCTTACCCAAGATTTGACGGTACATGGCCCCGTCCATCGTCCCTTTGATGCGGTGAAGTTGTCCTGTCCCCTTAGCAGAAAAACACCCCCAAAGCATAATGTTTCCACCTCCATGTTTGACGGTGGAGATGGTGTTCTTGGGGTCATAGGCAGCATTCCTCCTCCTCCAAACACGGCGAGTTGAGTTGATGCCAAAGAGCTACATTTTGGTCTCATCTGACCACAACACTTTCACCCAGTTGTCCTCTGAATCATTCAGATGTTCATTGGCAAACTTCAGACGGGCATGTATATGTATTCTTGAGCAGGGGGACCTTGCGGGCGCTGCAGGATTTCAGTCCTTCACGGCGTAGTGTGTTACCAATTATTTTCTTGGTGACTATGGTCCCAGCTGCCTTGAGATCATTGACAAGATCCTCCCGTGTAGTTCTGGGCTGATTCCTCACCGTTCTCATGATCATTGCAACCCCACGAGGTGAGATCTTGCATGGAGCCCCAGGCCGAGGGATATTGACAGTTGTTTTGTGTTTCTTCCATTTGCGAATAATCGCACCAACTGTTGTCACCTTCTCACCAAGCTGCTTGGCGATGGTCTTGTAGCCCATTCCAGCCCTGTGTAGGTCTACAATCTTGTACCTGACATCCTTGGAGAGCTCTTTGGTCTTGGCCATGGTGGAGAGTTTGGAATCTGATTGATTTATTGCTTGCTTCTGTGGACAGGTGTCTTTTTTACAGGTAACAAGCTGCGCTTAGGAGCACTCCCTTTAAGAGTGTGCTCCTAAGCTCAGCTCGTTACCTGTATAAAAGACACCTGGGAGCCAGAAATCTTTCTGATTGAGAGGGGGTCAAATACTTATTTCCCTCATTAAAATGCAAATCAATTTATAACATTTTTGACATGCATTCTTATGGATATTTTTGTTGTTATTCTGTCTCTCACTGTTCAAATAAACCTACCATTAAAATTATAGACTGATCCTTTATCAGTGGGCAAACGTACAAAATCAGCAGGGGATCAAATACTTTCCCCCCCCCCCCACTGTACGAAGATATTTCTTTATTTTAATTGAAAACAATCACAGCAGGGTACTTAGTAAAAACATTTCAAAAGTCATATGGAGTTAACACTAGCAGCATTGGATTTTTAAATAAAAGAGCGATGTTCATTCAAAGTCAATATTGTATTAATGTAATTCATGGCTGTTCTGCTTCCACTTACCGAGACAATGAAGATCCCAACCAACCTCTTATCCATCTGAATGAATCAGACCACCAACTTCCTCATCTTCTCCCTCCCTCTCTCCTTCAATTGTTACAGGGTTTTGAAACTCAACAGGTGGTAAACCAGCATGAGATTTCTGGTGTCTCTGAAGTTTTTGAGAACTAATGAAGCTCTGGCCACATTTAGCACAGCTGTAGGGTTTCTCTCCTGTATGATATCTGTGGTGGACTTTAAGGCTTGCTGATCTTGCAAAACTCTTCTCGCAGACAGTGCAGGAGTAAGGTTTCTCTCCAGTGTGTGTCCGGAAATGCTCCTTCAAGTAACGTGCTTCAGAAAACCTCTTTCCACACACAGAGCAGGAGTGGGATTTCCCTTCTATGTGCAACAGTCTGTGTTTACGCAGGGACGAAGCACATCCAAACTTCTTGTCACAATCAGGCAAGGGTGTCGTTTCTCTCCAGTGTGCACTGACCGGTGGTCTCAAGATACGCCTTCTCGCTGAAACTCTTCCCACATACAGAGCAACTGTAAGGTCTCTTTCCTGTGTGAGTCTTCTCATGCTTCAGGAGTTGTTAGACAAGGCAAAGCTTTGCTCACACATAGAACAGTGGTGGGGTTTCCCTGCGTGTTGCAGAGAGTGGTCCTTTAACTGATCTGGACGGCTGAAACTCTTTCCACAGACAGAGCAGGAGTGGGGTTTCTCTCCTGAGTGCATCAGGAAGTGTTCCTTCATGCGTGATTGTAAGCTAAAACCCTTCCCACACACAGAGCAGGAGTAAGGTTTCTCTTCTGTGTGTAACCACTGGTGCCTTTTCAAGGCTGAAGCAAAACCAAAACTCTTGTCACATTTGGAGCAGACATAAGGTTTCTCTCCAGTGTGCACTTTCTGGTGGTCTTGAAGATGTCTTTTTACACGGAACTGCTTTCCACACACAGAGCAAGGGTAAGGCTTTTCTCCTGTGTGTATTCTCATATGTATTATCAGTTTTGATAACTTTTTGCAGTCTTGTCCGCACACTGAACAGCAGTGAATTTTCTTAGCTGTGTGATTCCCCTGGTGTTGTTCAGGTAGTCCTGATGTAGAGGGACTCCCTTCACCGTCAGAGCTGTGGTCATGTCTCTCTGCTGTGGGATAAGATGGGATGGATAAACTATGCAAAAATGTGGAACTGTAACAAAAAATATGTTTTGCAATTCAAGCCCTTACAGAATAAGTCCCTTAAACTTACCAAAAGCAGGATCCTCTTCCTCCTCTTTCACTTTAATAACCAGTGCTGGTGTCAGACCATGACTCTCTCCTGTGTGTGTTCTCTGGTGTTTGGTAAGAATTGACGATGAAGAGAAACTCTCCCTGCACACGGAGCAACTGTACAGCTTCTCTCCTGTGTGCACTGTCTGGTGTTTTTTCAGGTTTCCTTTCTCACTGAATTGCTTCCCACAGACAGAGCAGGAGTAAGGTTTTTCTCCTGTGTGAGTTCTCATATGTATTTGTAGTTTTGATAACTTCTGACAGTTTTTTCCACACATTGAACAGAAGTGAATCTTCTTAGCTGTGTGATTCCCCTGGTGTTGTTCAGGTAGTCCTGATGTAGAGGGACTCTCTTCGCTCTCAGAGCAGTGGTCGGGTCTCTCTGCTGTGGTAAAAACATAAGTATGGATTTACTCAAATTAGTCAACTGACTAAGTCAAAATGGTGTTCCTGACTAAACAGAAAATAATAAATATTGTAAAATTATAGGGTCCATACTTTTCTCGAAAATTCTACATGTTAGCTTTTCCCATGAGATAACCTGGCACAATTAGCCCTAAGCTAACCCCCAGAGGGATATTTTAAACCTCCAAGTCAAGGTTGTTCCACTTAAAATCAAATAAAATGTTATTGGTTGTGTACACAGTATTCTGCCATTGTTATAGCAGGTGCAGCGAAATGCTTATGTTTCTAGCTCCAACAGTGCAGTATTACCTAATAATACATACAAATCCCACCAAAATGTATCAGAACAGTCCGGAATATGTACAGTATCTCACAAAAGTGAGTACACCCCTCACATTTTTGTAAATATTTGAGTGTATCTTTTCATGTGACAACACTGAAGAAATGACACTTTGCTACAATGTAAAGAAGTGAGTGTACAGCTTGTATAACAGTGTAAATTTGCTGTCCCCTCAAAATAACACAACACACAGCCATTAGTGTCTAAACCGCTGGCAACAAAAGTGAGTACACCCCTAAGTGAAAATATCCAAATTGGGCCCAAAGTGTCAATATTTTGTGTGGCCACCATCATTTTACAGCACTGCCATAACCCTCTTGGGCATGGAGTTCACCAGAGCTTCACAGGTTGCCACTGGAGTCCTCTTCCACTCCTCCATGACGACATCACGGAGCTGGTGGATGTTAGAGACCTTGCACTCCTCCACCTTCCGTTTGAGGATGCCCCACAGATGCTCAATAGGGTTTAGGTCGGGAGACATGCTTGGCCAGTCCATCACCTTTACCCTCAGCTTCTTTAGCAAGGCAGTGGTCGTCTTGGAGGTGTGTTTGGGGTCGTTATCATGTTGGAATACTGCCCTGCGGCCCAGTCTCCGAAGGGAGGGGATCATGCTCTGCTTCAGTATGTCACAGTACATGTTGGCATTCATGGTTCCCTCAATGAACTGTAGCTCCCCAGTGCCAGCAGCACTCATGCAGCCCCAGACCATGACACTCCCACCACCATGCTTGACTGTAGGCAAGACACACTTGTCTTTGTACTCCTCACCTGGTTGCCGCCACACACGCTTGACACCATATGAACCAAATAAGTTTCTTGGTCTTATCAGACCATAGGACATGGTTCCAGTAATCCATGTCCTTAGTCTGCTTGTCTTCAGCAAACTGTTTGCGGGCTTTCTTGTGCATCATCTTTAGAAGAGGCTTCCTTCTGGGACGACAGCCATGCAGACCAATTTGATGCAGTGTGCGGCGTATGGTCTGAGCACTGACAGGCTGACCCCCCACCCCTTGAACCTCTGCAGCAATGCTGGCAGCACTCATACGTCTATTTCCCAAAGACAACCTCTGGATATGACGCTGAGCACGGGCACTCAACTTCTTTGGTCGACCATGGCGAGGCCTGTTCTGAGTGGAACCTGTCCTGTTAAACCGTTGTATGGTCTTGGCCACTGTGCTGCAGCTCAGTTTCAGGGTCTTGGCAATCTTCTTATAGCCCAGGCCATCTTTATGTAGAGCAACAATTATTTTTTTCAGATCCTCAGAGTTCTTTGCCATGAGGTGCCATGTTGAACTTCCAGTGACCAGTCAGTATGAGGGAGTGTGAGAGCGATGACACCAAATTTAACACACCTGCTCCCCATTCACACCTGAGACCTTGTAACACTAACGAGTCACATGACACCGGGGAGGGAAAATGGCTAATTGGGCCCAATTTGGACATTTTCACTTATAGGTGTACTCACTTTTGTTGCCAGCGGTTTAGACATTAGTGGCTGTGTGTTGAGTTATTTTGAGGGGACAGCAAATTTACACTGTTATACAAGCTGTACACTCACTAATTTACATTATGGCAAAGTGTCATTTCTTCAGTGTTGTCACAGGAAAAGATATACTCAAATATTTACAAAAATGTGAGGGGTGTACTCACTTTTGTGAGATACTGTATATATAATGTATAGACAGTATATGAATAGGAAAGGTGTGTACAGCAGTAGTTAAATTGGACAAACATTGACTAGAATACAGTATATACATATGAAGTGGGTAAAACAGGATGTAAACATAATTAAAGTGACCAGTGTTCAGTGACTATGTACATAGGGCAGCAGTCTAAGATGCTGGATAGAACACAGGGTGGTAGCCAGCTAGTAACAGTGACTATGTACATAGGGCAGCAGTCTAAGATGCTGGATAGAACACAGGGTGGTAGCCAGCTAGTAACAGTGACTATGTACATAGGGCAGCAGTCTAAGATGCTGGATAGAACACAGGGTGGTAGCCAGCTAGTAACAGTGACTATGTACAGTGCAGGGTACTGGGCGGAGGCCTGACAGTGGTGACTATTTAACAGTCCGATGGCCTGATAGAAGCTGTTTTTCAAGCTCTCTGTTCCAGCTTTAATGAACCTGTACGGTCTCCCCCTTCTAGATGGTAGCAGGGTGAACAGGCTGTGGCTCGGGTGGCTGAAGTCCTTGATGATCTTCTTGGCCTTCCTGTGACACCGGGTGCTGTAGATGTCCTGGAGGGCAGGCAGTGTGCTCCCAGTGATGTGTTGGGCTGAACGCGCCACCCTATGGAAAGCACTGCGGTTGCGGACGGTGCAATTGCCCTAACATGCGGTGATACAGCCCGACAGGATGCTCAATGGTGCATCTGTAGAAGTTTGAGGGTCTTCGGGGGCCAAGACAAATTTCATGAGCCTCCTGGGAGGTTGAAGAGGCGCTATTACGCCTTCACCACACAATCTGTGTGAATGGATCATTTCAGGTTGTCAGTGATGTGCTTTAAGCTTTTCACCATCTTCACTTCGGCTCTCTCTGCCGTCTCCTGAAGTCCAGGATCAGCTCCTTCATTTTGTTGACGTTGAGGGAGAGGTTATTTTCCTGGCACCACTCCACCAGGGCCCTCACCTCCTACCTGTAGGCTGTCTCGTTGTTGTTGGTAATGAGGCGATCCCAACACAACAGGCTGAAATTTCAGGCGGCAGTTTCAAACAGCTCTTACACAAAAAGGGTATTATCATAGTTTTTACATTTTCACAGTATTATTCCATCCTCAACCAGTCAAAAGTTTGGACACACCTACTCATTCAAGGGTTTTTCTTTATTTTTACTATTTTCTACATTGTAGAATAATAGTGAAGACATCAAAACTATGAAATAACACATATGGAATCATGTAGTAACCAAAAAAGTGTTAACCTGTTAGGGCTAGGGGGCAGTATTGACACGGCTGGATAAAAAACGTACCCGATTGAATCTGGTTACTACTCCTGCCCAGTAACTAGAATATGCATATAATTATTGGCTTTGGATAGAAAACACCCTAAAGTTTCTAAAACTGTTTGAATGGTGTCTGTGAGTATAACAGAACTCAAATGGCAGGTCAAAACCTGAGAAGATTCTGTACAGGAAGTACCCTGTCTGACCATTTCTTGGCCTTCTTTGCCATCTCTATCCATTACAAAGGATCTCTGCTGTTACGTGACACTTCCGACGGCTCACATGGTCTCTCAGAAGGCGGCAAAAAGCTGAATCGTGGCTTTGCAGGCTCTGGCTGAAAAAAAGTAGAGCGTTTGGGTAGTGGCTGGTTACAGTACTGTGAGACTCAGGCGCGTGCCCGCGTCGACCGAATGCTTTGTTTTCTTTCCTCTGTTTACCTAAACGGAGATTCCCGGTCGGAATATTATCGCTTTTTTACGAGAAAAATGGCATAAAAATTGATTTTAAACAGCGGTTGACATGCTTCGAAGTACGGTAATGGAATATTTAGACGAGCCGACACCATGTTTTTATTTTTTCGTCTTTGAACGAAAACAGGGTTTCCCGGTCGGAATATTATCGCTTTTTTACGAGAAACATTGCATAAAAATTGATTTTAAACAGCGGTTGACATGCTTCGAAGTACGGTAATGGAATATTTAGATTTTTTTTGTCACGAAACGCGTCGGGCGCGTCACCCTTCGGATAGTGTCTTGAACGCACGAACAAAACAGAGGATATTTGAACATAACTATGGATTATTTTGAACCAAACCAACATTTGTTATTGAAGTAGAAGTCCTGGGAGTGCATTCTGACGAAGAACAGCAAAGGTAATCCAATTTTTATTATAGTAAATCTGAGTTTGGTGAGGGCCAAACTTGGTGGGTGTCAAAATAGCTAGCCCGTGATGGCGAGCTATCTACTCAGAATATTGCAAAATGTGCTTTTGCCGAAAAGCTATTTTAATAATCGGACATAGCGATTGCATAAAGGAGTTCTGTATCTATAATTCTTAAAATAATTGTTATTTAGTAAATTCACCGGAAGTTTGCGGTGGGTATGCTAGTTCTGAACGTCACATGCTAATGTAAAAAGCTGGTTTTTGATATAAATATGAACTTGATTGAACAAAACATGCATGTATTGTATAACATAATGTCCTAGGAGTGTCATCTGATGAAGATCAAAGGTTAGTGCTGCATTTAGCTGTGGTTTGGGTTTATGTGACATTATATGCTAGCTTGAAAAATGGGTGTCTGATTATTTCTGGCTGGGTACTCTGCTGACATAATCTAATGTTTTGCTTTCGTTGTAAAGCCTTTTTGAAATCGGACAGTGTGGTTAGATTAACGAGAGTTGTCTTTAAAATGGTGTAAAATAGTCATATGTTTGAGAAATTGAAGTAATAGCATTTCTAAGGTATTTGAATATCGCGCCACGGGATTCCACTGGCTGTTGAGTAGGTGGGACGATTTCGTCCCACATACCCTAGAGAGGTTAACAAGTGTGCCTTGTTAAAAGTGAATTTGTGGAATTTCTTTCCTTCGTAATGCATTTGAACCAATCAGTTGTGTTGTGACAAGGTAGGGTTGGTATTCTGAAGATAGCCCTATTTGGTAAAAGCAAGTCCATATTATGGAAAGAAAAGCTCAAATAAGCAAAGAGGAACGACAATCCAACATTATTTTAAGACATGAAGGTTAGTCAATTCAGAAAATGTAAAGAACTTCGAAAGTTTCTTCAAGTGCAGTAGCAAAAACCATTAGGCGCTATGATGAAACTGGCTCTCATGAGGACCGCCACAGGAAAGGAAGACCCAGAGTTACCTCTGCTGCAGAGGATAAGTTCATTAGTTACCAGACTCAGAAATTGCAGCCTAGATAAATGCTTCAGAATTCAAGTAACAGACACATCTCAACATCAACTGTTCAGAGGAGACTGCATGAATCAGGCCTTCATGGTTGAATTGCTGCAAAGAAACCACTACTAAAGGACACCAATGAGAAGAAAAGGCTTGCTTGGGCCAAGAAACATGAGCAATGGACATTAGACCGGTGAAAATCAGTCCTTTGGTCTGATGACTCTAAATTTGAGATTTTTGGTTCCAACCGCCGTGTCTTTGTGAGACGCAGAGTAGGTGAACGGATGATCTCCGCATGTGTGTTTCCCACTGTGAAGCACGGAGGTGGTGGTGTGATGGTCCTTTGCTGGTGACACTGTCAGGGATTTATTTATAATTCAAGGTACACCTAACCAGCATGGCTACCACAGCATTCTGCAGTGATACGCCATCACATCTGGTTTATGCTTAGAGGGACAATCATCTGTTTTTCAACAGGACAATGACCCAACACACCTCCAGGCTGTGTAAGGGCTATTCTACCAATTTTGTACAGGACCAGTGCTCAGCATATGTGGGAACTCCTTCAAGACTGTTGTTAAAGCATTCCAGGTGAAGCTGGTTGAGAGCATGCCAAGAGTGTGCAAAGCTGTCATCAAGGCAAAGGGTGGCTACTTTGAAGAATCTCAAATATAAAATAAATTGTTGTGGTTCCTACATGATTCCATATGTGTTACTTCATAGTTTTGAGGTCTTCACTATTATTCTATAATGTAGAAAATAGTGAATATAAAGAAAAACTCTTGAATGAGTAGGTGTGTCCAAACTTTTGACTGGTACTGTATATATATATATATATATATATATATATATATATATATATATATATATATATATATATATATATATATATATATATATATATAGCACAATATGTATAAAAAAATTTACAAAAAAATATTGGCTGATGTGGAATTTGTTACAGGAAATAATCATGCAGTCAGCTGGTTGTGTTAGCATAGGGCTACGTTTTCTCATGTTGTCAGCTGGCTGTGTTAGCATAGGGCTACGTTTTCTCATGTTGTCAGCTGGCTGTGTTAGCATAGGGCTACGTTTTCTCATGTTGTCAGCTGGCTGTGTTAGCATAGGGCTACGTTTTCTCATGCTGTCAGCTGGTTGTGTTAGCATAGGGCTACGTTTTCTCATGCTGTCAGCTGGTTGTGTTAGCATAGGGCTACGTTTTCTCATGCTGTCAGCTGGTTGTGTTAGCATAGGGCTACGTTTTCTCATGCTGTCAGCTGGTTGTGTTAGCATAGGGCTACGTTTTCTCATGCTGTCAGCTGGTTGTGTTAGCATAGGGCTACGTTTTCTCATGTTGTCAGCGGATTGTGTTAGCATAGGGCTACGTTTTCTCATGCTGTCAGCTGGTCGTGTTAGCACAGGGCTATGTTTTCTCATGCCGTCAGCTGGCCCTGTTAGAATAGGGTTACGTTTTCTCATGCCGTCAGCTGGCCCTGTTAGAATAGGGTTACGTTTTCTCATGCTATCAGCTGGTTGTGTTAGCATAGGGCTATGTTTTCTCATGCTGTCAGCTGGTGGTGTAAGCATAGGGCTACGTTTTCTCATGGTTAAAGCTTAAGCAAGAGGTTGCAAGTATGGACCCATTAAATATCAAAGCTATAGTACAAAATAAACGCTTTTACTCACCAAAAGCAGGATCTTCCTCCTCTTTCACTTTGACATCCAGTACTACAGACTCCTCCTCAGCTGCAGACACCTGCTGCTGTGATCCCTGTCCAGGAGCTCGGCTCAGGCTAGCCACAGTTCCTTCTCCGGCATGGAGACAGGATTGATTTGCTGATGAGGAGAATTTCTTTCTGCAGAGAGAGCAGGGGTAAGGTTTCACCCTAGTGTGAACTATCTGGTGTCTTCTGAGAAGGGCCGAAGCTGAGAAACTCTTATCACACTGACAGCAGTGGTGCAGTTTCTCTCCGGTGTGCTGTTGCATGTGTATCTTAAAAGTCTGCGATTGGCTGAATTCCTTCCCACATTCTAAGCAGCTGTATTGTGCGACACTAGTGTGGGATTGTTTGTGTCTTGCTAGAGAGCTAGGGTGAACAAAGGCATTTTTACAGGTGGTACACTGGTACGGTTTCTCTCTATCAGTGTTGACAAAAACACCAATTTCCTCCTCCTCTTTGACATTAATTGCCAGCTCCTGTTCCTCGTCTTTGATCTTGATATTCATAGTTTGACTGTCTGATGACGCCGTATCTGGAATTCCCAGTGTACACTGGTTGCTATGGTTACTGGCATGGCTGCATTGATGTTTGCGAAGACCTTCGGTCGAAGCGAAACCCCTCCCGCAATCAGAGCACTCGTAAGGTGTCTCTCCAGTGTGCATAGTCTGATGCTGCCTGAGCCTTGATGGTGACTCGTATCTCTTCCCACACTGTGAGCATTGGTAAGGTTTTGGTGTGGGTGCTCCTGTATGGCGTCGTACGTGTCTCGATAGAGTTCCCTTACAGCCAAAGCTCATCTCGCAGTAGGAGCACTGGTGAGGTCTCTCCCCTGTGTGCCTTCTCATGTGCATCTTCAGCTCATATGCAGAGAAACATTCCTTTCCACAATCGGAGCACGGGTGCTTCTTTGTCGCGTCTGGCTGCTTCTCTCCAGGGTGGGTCATCTGATGTCTTTCCAGGTGGGGCTTCAGTGTGAATCGCTTCCCGCACACAGAGCACTGGTAAGGCTTCTCTCCTGTATGTGTTTGGAGGTGTCTCTTCAGTTTGGAGGGGTGAACAAAGTCTTTTCCACATACTGGACAGATGGAAGACTCCTTAGCAAGGTTTGTGTGTGTTCTCAGGTGTCTGTTGAAATTAGATGGGTGAGCGATCTCTTTTCCACATTGGGGGCAGCGCCAAAGCTTCTTAGCTCTAGGATTCTCCTGGTGCTGTTCAGGTTCTGCTGAGGCCCCATCACTAGAGCTGGAGTTAGAACTCTCTCCTCTTTCAACTGGAAAATAAGGGGGGGGGGGGGGGGGGTCATTCAACCTCAAAAAACACAAGAAAAAGGCTTTCAACACCAGCCCTCTCAGATTGTTCTCTCAGATAAGATAAGCGTTCCTGAAACATTATTTTTGTTCAAACGTAATTTGATCTTTGAGAAATTCAGCTAATTGATTGCACCCAAATTGGCCATTCTAATTTAAGGGATTCATTCATATGATCTTCAGTAAATATAGTACCGGACATCCAATTAAAATGGTCAAAAGTCATCCGCAGACACCAATCTCACCCACACAACCAGTGTTACAGTATCAGCTCTTTACAGTGCCTTGCAAATGTATTCATCCCCCTTGGTGTTTTTTCTTATTTTGTTGCATTACAACCTGTAATTTAAATGGATTTTTATTTGGATTTCATGTACATACACAAAATATTCCAAATTGGTAAAGTGAAAAAAAGAACTTGTTTCAAAAAAATTATTACAAAAAAACAAACTGAAAAGTGGTGCGTGTATGTATTCACCCACTTTGCTATGAAGCCCCTACATAATATCTGGTGCAACCAATTACATTCAGAAGTCACATAATTATTTAAATAAAGTCCACCTGTGAGCAATGTAAGTGTCACATGATCTCAGTATACAGTTGAAATTGGAAGTTTACATACACCTTAGCAAAATACATTTAAACTCAGTTTTTCACAATTTTTCAAAAATTCCCTGTGTTAGGTCAGTCAGGATCACCACTTTATTAAGAATGTGAAATGTCAGAATAAAAGAGAATTATTTATTTCAGCTTTTATTTCTTTCATCACATTCCCAGTGGGTCAGAAGTAATACACTCAATTAGTATTTGGTAGCATTGCCTTTAAATGGTTTAACTTGGGTCAAACATTTCGGGTAGCCTTCCACTAGCTTCCCACAATAAGTTGGGTGAATTTTGGCCCATTCCTCCTTACAGAGCTGGTGTAACTGAGTCAGGTTTGTAGGCCTCCTTGCTCGCACACGCTTTTTCAGTTCTGCCCACAGATTTTCTATAGGATTGAGGTCAGGGCTCTGTGATGGCCACTCCAATAGCTTGACTTTGTTGTCCTTATGCCATTTTGCCACAACTTTGGAAGTATGCTTGTGGTCATTGTCCATTTGGAAGACCCATTTGCAACCAAGCTTTAACTTCCTGACTGATGTCTTGAGATGTTGCTTCAATATATCCACATAATTTTCCCTCCTCATGATGCCATCTATTTTGTGAAGTGCACCAGTCCCTCCTGCAGCAAAGCACCCCCACAACATACTGCCACCCCCGTGCTTCACGGTTGGGATGGTGTTCTTTGGCTTGCAAGCCTACTCCTTTTTCTTCCAAACATAACGATGGTCATTTTGGCCAAACAGTTCTATTTTTGTTTCATCAGACCAGAGGACATTTCTCCAAAAAGTACGATCTTTGTCTCCATGTGCAGTTGCAAACCGTAGTCTGGCTTTTTTATGGCGGTTTTTGAGCAGTGGCTTCTTCCTTGCTGAGCAGCCTTTCAGGTTATGTCGATATAGGACTCGTTTTACTGTGGATATAGATACTTTTGTATCCGTTTCCTCCAGCATCTTCACAAGGTCCTTTGTTGTTGTTCTGGGATTGATTTGTTCTTTGTCGCACCAAAGTACAGTCATCTCTAGGAGACTGAACGCGTCTCCTTCCTGAGCGGGATGATGGCTGCGAAATCCCATGGTGTTTATACTTGCGTACTATTGTTTGTACAGATGAACGTGGTACCTTCAGACGTTTGGAAATTGCTCCCGAGGATGAACCAGACTTGTGGAGGTCTACAATTATTTTTCTGAGGTCTTGGCTGATTTCTTTTGATTATCCCATGATGTCAAGCAAAAAGGCACTGAGTTTGAAGGTAGGCCTTGAAATACATCCACAGGTACACCTCCAACTGACTTAAATTATGTCAATTAGCCTATCAGAAGCTTCTAAAGTCATGACATCATTTTCTGGAATTTTCCAAGCTGTTTAAAAAACTTCTTAGGGATAGGGGGCAGTATTTTCACGTCCGGATGAAAAGCGTGCCCAAAGTAAACTGCCTGTTATTCAGGCCCAGAAGCTAGGATATGCATATAATTAGTAGATTTGGATAGAAAACACTCTGAAGTTTCTAAAACTGTTATAATGTCAGAATAATGTCTATGAGTATAACAGAACTGATTTTGCAGGCGAAACCCCGAGCAAAATCCATTAACTTCTTGGTGACAGGGGGCAGTATTCGGAAGTTCAGATGAATAATGTGCCCAAAGTAAACTGCCTGCTACTCGGGCCCAGAAGGTAGGATATGCATATTATTAGTAGATTTGGATAGAAAGCACTCTGAAGTTTCTAAAACTGTTTGAATGATGTCTGTGAGTATAACAGAACTCATATGGCAGGCAAAAACCTTCCACTAGATGTCAACAGTCTTTAGAACCTTGTTTCATGCTTCTACTGTTACTGGGGAGATAATAAGAGCTGTCTCAAGCCTGGGACCAATGAGTTGTTTACTGCGCGGGCACGCAGGCGCGCCGTTCCTTCTTTTTACTCTGTAATGAATACGCTATTGTCCGGTTGGATTATTATCGAAGATTTATGTTAAAAAGACCCTAAGGATTGATTGTAAACATCGTTTGACATGTTTCTACGAACGGTGATGGAACTATTTGACTTTTCGTCTCGGGTTTTGCTCTCGCACATTATGCCTTTGGATTAGTGATCTAAACGCGCTAACAAAACGGAGGTATTTGGACATAAATATGGAGTTTTTCGAACAAAACAGAAATTTTAATTATGAGATTTTTGTTGTTTTGAATTTGCCGCCCTGCTATTTCACGCTAGCGTCCCAGAGAGGTTAAGGGAATTTTTGTTGAGGTCATTGTGTTTTCCAATGATTTTGTATGGGAAACCTGATTTATTAGGGCCCAGATTGCAGTTCCTATGGCTTCCACTAGATGTCAACAGTCTTTAGAAACTGTTTATCCCATCTTAAATTTTATTGATTATTTACATTGTGGGATACCTGAGGTTGGATTGGGAATGTTGTTTGAAATGTTTGGACCAAGTTTACAGGTAACTTACTAGATACTTTGTAGTCATGTTGGATGAGTTGGAACCGGTGTATTTCTGAATCAAACGCACCAAATAAAAATGGACATTTTGGGGATATAAAAAAGGAATTTATCGAACAAAACGACCATTCATTGTGTCACAGCCATTTGAGATTGCAAAAAGATGAAGATCTTCAAAGGTAAGGTATTTATTACATGGCCATTTCTGACTTTCGCGTCACACCTGCCTGGTTGAAAGTGGTTTTCATGTTTTTGTATGCGGGGTGCTGTCCTCAGATAATCGCATGGTGTGCTTTCGCCGTAAAGCCTTTTTGAAATCTGGCACAGCGGCTGGATTAACAAGGAAGTTAAGCTTTTTTGATGTATTACACTTATATTTTCGTGAATGTTGAATATTTATATTTCTGTAGTTTGAATTTGGCGCTCTGCAATTTCACCGGATGTTGTCAAATCTATCCCGTTAACGGGATTTGATCCGTAAGAAGTTAAAGGCACAGTCAACTTAGTGTATGTCAACTTCTGACCCACTGGAATTGTGATACAGTGAATTAAGTGAAATAATCTGTAAACAATTGTTGGCAAAGTAGATGTCCTAACCGACTTGCCAAAATTATAGTTTGTAAACAAGAAATTTGTGTAGTGGTTGAAAAACTAGTTTTAATGACTCCAACCTAAGTGTATGTAAACTTCCAACTTCAACAGTATATGCACACACCTGTTCTGAAAGGCCCCAGAGTCTTCAACACCACTATGCAAGGGACACCACCAAGCAAGCGGCACCATGAAGTCCAAGGAGCTCTCCAAACAGGTCAGTGACAAAGTTGTGGAGAAGTACAGATCAGGGTTGAGTTATAAAAAAATATCAGAAACTTTGAACATCCCACGGAGCACCATTAACCTGTTGGGTCTAGGGGGCAGCATTTGCACGTCTGGATAAAAAAAATGTACCCGATTTAATCTGGTTACTAATCCTACCCAGTAACTAGAATATGCATATACTTATTATATATGGATAGAAAACACTCTAAAGTTTCCAAAACTGTTTGAATGGTGTCTGTGAGTATAACAGAACTCATTTGGCAGGCAAAACCCTGAGACATTTTCTGACAGGAAGTGGATACCTGATGTGTTGTATTGACTTTAAACCTATCCCATTGAAAAACACAGGGGTTTAGGAATATTTTGGCACTTCCTATTGCTTCCACTAGATGTCACCAGCCTTTACAAAGTGTTTTGAGTCTTCTGGAGGGAGATCTGACCGAACAAGAGCCATGGAACGGTGATGTCCCATTAGACACCTGGCGCGCTACTTCATGTTGGGTACCCTCGTTCCAATACGTTATAAAAGACTATGCATTCGTCCACCTTGAATATTATTCATGTTCTGGTTAAAAAAGGCCCTAATGATTTATGCTATACAACGTTTGACATGTTTGAACGAACGGAAATATATTTTTTCCCCTCGTTCATGACGAGAAGTCCGGCTGGCTTACATCATGTGCTAACGAGACGGAGATTTTTGGACATAAATGATGAGCTTTTTTGAACAAAACTACATTCGTTATGGACCTGTGATACCTGGAAGTGACATCTGATGAAGAGAATCAAAGGTAATGGATTATTTACATAGTATTTTCGATTTTAGATCTCCCCAACATGACGTCTAGTCTGTATCGCAACGCGTATTTTTCTGGGCACAGTGCTCAGATTATTGCAAAGTGTGATTTCCCAGTAAGGTTATTTTTAAATCTGGCAAGTTGATTGCGTTCAAAAGATGTAAATCTATAATTCTTTAAATGACAATATAATATTTTACCAATGTTTTCTAATTTTAATTATTTAATTTGTGACGCTGACTTGACTGCCGGTTATTGGAGGGAAACGATTTCCTCAACATCAATGCCATAGTAAAACGCTGTTTTTGGATATAAATATCAACTTGATAGAACTAAAAATGCATGCATTGTCTAACATAATGTCCTAGGAGTGTCATCTGATGGAGATTGTAAAAGGTTAGTGTATCATTTTAGCTGGTTTTATGGTTTTGGTGACCCTGTCTTTGACTTGACAAAACATTACACACAACTCTTGTAAATGTACTGTCCTAACATACTCTAAATTTATGCTTTCGCCGTAAAACCTTTTTGAAATCGTAAAACGTGGTTAGATTAAGGAGATGTTTATCTTTCAAATGGTGTAACATAGTTGTATTTTTGAAAAATTTGAATTTTGACATTTATTTGGATTCAAATTTGCCGCTCTTGAAATGCACCTGCTGTTGATGGAGTGCACCACGGGTGGCACGCTAGCGTCCCACCTAGCCCCAAGAGGTTAAATCCATTATTAAAAAATGGAAAGAATACGGCACCACAACAAACCTGCCAAGAGAAGGCCGCCCACCAAAACTCACGGACCAGGCAAGGAGGGCATTAATCAGAGAGGCAACAAAGAGACCAAAGATAACTCAGAAGGAGCTGCAAAGATCCACAGTGGAGATTGGATTATCTGTCCATAGGACCACTTTATGCCATACACTCCACAGAGCTGGGCTTTATGAAAGAGTGGCCATAAAAAAGCCACTGCTTTAAGAAAAAAATAAGCAATCACGTTTGGTGTTCGCCAAAAGGCATGTGGGAGACTCCCCAAACATGTAGAAGAAGGTGCTCTGGTCAGATGAGACTAAAATGTAGCTTTTTGTCCATCAAGGAAAACGCTATGTCAGGCGCAAACCCAACACTTCTCATCACCCCGAGAACACCATCCCCACAGTGAAGCATGGTGGTGGCAGCATCATGCTGTGGGGATGTTTTTCCATCGGCAGGGACTGGGAAACTGGTCAGAATGGAAGGAATGATGGATGGCGCCAAATATAGGGAAATTCTTGAGGGAAACCTGTTTCAGTCTTCCAGAGATTTGAGACTGGGACGGAGGCTCACCTTCCAGCAGGACAATGACCCTAAGTATACTGCTAAAGCAACACTCGAGTGGTTTAAAGAGAAACATTTAAATGTCTTGGAATGGCCTAGTCAAAGCCCAGACCTCAATCCAATTGAGAAGCTGTGGTATGACTTAAAGATTGCTGTACACCAGTGGAACCCATCCAACTTGAAGGAGCTAGAGCAGTTTCGCCTTGAATATTGGGCAAAAATCCCAGTGGCTAGATGTGCCAAGCTTATAGAGACATACCCCAAGAGACTTGCAGCTGTAATTTCTGCAAAAGGTGGCTCGACAAAGCTCGACAAAGACTTCGGGGAGTGAATAGTTATGCACTCTCAAGGTTAAATTTTTTTGTCTTATTTCTTGGTTCACAATATAAAATATTTTGCATCTTCAAAGTGGTAGGCATGTTGTGTCAATCAAATGATTCAACCCCCCCCCCCCCAAAAAAAAATCTATTTTCATTCCAGGTTGTAAGGCAACAAAATATGAAAAATACGAAGGGGATGAACACTTTCACAAGCCACTGTATGTCTGATAAGAACTGCGGCTTGGAGTATTGCTTATTCGTTCTTTAATCCTTGTGAATCTGGTGATTTTATTTTATTCCCTGTTCAGACAAAGTTGCCATTGAAGATGCTTGCATTATTTGACATTAATTATTGTGGAAGAACCAGGTTTTGCCCACTAGAGTTTGGTTAAAGCATCAGGCTGCTAAGAGATGGACAAACTCGATTGCTTTCATGGGAGGGCTGGCTTGACTTGTGAGGATGACCTCATTCATCATCATTCAAATTCATCATAATCAAAAGCTATTCGTTTTCTACCCAAAGTTTCATGGAAAACGTTTTGATCAATTTAATAAACACAGGAGACCAGTAAAATGTATAAAATGATGTGGCAGCAGCAGGAACAGCAACATCTCGTGAGAAAAACCTGGAACTTGCACACAAATTTATGGTAAATAATGCAAGTTATTTAAATGGTTAATTTCTCTGAACAGAGGACAAAAAACATCACCAGATTCACAGGGAATGCATTACATAGTATGGAGAAGCAATACTCCAAGCCGCAGCTTCGTACTACTTGTCAGACAGAGAACTGATACTGTACTGGTTGTTAAGGTGAGATTGGCATTGGGGTGTGGGGTCGGTTGATGCCTTTTGAGAATTTGATTGGATTTCTCATAACACTACATGGTCAAAAGTACGTGGACAGCCGATCTTCGAACATCTCATTCCAAAATCATGGGCATTAATATGGCCTCACTTTGATATGGACTCACTTCCACCAAACTTTACAGTTGGCACTATGCATTCAGACAGGTAGCACTCTCGTGGCCTCCGCCAAACCCAGATAAGTCTGTCGGACTGCCAGATGGTGAAGCATGATTCATCACTCCAGAAAACACCTTTCCACTGCTCCAGAGTCCAATGGCAGCGAGCTTTACGCCACTCCAACCGACGCTTGGCATTGCGCATGGTGATCTTAGGCTTGTGTGTGGCTGCTCTCCCATGGAAACTAATTTCATGAAGCTCCCGACGAACAGTTCTTGTGCTTTAGTTGCTTCCAGAGGCAATTTGGAACTCGGTAGTGAGTGTTGCAACTGAGGACAGACAATTTGCATGCGCTACAGCACTTTGTGGTCCTGTTCTGTGAGCTAGTGTGACCTACCATTTCGTGGCTGAGCCGTTGTTGCTCCTAGACATTTCCACTTCACGATAACAGCACATTTACAATTGACCGGGGCAGATGAGCTCTTCAATACGGGCCATTCTATTACCAATGTTTGTTTATGGCGATGGCATGGCTGTGTGACTGATTTTAGTTTATAAATGTCAATTTAATTTTACATTTTTTAATTTTTTACCCCTTTTTTGTGATATCTAATTGGTAGTTACAGTCTTGTCCCATCGCTGTAACTCCCGTGCGGACTCGGGAGAGGCGAAGTTCGAGAGCCGTGCGTCCTCCGAAACACGACGCCACCAAACCGCATTGCTTCTTGACACAATGCTCGCTTAACCCGGAAGCCAGCCGCACCAATGTGTTGGAGGAAACACCGTACACCTGGCAACCATGTCAGCATGCATTTTTCTTAACATTTTTATTTCACCTTTATTTAACCAGGTAGGCCAGTTGAGAACAAGTTCTCATTTACAACTGCAACCTCTCCATGATTAAGCAAAGCAGTGCAACAAAAAGCAACAGTTACACATGGGATAAACAAACGGACAGTCACTAACACAATAGAAAAATCTATATACGGTGTGTGCAAATGGAGTAAGGCGGTAAGGCAATAAATAGGCCATAGTAGCGAAGTAATTACAATTTAGCAAATTAACACTGGAGTGATAGATGTGCAGATGATGATGTGCAAGTAGAAATACTGGTGTGCAAAAGAACAAAAAATGTAAAAAACAATATGGGGATAAGGTAGGTAGTTGGATGGGCTATTTACAGATAGGCTGTGTACAGCTGCAGCGATCAGTGAGCTGCTCAGATATCTGATGCTTAAAGTTAGTGAGGGAGATATAAGTCTCCAACGTCAGTGATTTTTGCAATTCGTTCCAGTCATTGGCAGCAGAGAACTGGAAGGAATGGCAGCCAAAGAAGGTGTTGGCTTTGGGGATGACCAGTGAGATATATCTGCTGGAGCGCGTGCTACGGGTGGGTGTTGTTATGGTGACCAGTGAGCTGAGATAAGGCGGAGCATTACCTAGCAAAGACTTATAGATGACCTGGAGCCAGTGGGTTTGGCGACGAATATGTAGCGAGGGCCAGCCAACGAGAGCATACAGGTCGCAGTGGTGGGTGGTATATGGGGCTTTGGTGACAAAACGGATGGCACTGTGATAGACTGTATCCAGTTTGCTGAGTAGAGTGTTGGAGGCTATTTTGTAAATGATATTGCCGAAGTCGAGGATTGGTAGGATAGTCCGTTTTACGAGGGTATGTTTGGCAGCGTGAGTGAAGGAGGCTTTGTTACGAAATAGGAAGCCGATTCTATATTTAATTTAGGAATGGAGATGCTTAATATGCTTAACCACTTAACCGTCCAGAGTAGTGATGCTAGTCGGGCATGCGGGTGCGGGCAGTGATCGGTTGAAAAGCATACATTTAGTTTTACTAGCGTTTAAGAGCAGTTGGAGGCCACGGAAGGAGTGTTGTATGGCATTGAAGCTCGTTTGGAGGTTTGTTAACACAGTGTCCAAAGAAGGGCCAGATGTATGCAGAATGGTGTCGTCTGCTTAGAAGTGGATCAAGGAATCAACCGCAGCAAGAGTGACATCGTTGATATATACAGAGAAAAGAGTCGGCCCGAGAATTGAACCCTGTGGTACCCACATAGAGACTGCCAGAGGTCCGGACAACAGGCTCTCCGATTTGACACACTGAACTCTGTCTGAGAAGTAATTGGTGAACCAGACGAGGCAGTCATTTTGAGAAACCAAGGCTGTTGAGTCTGCCGATAAGAATACGATGATTGACAGAGTCGAAAGCCTTGGCCAGGTTGATGAAGACGGCTGCACAGTACTGTCTTTTATCGATGGCGGTTATGATATTGTTTAGCACTTTGAGCGTGGCTGAGGTGCACCTGTGACCAGCTCGGAAACTGGATTGCACAGCGGAGAAGGTACGGTGGGATTCGAAATGGTCACTGATCTGTTTGTTAACTTGGCTTTCAAAGACTATAGGTCTGTAACAGTTTGGGTCTAGAGGTCTAGAGTGTGACCCCCTTTGAAGAGGGGGACGACCGCGGCAGATTTCCAATCTTTAGGAATCTCGGACGATACGAAAGAGGTTGAACAGACTTGTAATAGGGGTTGGAACAATGGCAGCAGATAATTTTAGAAAGAGAGGGTCCAGATTGTCTAGCCCAGCTGATTTGTACGGGTCCAGGTTTTGCAGCCCCTTCAGAACATCTGCTATCTGGATTTGGGTGAAGGAGAAGCTGGGGAGGCTTGGGCAAGTAGCTGCGGGGGGTGCGGAGCTGTTGCCGGGGGTTGGGGTAGCCAGGAGGAAAGCATGGCCAGCCGTAGAGAAATGCTTATTGAAATTCTCAATTATCGTGGATTTATCAGTGGTGACAGCGTTTCCTAGCCTCAGTGCAGTGGGCAGCTGGGAGGAGGTGCTCTTATTCTCCATGGACTTTACAGTGTCCCAGAACTTTTTGGAGTTAGAGCTGCGGATGCAAATTTCTGTTTGAAAAAGCTAGCCTTTGCTTTCCTAACTGACTGTGTGTATTGGTTCCTGACTTCCCTGAAAAGTTGCATATCGCGGGGACTATTCGATGCTAGTGCAGTACGCCACCAAAGGATGTTTTTGTGCTGGTCGGGAAAGGGACATGCTTATTTAAGATGGTGAGGAAATTACTTTTAAAGAACAACCAGGCATCCTCTACTAACGGGATGAGGTCAAAATCCTTCCAGGTCGATAAGAAAGGCCTGTTCGCAGAAGTGTTTTAGGGAGCGTTTGACAGTAATGAGGGGTGGTCGTTTGACCGCTGAGCTGAGGGGGGTCTATAACAGGCGGCAACAGTGAGAGACTTATTTCTGGAGAGATTCATTTTTAAATTAGAAGCTCGAACTGTTTAGGCATAGACCAGGAAAGTATGACAGCCCTTTGCAGACTATCTCTGCAGTAGATTGCGCCCGGCCTGACACAGGAGTCGCTAAAGAGCGATGGGACAAGGACAACACGGCCGGCCAAACCCTCCCCAATTGTGCAACGCCCCATGGGCCTCCCGGTCGCGGCCGGCCGCAACACAGCCTGGGAACGAACCAGGATCAGTAGCGACACAGCTAGCACTGCGATGCAGTACCTTAGACCGCTGCGCCACTCGGGACGCCCTGCTTGATTTTATACACATGTCGGGTGCGTCTGAAATATCCTTATCATCTAAATTAAAAGATGTCCACATACTTTTGGCCATGTAGTGTATCTTACTCAAAGGTAGGAATAAGTTTGGTCCAGATCAGATGTTGGTATTTATTGACTATTATGTGAATCCTATAAATCAAAAGGGCCCATTTGGATGCAATCAAATAGCTTCATTTCTCAGAGATTAAATGTAATTTCAACAAAATAATGTTGCAGGAATACTAATCTTATCTGTTACTAACTACAGACACAATTTCATAAGAATCTGTGATGGTGGGTGTCATGGAAGAATTCAGGGGTAAACAAAATCTATTACTATTTTCTAGCTATTATCGGTCATTGTCCCGTGTTTTTATTCCATAAACAATTAACCTTTTATTGAATTAAACAGATAGTCCATCTACAGATGGTCACACTATCAACAAACTCATCTGTTGATAAGCAACTGCATGCCAATGTTACGTTAGGGTTACGTTTAGAATAAGGGTAAGGTTAGGGCTAGTAGATAGTTGACATGCTACTGACAGCCTGTAGAGAATGTACAGGTGGATTTAAAATTAAACTGCTGTGTGTTATGGAACTGTATAATCTCTGAGACTTAATTAATTAAGCATGTTTATTTACCAGTATTATCCATGTCCCAGTCTTCCTCCTCCTTGACTACAATGTTAAATCTGGGTATTTCACTATGGTTAGAGTCAGGAACCAGTGACTCTGGAGGGTTGGGTTCAGTGGAGCAGGAGAGAAGGGGGTTGGATGGGTCAGCAGAATCCTAAAATAAAGAATAAGACGTTAGAGGCAATCTGCTAGAGCTACATTCATTTCATGACATATGAATTACTTCTATATACCATTGATTCTTGAAGAATACAACTTATAAATGCCTCATGAGCGTAGTTCAACTGTGGTTCCCCATCAGAACCCAATATATCAGCTTGTTTTACTCCAATGTTTACCAACAAAGTAAATGTAAACAAACACTGTATAACCTCAAAACATGGTTAAAACTATCATTTTGATATCATGGATGGTCAGTCCATAGCCCTGTTTATGAATTTGAGAGTGGTTACACTTCTTCAGCCCACCCCTCAGCTTCTTTATTAGCTTTAAAGAGGGGAGGCAAGACGCTTTGTGATTGTTTCAACTACTAATTGAAGCTTTAATAAATAGCTAAATGAATTAGCAAACTAGCTGATACTTTAGGCATAGCCATCCCGACTGGTTTAGCATTAGCTATAGACATTCTCACCTCATTCATCGTGAATTCTTCAGAAATAGTTTCCTATGATCGTTTTGGGTCACTGAATTAAACTAAAACAGAGTCTTCTCAAATCCCCGACAGTTCACCACGAGGCCACATTAACTAGCGGATTCCTTTCCATACAAAACTATTCGACAACTCAGTTAGCTATCTAGCTAGGCCAACGGTAGCGAGAATTTACTTTCCTAGAACCGATAACAACTGTATGAAATGGTCGTTGAAAACATCGATAGCTCCGCGTATATAGTCCAGGTTGGGCAATATCAAAGTCTAATTTAAACGACATCAAACGATATCAGACACATTTTACACACTACCAAACTAAGCTAGCTATCAACATAAGCATCTTCTTTCTTCCTGGCCAGCTTCCGGGTTAGATTCTTCTGTCAATCCGCATTACCGCAAAACAGCAGAAGGCTCTTTGGGACACTAGCTTGTTACTAACGTTACAGTTAGAAAATATATAATTTTTTGTACCGGTACAATTAATAATATATGCATGGTTAGCTACCAGCTAGCTACATTACTGTCTTCCTGCTTCCGGTCTAACTTCCGGTCCGTCCTAGACTCTGCTGCCGACTCATTCTGCGTTACCGCCACCACCAGTTTATCTTCCTCTATGGTATCATGGCGGTCCGCAAACAAACGTTTAAGTGCATGCCGCCACCTACTGTGCTGGAATGTACGATTAATCATGATCTTCCCAATTCTGTACTACCATGGAAATAATATAACAACCAAATACTGTCTTCTACCCCCCCCCCCCCCCCCAAAAAAAAACACTCCCCAACCCTCCTACCCCATTAAACTGTATCTACAGTACATTGGGAAAGTATTCAGACCCCTTGACTTTTCCACATTTTGTTACGTTACAGCCATATTCTAAAATGTATGAAATAATTTTTTTCACTCATCAATCTAAACACACAATACCCCATAATGTCGAGGCAAAAACAGATTTTTATAAAATTTTGGAAATGTATATAAAAAAAACTACTGAAATATTACATTTACATAAGTATTCAGACCCTTTACTCAGTACTTTGTTGAAGCACCTTTGACAGCGATTACAGCCTCAAGTCTTCTTGGGTATGACGCAACAAGCTTGGCAACACCTGTATTTGGGGAGTTTCTCCCATTCCTCTCTGGAGATCCTCTCAAGCTCTGTCAGGTTGGATGGAGAGCGTTGCTGCACAGCTATTTTCAGGTCTCTCCAGAGTTGTTTGATTGGGGTCATGTCCGGTCTCTGGTTGGGCCACTTAAGGACATTGACTTGTCCCGAAGCCACTCCTGTGTTGTCTTGGCTGTGTGCTTAGGGTCATTGTCCTGTTGGAAGGTGAAACTTCACCCGAGTCTGAGGTCCTGAGCGCTCTGGAGCAGGTTTTCATCAAGGATCTCTCTGTAAGTTGCTCCGTTCATCTTTGCCTCGATTCTGACTAGTCTCACAGTCCCAGCCGCTGAAAAACATCCCCACATCATGATGCTGCCACCACCATGCTTCACCGTAGGGATGGTGCCAGGTTTCTTCCAGAAGTGACGCTTGGCATTCAGGCCAAAGAGTTCAATTTTGGTTTCATCAGACCAGAGAGTCTTGTTTTTAGTTTTTAGGAGCCTTATGGAAAACTCCAAGTGGACTGTCATGTGTATTTTACTGAAGAGTGGCTTCCGTCTGGCCACTCTACCATAAAGGCCTGATTGGTGGAGTGCTGCAAAGATGGTTGTTCTTCTGGAAGGTTCTCCCATCTCCACAGAGGAACTCTAGAGCTCTATCAGAGTGACCATTGGGTTCTTGGTCACCTCCCTGACCAAGGCCCTTCTCCCCCGATTGCTCAGTTTGGCCAGGCAACCAGCACTAGAAAGAGTCTTGGCAGCTCCAAACTTCTATTTAAGAATGATCGAAGCCACTGGTCTTGGGGACCTTCAATGCTGCAGAATTTATTTGGTATCCTTCCCCAGATCTGTGCCTTGACATAATCCTGTCTCGGAGCTCTACGGACAAGTCCGTCAACCTCATGGCTTGGTTTTTGCTCTGACATGCACTGTCAACTGTGGGGCCTTATATAGACAGGTGTGTGCCTTTCCAAATCATGTCCAATCAATTGAATTTACCACAGATGGACTCCAATCAAGTTGTAGAAACATCTCAAGGATGAGCAATGGAAACAGGATGAACCTGAGCTCAATTTCGAGTCTCTTAGCAAAGTGTCTGAATACTAATGTAAATAAGGTATTTCTGTTTTATTTTTATTTGCAAACATTTCTAAAAACATATTTTTGCTTTGTCATTATGGGGTATTGTGTGTAGATTGATGAGGAACATGTTTTATTTAATCCATTTTAGAATAAGGCTGTAATTTAACAAAATGTGGAAAAAGTCAAGGGGTCTGAATACTTTCCGAAGGCACTGTATATCATACTGAAACACTCCTTAGGATTATTCAGCAGGTCAACAACCATTTCAAATGTCACATCTGTTACACCCAATATCTCTTTTGCCGTCTCCACAATAACCTTCAATCTGGCATTTCTTCTTTCCACAACCCGAGTCGTATTGATAACCTTACCAATAAAAGCTATGAAGACAACTTTATTCATTCTTCAAAGTGTCCTGGAAACCATGCCAGGACCAGCAGAAACACCAGCCCCGACATTAGGTCCACTTAGTCAGCAGCAGCCATGGAAGTGCCATCATTCCACTGTAGTTCCACCAGTCTGTCCAACAGCCTCTGCATACGATATATCTCTGAGCCTCTTTCTGCTCCTGCTCCTGCACCTGATATCCACCAAAACCTGCACAATGCCCCCCCCCCCCCCCCCCCCCACACACACAATTACAACACAACCTTCACATTGCTTCCACATTTGCAGTAATCCTGTTCCCCTTCACACATCGTTTCCCTCCTTTACATTGAACAGCTACATGTCGCCTTTCTTTGGCATTTAAAACACTGCAATAGGGATGGGACAAATTCTCTGACATTGAAACTGATGAATCCTCTCTGCACTTCTCTGAGCAGCACTGATAAGCATTCACTTCTTTGACCCTCTTTCCTACTGATCAACCTTTTTGGCCTCAATCTCTCTGCCTCCCTTCACATTTTCTTTAATATCATCTGTGGAAATAGATATTGGGACACCAATGACGACTCCCCTCAACCTAACAGAAGCACCAGGGACATGGTTTTTAATCTTCTTCTCATCACCACTTTTCACTCCAACACATTACTGCTCTTACTTCCTACCTTCACCACCAGTTCAGGAGCACATAAATGTGCCCCGTTACAGAAAGCTGGGCACATGACGCATGTCACTATTTCACAGGAGAGGCATTTGAACGTCATCAAACTGGTTTTTTTTCTTCTTCCAGAAATGCCTTCTTGAACATGTGAACTTTCGTGTGCCTTAATTACTAAGTCGTATATAATCTATAAATATAAATAAAATGTGAAATCACAAAGCTATTTAGACGCAGAGAAAATACAGAATCTTGCGTAGCCATGATTGGTGGTGATTTTTGTAGTAGCACTTCATCCCAACCTGTAAAATCTGTCAAAAAGGGAAAAGCTAGCAGGTGGATTAAATTGGGGGAAGTGGATGTTGAGTTCGAAGTTCAAAGTTGGTGAAGATTTATGTCCTGAATGGACAACAGTAGTGTCGAAAAAAACTGGAACAACAATGAAATTGTCTAAAATCGGAGTGGAGGTAAACGTCTATGAATGATAACGAATCGCTTCTTGTTCGGATGCATTTGTTGAGTGAGGATGCATATGTGGGAAACCCGTTTGAGGTGTTGAAAATGTTGAATATATGAAATACACATTGGGAAAAGTGGAGTCTGTCAGAGCGACCAGGAGTGGTCTTATTTTGATTCGTTGTGTTTCTGAAGAACAGAGGAAGTTTGCAGTGGGCTTCAAGAGAATCCAGAACAACAGAAGTATCGTGCTTTGAACTTGGGAGTAGAACACCTGTCAGAGGAGTCATCTGGGGTGAAGACGGATGTTCAAGTTGAATACATGAAGAGAATTCCTGGGTATGGTTGGTGTCCGGCGTCTGACCCGCTGGGTGAATGGAGAAACAGAAGAAAGTCTGTCGGTCCTGTTGTTTTATGATGAAGAGCATCTACCTACACATGTGAAGCTTGGTTATGTCAGATACACTGTAAGAGCTTTCATTCCCAAACCACTGCAGACGAAGCACTGTAAAGGATTTGGCCATGTTTCAAGTGTGTGCAGACTGGCGGAGTATAATGAAGAACGGTGTGTAGAAGGACGACGGTGTTGCAATTGTGGTGGGGATCACGATCCTGAGTTCCTGGAGTGTCCTGTAAGGGTGAAGGAGATTGAGGTGGCAAAAGTTAGAGCGACCAATCAAATCTCCTATGCAGAGGCGATTAAAAGAATTGAGAAAACAAGTGATGTGTGTGAAGATATGGTAGTGGACGCACCACAGCCTGTAGTAAATATTTGCTGCCAGTCAAAACATATCCGGTGTGTTAAAAAGGTAGATTTTGTGGCGTTCATTGCCACAGTTATAAACTGTACGACTCAAGTCTCAAAGAAGTCTAAGAAACTGGACATTATTGTGGATGCGGCAGAAAAGTATCAGGGACTTTTTACAACGAAAGACTTGCCGGAAGACGGCCCGCCCTCCCAGGATCCCCTTGAGCCTGTGTAGGGATTTTGTTTATTCTAGGTACTTTTTGGTTGTTTGTTCAGTTTTCTGGGGGAGAATCCTGTTTCCATCCCGCACAGTTGGTGGCAGGATGCCCATTAAATTCTGCAATTAAGCAATAAGGCCCGATGAGGTGTGGTATATGGCCAATATACAACGGCTAAGGGCTGGTCTTATGTACGACGCAACGCGGAGTACCTGGACACAGACATTAGCTGTGGTATACTGGCCATATATCACAAACCCCTGAGGAGCCTTATTGCTGTTATAAACTGGTTACCAATGTAATTAGAGCAGTAAAACTAAATGGTTTGTCATACCCGTGGTATACGGTCTGATATACCATGGCTTTGAGCCAATCAGAATTCAGGGCTCAAACCACCCAGTTTATAATTGCCAATATACGAGAGAAGAAGAAGGAGGCTGCAAGCTGGGCAGCAGCTGCTTTACAGGTGGGATGCACTGTTGAGTGCTTCATCCCCAGGGGTTCGTGCTGATTGTACTGAGATTGTACTGTAGCCAGTTAAGGGCTATTTGACAAAGAAGGAGAGTGATGGAGTGCTCCATCAGATGACCTGGCCTCCACAATCACCTGACCTCAACCCAATTGAGATGGTTTGGGATGAGATGGACTGTAGAGTGAAGGAAAAGCAGCCAACAAGTGCTCAGCATATGTGGGGATTCCTTCAAGACTGTTGGAAAAACATTCCTCATGAAGCTGGTTGAGAGAATGCCAAGAGTGTGCAACCCCATCAGCAAAGCACAGGGTGGCTACTTTGAAGAATCTCAAAACTCTCAAATCTATTTAACACTTTTTTGGTTACTACATGATTCCATATGTGTCATTTCATAGTTTTGATGTCTTCACTATTATTCTACAATGTAGAAAATAGTAAAAATAAAGAAAAGGCCTGTAATGAGTAGGTGTGTCCACACTTTTGACTGGTACTGTATATGGTTAAGTAAGATTAGATTTTTAGAATTTATAGCAATGGTTATCAACTGTATTGCAGGGATGGAACGTAATCGCAGAAAATAGAGGTTGTGGTGGCAGCTGCAGAGGTATTTGGGTGTGTGAGACTTGACATCAGAGTTACAGGGTGTGTTAAGTGGTGGTGTCCCATCCTTTCAGGCTGTTGACCTGAAGTAAATAGATTTACATAGATAAATATTGAGTAGGGTGGTGTTTCCTTTTTTATTTTACTGAGTGTTAGATGGGATAGGGTATTTGTTTATATTTTTCCTGCAAAGTATAAGGGCGTTATGCTTCAGTCCAGTAGCTGGCGGTAATGCAACATTTACTGGATGACAACCGCCTTCAAACCTTATCGAAGAAGAAGCCATGATTGGTTGAGGTAATCAGGGGGCTTGGACATTCACGAGAAAGAGTCCATTCTGTCACTCAAGGCTTCTCTGTCAAATGGCACCTCCTGCTCTCTGTTACCGTGGACATTTAAAAGATCCATTGGATATATAAACATGTTCATCATGGACAACATGCAACGTGTAGCTACAGCTTTCAATACCAGTGTTGTCCAGTGGTGATTTCAGCATGTCAACCTTGTTGGGGAAAACATTTGTTTATTTTTTTGATGAATGACAGCAAAGCCACTACACTATAACTGTAAACAATACATTAAATTAACTACAAACGGTGACAAACGTTGCCCACAAACGTTTAGGGTCTACACATGAATCTTTCCGAGAGTGGAGCTGATGGCCGACTGGCTTCAATAATCATGGTTTCTAATGACTCCTTGTGGATTTGTGTAACAGGGTTAGAACAGCATTCTCCTTCAATAAGGATGGTTTCTAATGACTCCTTGTGGATTTGTGTAACTGGGTAAGAACAGCATTCTCCTTCAATAAGGATGGTTTCTAATGACTCCTTGTGGATTTGCTTAACAGGGTAAGAACAGCATTCTCCTTCAATAATCATGGTTTCTAATGACTCCTTGTGGATTTGTGTAACAGGGTAAGAACAGCATTCTCCTTCAATAAGGATGGTTTCTAATGACTCCTTGTGGATTTGTGTAACAGGGTAAGAACAGCATTCTCCTTCAATAAGGATGGTTTCTAATGACTCCTTGTGGATTTGTGTAACAGGGTAAGAACAGCATTCTCCTTCAATAAGGATGGTTTCTAATGACTCCTTGTGGATTTGTGTAACAGGGTTAGAACAGCATTCTCCTTCAATAAGGATGGTTTCTAATGACTCCTTGTGGATTTGTGTAACTGGGTAAGAACAGCATTCTCCTTCAATAAGGATGGTTTCTAATGACTCCTTGTGGATTTGTGTAACTGGGTAAGAACAGCATTCTCCTTCAATAAGGATGGTTTCTAATGACTCCTTGTGGATTTGTGTAACAGGGTTAGAACAGCATTCTCCTTCAATCATATTGAATGTCGACATGAGTTTTAACTTTTGAAGCCATACACACACACACATTATTACATTCACATTCAGTAAATTCACAAATGATTGTTCTTTTATAATCAACACTTTGCTCTTAAGTATAAGCAACTGTATAAGAAAACGAGCTGCGATGAGGTAGGCCTATTCATTCAGCAATCCCAAAATGGACAGCGACAGAAATTCAGATGATGTTGAGGCCTTAATAACTTTTACTCTTCTTTAGTCACCACAGAAAAAACAAAAACCCAGACTCAGCGGTTAGCCTACTATTTGAAGTATTTTATTAGGCCTAAGTGGTCTAAAAAGAAAGGACAATACAATCACGAGGATTCCCTTTTATAGATAAGACAGACGCACTGAAAAAGCATTGAGAAAACAACCCTCACAATATGAGCTGGAATTACATGGGTATATTACTGAACTTTTTAATGAACAAAAATATTTGAATGGGAAGAGACTGTCACTGGCAAACATGGTTACGAGGAAGGGATACTATAATATAATATGTTGTTGGGTCTTCACCACCCTCATGGAGAAAATCACTAGAGATAATTATACACAAAGTAAGGGAAAACAATTAAATGCATCATTCTTACATGACCTAAAATTATGACTAAGCTACTAATGAGATAGACCTATATAAGCAATATAACAACGCAAATGTACAAACTATGGCAAAAAGCTCTGGCCACATTCAGCACAGCTGTAAGGTTTCTCTTCTGTGTGAACTCTATTGTGCATTTTAAAGGTCTGATGATCTTGCTAAAGCCTTCCCACAGACAGAACAGGGTTAAGGTTTCTCCCCTGTGTCTCCTTTGTGTGTCCAGAGGTGTTGTTTCACAAGGTCTGCTTGTCTAAATCTCTTCCCACAAACAGAACAGCTGTACGATTTCTCTCCTGTGTGCATTGTCATTTGTCTTTTCCGATCAAATATCCGTTGCCAGTCTTTCCCACACACAGAGCAACTGTATCTCTGAGCTTTGAGATTCCCCTAGGTTTCTTTAGGTTCTCCTGATGTAGAGGCTCTCCCCTCCGAACTCTCGTCTGTGTGAATGAGAAAACATAGGTTAAAAGGTCTAATGCAGTCAAAAATGTGATTTCCTGTCTTTTATACACATTAACACACTATGAGGTTGGAAAAATACTGTGAAATGATGATAATACCCTTTTAGTGTAAGAGCTGTTTGAATTTGAAATTTCAGGCTGTTTTGGTGGGATGGAGTTTTGGCCTGCCTGGTGACATCACCAGGTAGTAGTAGTTAGCAGACCAATAAGAAAGAGAGTTCCAAACCTCTCTGCTAATAACAGGTCATTTTCAGTTTTCCCCTCCCTACTCAGACAACTCCCAGACAGTCCTAGCAAAATTCTTGCTTGAGATATTGCTCTTATCTACTAAGAAGCTATTTTTGTTTGTTTTCAATTAAAATGGTCAAAAATAATCACAGCAAGGTACTTAATTTCTACCCAGAAATGATTTCATATGGAGTTAAAAATGGCCGCATTGGATTTTTAAATAAAAGAGCGATGTTCATTCACAGTCAATATTGTATTAATGTAACTAATGGCTGTTCTGCTTCCACTTACCGAGACAATGAAGATCCCAACCAACCTCTTCTCCATCTGAATTAATCAGACCACCAACTTCCTCATCTTCTCCCTCCCTCTCTCCTTCAATTGTAACAGGGTTTTGAAACTCAACAGGTGGTAAACCAGCATGAGTTTTCTGGTGTCTCTGAAGTTTTTGAGAACTAATGAAGCTCTGGCCGCATTTAGTGCAGCTGTAAGGTTTCTCTCCTGTATGATATCTGTGGTGGACTTTAAGGCCGGCTAATCTTACAAAACTCTTCTTGCAGACAGGGCAAGGGTGTCGTTTCTCTCCAGTGTGCACTGACTGGTGGTCTTCAAGAAACCCCTTCTCACTGAAACACTTCCCACATACAGAACAGTAGTGGGGTTTCCCTGCATGTTGCAGAGAGTGGTCCTTTAACTGATCTGGACGGCTGAAACACTTCCCACACACAGAACAGCAGTGGGGTTTCCCTGCGTGTTGCAGAGAGTGGTCCTTTAACTGATCTGGACGGCCGAAACCCTTCCCACACACAGAGCAGGAGTAAGGTTTCTCTTCTGCGTGTAACCACTGGTGCCTTTTCAAGGCTGAGGCGAAACCAAACCTCTTGTCACATTTGGAGCAGACGTAAGGTTTCTCTCCAGTGTGCACTTTCTGGTGGTCTTGAAGATGTCTTTTTACACGGAACTGCTTTCCACACACAGAGCAAGGGTATGGCTTTTCTCCTGTGTGTATTCTCATGTGTATTAGTAGTGAAGATAGCTTTTGGCAATCTCTTCCACACACTGAACAGCAGTGGGAGCTCTTTGCTGTGTGATTCTCCTGTTTTTGTTTAGGTTCTCCTGATGTAGAGGGAGTCACTTCACTGTCAGTGCAATGGTCATGTCTCTCTGCTGTGGGATAAGATGGGATGGATAAACTATGCAAAAATGTGGAACTGTCACAAAATATTTTTTTCCTTTGAATAACTGAAAGTAATATAAAAAATTATTAAAAAAACATTTTTGCAATTCAAGCCCTTTAACTTACCAAAAGCAGGATCCTCTTCCTCCTCTTTCACTTTAATAACCAGTGCTGGTGAAAGACCACACACTTCTACAGCTAAAGACACTTGACTCTCTCCTGTGTGTGTTCTCTGGTGTTTGGTAAGATTTGACGATGAAGAAAAACTCTCCCCACACACGGAGCAACTGTACAGCTTCTCTCCTGTGTGCACCGTCTGGTGTTTTTTCAGGTTTCCTTTGTCACTGAATTGCTTCCCACAAACAGAGCAGGAGTAAGGTTTTTCTCCAGTGTGAGTTCTCATATGTATTTGTAGTTTTGATAACTTCTGACAGTTTTTTCCACACACTGAACAAAAGTGAATCTTCTTAGCTGTGTGATTCCCCTGGTTTTGTTCAGGTAGTCCTGATGTAGAGGGACTCCCTTCACTGTCAGAGCAGTGGTCATGTCTCTCTGCTGTGGGATAAGATGGGATGGATAAACAATGCATAATGTGGAACTATATATGTTTTTTTCTTTGAATAACTGAAAGTGATGCAATGATTGATAAAAATAAAACGGTTTGGCAATTCATGCCCTTACAGAATAAGTACCTTAAACTTACCAAAAGCAGGATCCTCTTCCTCCTCTTTCACTTTAATAACCAGTGCTGGTGTCAGACCATGACTCTCTCCTGTGTGTGTTCTCTGGTGTTTGGTAAGAATTGACGATGAAGAGAAACTCTCCCCGCACACGAAGCAACTGTACAGCTTCTCTCCTGTGTGCACTGTCTGGTGTTTTTTCAGGTTTCCTTTGTCACTGAATTGCTTCCCACAGACAGAGCAGGAGTAAGGTTTTTCTCCTGTGTGAGTTCTCATATGTATTTGTAGTTTTGATAACTTGTGACAGTTTTTTCCACACACTGAACAAAAGTGAATCTTCTTAGCTGTGTGATTCCCCTGGTGTTGTTCAGGTAGTCCTGATGTAGAGGGACTCCCTTCGCTCTCAGAGCAGTGGTCATGTCTCTCTGCTGTGGGATAAGATGGGATGGACAAACTATTCAAAAATGTGGAACTGTAACTATATATATTTTTCCCTTAGAATAACAAAGTAATGCAAAGATTGATAAAAACAAATGTTTTGCAATTCATGCCCTTACAGAATAAGTCCCTTTAACTTACCAAAAGCAGGATCCTCTTCCTCCTCTTTCACTTTAATAACCAGTGCTGGTGAAAGACCACACTCTTCTACAGCTACAGACACTTGACTCTCTCCTGTGTGTGTTCTCTGGTGTTTGGTAAGATTTGACGATGAAGAAAAACTCTCCCCACACACGAAGCAACTGTACAGTTTCTCTCCTGTGTGCAACGTCTGGTGTTTTTTCAGGTTTCCTTTCTCACTGAATTGCTTCCCACAGACAGAGCAGGAGTAAGGTTTTTCTCCTGTGTGAGTTCTCATATGTATTTGTAGTTTTGATAACTTGTGACAGTTTTTTCCACACACTGAACAAAAGTGAATCTTCTTAGCTGTGTGATTCCCCTGGTGTTGTTCAGGTAGTCCTGATGTAGAGGGACTCCCTTCGCTCTCAGAGCAGTGGTCAGGTCTCTCTGCTGTGGTAAAGACATGAGTATGGATTAACTCAAATTAGTCAAAACCCTGACTAAGTCAAAATGTTTGTTCCTGACTTAACAGAAAATAAATATTGTAAAATTATAGGGTCCATACTTTTCCCGAAAATGCTACATGTTAGCTTTTCCCATGAGATAACCTGGCACAGTTAGCCCTAAGCTAATCACCAGAGGGATATTTTAAACCTCCAAATCAAATCAAATATTATTGGTTGTGTACACAGTATTCTGCCGTTATTATAGCAGGTGCAGCTAAATGCTTATGTTTCTAGCTCCAACAGTGCAGTATTACCTAATAATACATACAAATCCCACCAAAATGTATCAGAACAGTCCGGAATATATATATTATGGTATGTATAGACAGTATGGACAGTATATGAATAGAGAACGTGTGTACAGCAGTAGTTATATAGGATGGTGTGTATAGACAGTATATGAATAGAAAAGGTGTGTACAGCAGTAGTTACATAGGATGGTGTGTATAGACAGTATATGAATAGAAAAGGTGTGTACAGCAGTAGTTACATAGGATGGTGTGTATAGACAGTATGGACAGTATATGAATAGAAAAGGTGTGTACAGCATTAGTTACATAGGATGGTGTGTATAGACAGTATATGAATAGAAAAGGTGTGTACAGCAGTAGTTACATAGGATGGTGTGTATAGACAATATGGACAGTATATGAATAGAAAAGGTGTGTACAGCAGTAGTTACATAGGATGACCATTGACTAGAATAAAGTATATACATATGAAGTCAGTAAAACAGGATATAAACATAATTGCACATCTGCACATCCATCACTCCAGTATTAATGCTAAATTGTAATTATTTCGCCTCTATGGCCTATCTCCCTTTTTAAATTATTATTATTTTTTATTTCACCTTTATTTAACCAGGTAGGCCAGTTGAAAACAAGTTCTCATTTACAACTGTGACCTGGCCAAGATAAAGCAAAGCAGTGCAACACAAACAACAACACAGAGTTACACATGGAATAAACAAACATACATAGAAAAGTCTATATACAGTATGTGCAAATGAGGTAAGATTAGGGAGGTAAGGCAATAAATAGGCCATAGTTGCGAAGTAACTACAATTTAGCAATTAAACACTGGAATGGTAGATGTGCAGAAGATGAATGTGCAAGTAGAGATACTGGGGTGCAAAGGAGAAGAAAAAAAAAACAATATGGGGATGAGGTAGTTGGATGGGCTATTTACAGATGGGCTATGTACAGGTGATATTGAATTAAACAGATAGTCCATCTGAAGCTGCTATACAGATGGTCACACTATCTGTTGATAAGCAACTGCTTGCCAAGGTTACGGTTAGGGTTATGTTTAGAATAAGGGTAAGGTTAGGTCCAGGGTTATGTTTAGAATAAGGGTAAGGTTAGGCCAAGGGTTATGTTTAGAATAAGGGTAAGGTTAGGGCTGGTTGATAGTTTGCTCAGGTGGCAGGTCATGGCACTTGTAATGCCAGGGTTGTGGTTCAATTCCCACGGAGGACAAGTACAAAAAAAGGTGTGAAAAAGTAACTAACTGTAAGTCGCTCTGGATCAGAGAGTCTGCTAAATGACTCACTACTGTAGTGGCTCTGGATCAGAGAGTCTGCTAAATGACTCACTACTGTAGTGGCTCTGGATCAGAGAGTCTGCTAAATGACTCACTACTGTAGTGGCTCTGGATCAGAGACTGCTAAATGACTCACTACTGTAGTGGCTCTGGATCAGAGAGTCTGCTAAATGACTCACTACTGTAGTAACTCTGGATCAGAGTCTGCTAAATGACTCACTACTGTAGTGACTCTGGATCAGAGTCTGCTAAACTACTACAATGTAAATGTATTAGTTGACATGCTACTGATAGTCTGTACAAAACTACAGGTGGACTATCCAAATAAAGTGTTACCAATTAAACTGCTATATATGGAATGGAACTGTATAATCTCTGAGATTTCATTAATTAAGCATGTTTATTTACCAGTATTATCCATGTCCCAGTCTTCCTCCTCCTTGACTACAATGTTAAATCTGGGTATTTCACTATGGTTAGAGTCAGGAACCAGTGACTCTGGAGGATTAGGTTCAGTGGAGCAGGAGAGAAGGGGGTTGGATGGGTCAGCAGAATCCTAAAACAAAGAATAAGAATGAATTAGTTATATATACCCATTGACCCATTCTGTGGTTCCCCATCAGAACCCAAAATATAAACTTGTTTTACTCCAATGTTTGTAAACAAAGTAAATGTAAACAAACACTGTATAACCTCAAAACATGGTTAAAACTATCATTTTGATATCATGGATGGTCAGTCCATAGCCCTGTTTATGAATTTGAGAGTGGTTACACTTCTTCAGCCCACCCCTCAGCTTCTTTATTAGCTTTAAAGAGGGGAGGCAAGACGCTTTGTGATTGTTTCAACTACTAATTGAAGCTTTAATAAATAGCTAAATGAATTAGCAAACTAGCTGATACTTTAGGCATAGCCATCCCGACTGGTTTAGCATTAGCTATAGACATTCTCACCTCATTCATCGTGAATTCTTCAGAAATAGTTTCCTATGAACGTTTTGGGTCACTGAATTAAACTAAAGCAGATTCTTCTCAAATCCCCGACAGTTCACCACGAGGCCACATTATCTAGCGGATTACTTTCCATACAACTCAGTTAGCTAACTATTTAGGCCAACGGTAGCGATAATTTACTTTCCTAGACCAGATAGCAAAACTGTATGAAATGGTCGTTGAAAACATCGCTAGTTCCACGTATATAGTCCGAGTTGGGCAATATCAAAGTCTAATTTAAACGACATCAAACGATATCGGACACATTTTACACACTACCAAACTAAGCTAGCTATCAACATAAGCATCTTCTTTCTTCCCGGCTATCTTCCGGGTTAGATTCTTCTGTCTATCCGCATTACCTCAAATCAGCAGAAGGCTCTTTGAGACACTAGCTTGTTACTAACGTTACAGTTTGATAGAAACCTGAGGAATTATTGACTATATTTACCTGTACACTAAATAACATATTCATGGTTAGCTACCAGCTAGCTACATTAGTCATTTCCTCCTTCCGGTCTAACTTCCGGTCCATACTAGACTCTGCTGCCGACTCATTCTGCCTAACTGCCACCACCAGTTAATATTTTTCTATGGCGTCATGGCGGTCCGCAAACAAACGTTTAAGTGCATGCCGCCACCTACTGTGCAGGAATGTACGATTAATCATGATCTTCCCAATTCTGTACCACCATGAAAATATCATAACATCAAAAATACTAACTTCTACCACCCCCCTCCCCCAAAAAACACTCCCCAACCCTCCTACCCCATTAAACTGTATGTATATCATGCTGAGACACTCCCCCCTTAGTATTGTTCAGCATGTCAAGAACCATTTCAAATGTAACATCTGTTACACCCAATATCTCTATGTCTCCACAATAACCTTCAATCTGGCATTTCTTCTTTCCACAACCCGAGTTGTATTGATAACCGTACCAATAAAAGCTATGAAGTCAACTTTATTCATTGTCAAAGTGTCCTTGACACCAAACATTCATGAGAGCAAGATTTCTGAACAGGCCTCCAAACCAGCAGAAACACCAGCCAGGACCAGCAGAAACACAACCAACATTAGGTCCAGTTGTTCCATCAGTCCTCACTGCAGTTCCACCAATCTGTCTTAACAGCCTCTGCATACGATACATCATGACTAATTCTATATCTCTGAGCCTCTCTAGCCTCTCTCTGCACCTGGCATCTACCAAATGCTGCACTATATTTGTCACATGCGCCGAATGCAACAGGTGTAGTAGACCTTACTGTGAAATACTTACTTACAAGCCCTTAACCAACAATGTAGTTCAAGAAAAATATTTACTAAATAAACTAAAGTAAAAAAAAATATTCAAAAAGTAACACAAGAAAATTACATAGCAATAACGAGGCTATACACAGGGGGTACCAGTACCGAGTCAATGTGCGGGGTTACAGGTTAGTCGAGGTAATTTGTACATGTAGGTAGGGGCAAAGTGACTATGCATAGATAATAAGCAGCGAGTAGCAGCAGTGTAAAAATAAAGGAGGGGGGTCAATGTAAATAGTCCGGAAGGCCATTTGATTAATTGTTCAGTAGTCTTATGGCTTGGTGGTAGAAGCTGATAAGGAGCCTTTTGGACATAGACTTGGCGCTCCGGTACCATTTTCCATGCGGTAGCAGAGAGAACAGTCTATGACTTGGGTGACAAAAGTCTTTGACAATTTTTTGGGCCTTCCTCTGACACAGCCAAGTATATTCAGTACCAGTCAAAAGTTTGGACACGCCAACTCATTCAACCTGTCCAATGTCAGTGAGGACACTTGCTAGTTGGTCCGCGTATGCTTTGAGTAGATGTCCTGGTAATCTGTCTGGCCCCGCAGCTTTGTGAATGTTGACCTGTTTATAGGTCTTGCTCACATCGGCTACGGAAAGCGTGATCACACAGTCATCTGGAACAGCTGGTGCTCTCATGCATGCTTCAGTGTTGTCCCGCTCCTTGAAAGTGGCAGCTCTAGCCTTTAGCTCGGTGCGGATGTTACCTGTAATCCATGGCTTGAATTATGGTTAGATTTGCCAAATGTTGTATTTGTATTTATTAGGGATCCCCATTAGCTGCTGCCAAGGTAGCTACTCTTCCTGGGGTCCAAACACCAAAGCACCCACATTACATATAAAACAAAAGGTAAAACAGTGAACTATGTTTGTACTGAATGAACTAAAGATAAAACCGTACATCATATAACATCCCTACACCACCACATATCCACAACACAAAATGTTCAATACGACCATACAACAATATCACAATGTGTGCGTATGGATGTGTCTGTACCTTTGTGTGTGTCTCTTCACAGTCCCCGTTGTTCCATAAGATGTATTTTCACCAGTTTTTAAAATCTGATTCTACTGCTTGTATCAGTTACCTGATGTGGAACAGAGTTCCAGAGTTCCATGTAGTCATGGCTCTATGTAGTATTGTGTGCCTCCCATAGTCTGTTCTGGACTTGGGGACTGTGAAGAGACCTCTGGTGGCATGTCTTGTGGGTATACATGGGTGTCCGAGCTGTGTGCCAGTATTTTAAACAGACAGCTCGGTACATTCAGCTTGTCAACACCTCTTACAAAAACAATTAATGATGAAGACAATCTCTCTTCCACTTTGAGCCATGAGAGATTGACATGCATGTCATTAATGTTAGCTCTCCGTGTACTTTTAAGGGCCAGCCGTGTTGCCCTGTTCTGAGCAAACGGCAATTTTCTCAAATCCCTCTTTGTGGCACCTGATCACACTACTGAACAGTAGTCCAGGTGTGACAAAATCAGGGCCTGTAGGACCTGCCTTGTTGATAGTGTTGTTAAGAAGGCAGAGAGGCGCTTTATTATGGACAGACTTCTCCTCGTCTTAGCTACACTTGTATCAATATGTTTTGACCATGACAGTTTACAATCCAGGGTTACTCCAATCAGTTTAGTCACTTGCTCAATTTCCACATTATTCATTACAAGATGTAGTTGAGGTTTAGGGTTTAGTGAATGATTTGTCCCAAATACAATGCTTTTAGTTTTGGAAATATTTAGGACTAACTTATTCCTTGCTACCCATTCCAAAACTAACTGCAGCTCTTTGTTAAGTGTTGCAGTCATTTCAGTCACTGTAGTAGCTGACGTGTATAGTGTTGAGTCATCTGCATACATAGACACACTGGCTTTACTCAAAGTCAGTGGCATGTTGTTAGTAAAGATTGAAAAAAGCAAGGGGCCTAAACAGCTACCCTGGGGAATTCCTGATTCTACCTGGATTATATTTGAGAGGCTTCCATTAAAGAACACCCTCTGTGTTCTGTTAGACAAGTAACTCTTTATCCATATTAAAACAGGGGGTGTAAAGCCATAACACATACGTTTTTCCAGCAGCAGACTATGATCGATAATGTCAAAAGCTGCACTGAAGTCTAACAAATGGAGGGCGAGGGAGAGCTTTGTATGTGGAGTGAAAGTGGTCTAGAGTTCTGGTTGCACACGTGACATTCTGGTAGAAATGAATTAAAACTGACGAATGGTAGAAAGTAGAGTGAGCTGAAGACAGGAGGAGAAATAAGAATGAGGGCGAAGTATCGGAGATGGTAGGTGTGGTGAAGTTCTCGGAGCCCGAGCGCAGAGGGTCAGGATGAAGATGAGTCTGTGACAGTAGGAGTGAAGTTTTAGAAAAAGTTGGGACCCCTGCCTTTTGGCTGATCCATTAGTGGTTTCAGGGTGGGTGAAAACAGAGTTGGATGCTGTGGAGTCAGTGAGGGTAACCAGAAGTGGTCTTATGATGATTGTTTGTGTTTCTGCTGGTCAGAGGGAGCAGGTGCTCCGCGTTAAACAAATGGAGACGAGATGTGAATTGTTTTTACTCTCAAGAAAAGAACACCATTGAAAGGAGTTATTACTGGGGTAGCAGTAAATGTGAAGGGAGTTATTACTGAGGTAGCAGTAAATGTGAAGGGAGTTATTACTGAGGTTGCAGTAAATGTGAAGGGAGTTATTACTGAGGTAGCAGTAAATGTGAAGGGAGTTATTACTGAGGTAGCAGTAAATGTGAAGGGAGTTATTACTGAGGTAGCAGTAAATGTGAAAGTTGACCAACTGAAGGCGAAGATTCCTGGTGTTTGTGACGCTCGTCGCTTGTTTGCGACACAGACGGTGTTATGAGTGGTGAAACAGAAGAGTCGTTGTCTGTTCTTTGATGTTGAGTCTTTGCCTAAGTGATGTTAGGATATATAAATTATCCTGTACAATCTTTTGTGCTGAATACAATACGTTGTTACAGGTGTCAAGCTTATGGCAGCATTGTGTAGCAGGGCGGTTCCCAGGTGTTTTTATTTTTTACCTTTATTTAACTAGGCAAGTCAGTTAAGAACAAATTCTTATTTTCAATGACAGCCTAGGAACAGTGGGTTAACTGCCTTGTTCAGGGGCAGAACGACAGATTTTTACCTTGTCAGCTCAGAGACTTGATTTTGTAACCTTTCGGTTACTAGTCCAACGCTCTAACCACTAGGCTACCTGCCGCTCCTACCTGCCGACAAAGGAATGTGTAGCATCGGGGAAAGTAGTGGTATGTGTTTTTTGTAGGGGTGCCCATGGAGCTGGGGATCAGATGTCCCTTGCGAGAGAGGCAGGTTGAGGTTTCCAGGGTTAGAGTAGTGCAGAAGGTGTCGTATGCTGACGCAGTGAAGAAAGTAGAGGAAGATGGGTCAAGGGGTAGGGATCCTGAGAGGAGTGGTGTGAGTAGTAGATCTGTACCAGTCCAGAGGGATAGGCCGAGGAGTGATATATGTTTCAGTAAGATTGGATTTTTAGCATTTATAGCAATGGTTATCAACTGTACTGCAGGGATGGAACATAAGTCACAGAACATTGTTGTGGTGGCAGCTGCAGAGAGGTATTTGGCCTGAAGTAGGAGTAAATAGATTTAAATAGATAAAAATAGAGTAGGGTGGTTTATTTTTAACATTTCTTACTGAGTTTTAGATGGTAGGGAATTTGTTAATTTTTTTCAAGCAAAGTATAAGGGAGTTATACTCCAGTCCAGTAGGTGGCGGTAATGCAACATTTATTGGATACCAACTGCTGTTAAACCTCATCGAAGAAGAAGCCATGATCGGTTGAGATAATAAGGGGGTTTGAACATTCACCAGAAAGAGTCCATTCTGTCACTCAAGGCTTCTCTGTCAAATGGCACCTCCTGCTCTCTGTTACCGTGGACATTTGAAAGATCCATTGGATTTAGTCATATGTTTATCATGGACAACATGTAGCTACAGGTCTCAATAATAATGTTGTCCTAAATACAGCTCTGTCTTTTGTGGCTAAAGCTGCCTGGACTAGTTGAAGCCCAGTGGGGAGGATTATTGTGAAAGTGTTTCTGTCTGCCGTGAATCACCATAATCCATACATTGGTAAGAGTCTATAGTTAAAATGCCAAGATAGTTACATGCACAGTACCAGTCAAAAGATGACACACACCTACTCATTCCAGGGTTTTTCTTTATTTTTACTATTTTCTACATTGTAGAATAATAGTGAAGACATCAAAACTATGAAATAACACATATGAAATAATGTAGTAACCAAAAAAGTGTTAAACAAATCAAAATATATTTTATATTTGAGATTCTTCAAAGTAGCCACCCTTTGCCTTGATGACAGCTTTGCACACTGTTGGCATTCTCTCAACCAGCTTCATTAGGTAGTCACCTGGAATGCATTTCAATTAACAGGTGTGCCTTGTTAAAAGTTAATTTGTGGAATTTCTTTCCTTCTTAATGTGTTTGAGCCCATCAGTTGTGTTGTGACAAGTTAGGGGTGGTATACAGAAGATAGCCCTATTTGGTCAAAGACCAAGTCCATATTACGGCAAGAACAGCTCAAATAAGCAAAGAGAAACAACAGTCCATCATTACTTTAAGACATGAAGGTCAGTCAATCCAGAAAATTTCAAGAACTTTGAAAGTTTCTTCAAGTGCAGCTGCAAAAACCATCAAGCGCTATGATGAAACTGGCTCTCATGAGGACCGTCACAGGAAAGGAAGACCCAGAGTTATCTCTACTGCAGAAGATAAGTTCATTAGAGTTAACTGCACCTGAAATTGCAGCCCAAATAAATGCTTCAGAGTTCAAGTAACAGACACATCTCAACATCAACTGTTCAGAGGAGACTGCGTGAATCAGATCTTCATGGTCGAATTGCTGCAAAGAAACCAGTACTAAACGACACCAATAAGAAGAAGAGACTTGCTTGGGCCAAGAAACCCGAGCAATGGACTTTAGAAATCTGTACTTTGGCCTGATGAGTCCAAATTTGAGATTTTTGGTTCCAACCGCCGTGTCTATGTGAGAGGCAGAGTAGGTGAACGGATGATCTCCGCATGTGTGGTTCCCAACGTGAAACAAGGAGGAGGAGGTGTGATGGTGTGGGGGTGCTTTTCTGGTGACACTGTTTATTTAAAATTCAAGGCACACTTAACCAGCATGGCTACCACAGCATTCTGCAGCGATACGCCATCCCATCTGGTTTGCGCTTAGTGGGACTATCATTTGTTTTTCAACAGAACAATGACCAAAAACACACCACCAAGCTGTGTAAGGGCTATTTGACCAAGGAGAGTGATGGAGTGCTGCATCAGATGACCTGGCCTCCACAATCATCCGACCTCAACCCAATTGATACGGTTTGGGTTGAGTTGGACCGCAGAGTGAAGGAAAAGCAGCCAACAAGTGCTCAGCATATGTGGGAACTCCTTCAAGACTGTTGGAAAAGCATTCCTCATGAAACTGGTTGAAAGAATGCCAAGAGTGTGCAAAGCTGTCATCAAGGACAATGTAGAAAATAGTAAAAATAAATAAAGACCTTTGAATGAGTAGGTGTGTCCAAACTTTTTACTTTCATGGCTTTAATTTGCCATTGTGAGGCTCCCAAGTGGCGCAGTAGTCTAAAGCACTGCATCTCAGTGCTAGAGGTGTCACTACAGACCCTGGTTTGATTCCAGGCTGTATCACAACCGGCCGTGATTGGGAGTCCCATAGGGCGGCGCACAATTGGCCCAGCGTCGTCCGGGTTAAGATTTGGCCGGGGTAAGCCGTCATTGTAAATAATAATTTGTTCTTAACTGACTTGCCTAGTTAAATAAAGGTTAAATAAAAAATAAAATAATTTATTTGACCTTGAAACATATTATTATTATTTTCTTACATTGTTGTGTCTCAATGGGCCACTAGGCTATAAATAGGAGTTAAGTGTAATGGTCAGGTCACTCTGAGGAAGAGGTCATCTTGACATCAAACTGTTATAATCCTGTACAATGGATTAAAGTAAGCTAAAATAAATCACACTGCTTTTTTTGTTGAGTGCTACAACTCCTTTCTGCCTCGAATTACTCCTTTTTGACGTTGGTCTTGGTAAGCCCTTCCCATGATTTTTGTCATTGTTGTCGAGGACCCTTCCTTTCCTTTGTTTGCTGAAGTACAGTAGCTTTTACATCATGACATATAAGGCCAGTCCTTGTTTCCCTCCTTCCATCGAGCTACCATCCACAGCAGAGGTTTCCTCCTTCTCTTCATCACTGATACTAGTGAAGTTCTCTTCACTCTTTACCTCTGCAGCTAGTTCCTCCTCGGGAAGTGAGCTGTGGTGTCTCTTCTTGTGTCTTCCAAGACTCTGAGAAGTGGTGAAGCTCTGGCCACATTCGTCACAGCTGTAAGTTTTCTCTCCTGTATGAACTCTATTGTGTATGTTAAGGTCTGATGATCTTGTCAAATCCACAGACAGAACAGGGGTAAGGTTTCTCCCCTGCATCTCCTTTATGCATCCAGAAGTGTTGTTTCAATAGGTCTGCTCGTCTAAAACTCTTCCCACACACAGAACAGCTGTATGGTTTCTCTCCTGTGTGCGTTGTCATTTGTCTTTTCAGATCAAATAACCATTACCAGTCTTTCCAACACACAGAGCAACTGTATCTCTGAGCTTTGAGATTCCCCTAGGTTTCTTTAGGTTCTCCTGATGTAGAGGCTCTCCCCTACGAACTCTCGTCTGTGTGAATGAGAAAACATAGGTTAAAAGGTCTAGTGCAGTCAAAAATGTGATTTCCTGTCTTTTATACACATTTCCACACTATGAGGTTGGAAAAATACTGTGAAATGATGATAATACCCTTTTAGTGTAAGAGCTGTTTGAATTTTGGAATTTCAGCCTATTTTGCTGGGATAGTTTTGGCCTGCCTGGTGACATCACCAAGAAAGAGTTCCAACCCTCTCTGCTCGTTTTCAGTTTTCCCCTCCCTACTCAGATAGCTCCCTGACAGTCCTAGCAAAATCCTTGCTTGAGATGTTGCTCTTACCTAAGAAGCAATTTTTTGACCATTTTAATTGAAAACAATCACAGCAAGGTACTTAATTTTTTACCTAGAAATGATTTCATATGGAGTTAAATAAAAGAGTCATGTTCAAGTCAATATTGTATTACTGTTTTTTGCGATTGCTTAGACACTTGTAGCAGAATTTGGCCCATTGTGTCAAAACTCTACACACAAGCCAAATAAGACACAACACTTGGAGATAAACATCTCACTTCTATGTCAAAATGAAACTCTGCAATCAAAACCTAACAATCCTTTTTCAAAATGGCATTTTTGCAACAAAATGATACACACATGCACCATTTGAATTACTCTTTCGAAGCAGCAACAACACACTGATTTACGTTATACAAAACACTGCTGTCTTTAGTACTTTGTATACCTTTTTAATTTTCTCATACAGGCTTCTGTGAAAGATTGTTCCAGTCCAGTACATCTACTCACATTTCAATGAACACAAAAATAGAAAGGCTTCAGAAAAAAATATATACAGCTTATTTTTTTGCCATTGCAGGTTTTTACAACAACAAAAAAAACACAAAGAAAAGTAGAACTACAGTACAGTAATCAATACAATATGTTACTGTAAACTCACGGAAACAAAAATAATTACTGTAAAATTACCATGCAATGGTCAAAAATAAGAATTATTGTAAGGGATTGTAAGGGCTGGAGTGGATGGTTTATGGATCCCGCCTTCTGTTAGGGTCTGGCCACATCACCTCATCCACATCACAAGCAATGTCATCCCTGGCTAGGCAACGGGGAAAATATCGCCTTGCGTGCCGTATCCAACCCTGGACTGACCCCACCTCAATGTCTCTGCATGCCTCTTCCATTGCTTGCAGAAGAGGCAGGCAGGCATGTGGTTGGCGGTCATACACTTTCCAACGCTAAGCCGAAAATAATTCCTCAATCGGATTGAGGGGTAAGGGGGCAAATATACAACTGTGAAGTTATGTGGTTGGTGAACCAGTCCCTGACCAGAGCTGTTAGTTATCTGGGATAACTAACATTATCCCAGATGACAACAAACCAGGCTGCTCTGGTCCATCCTGTACAACTGTATTATGTAGCGCATCCAGAAATATGATTATGTGTGCAGTATTGTAGGGACCTCGGGTGGCATGGTGATAGAGAACTCCTTGCAGACTAATGGCTGCACACAAGGTGATATTTCCCCTGCGCTGCTCTTTGGGTTTGTTCTTTTCGTCCTTGTCAATCATTGGCTCATTGGTGAAATTAGCATTATGACAATGTCTTTAATTAAATCATTCAAAAACCTTTATTAATGCAATTGCAGACAGAAGTTGACAATCAGGAACATAGCACGCATGTTTCCGAGTGAGGTCTGCCCTATAGGTCCACGTTGCTTTTATCATGCTTGTAGTCAACCCCTGTGATGTCATTGCATACGTCATTACCTGCTACTCCTCATACCAAGCCCATGCATACACAGCTATACTAACTTGCAAGAGAAACAATAGTTCCAGTGTTTTCTAAGGCCTCAGCAGTAAATGTCCACTCCCCCAAGTTGATTTATTGTGGAATGTCTGACTAGTCTCTTATCTCCCCCACTCCTCTGCAGAGCTCCTTCTTCACAGTCACACATTTCTCAGAGGGCCCTCTTTATAATGAGGCAGAGAGAGAGAATTAGAAAACAACTGTGGAACAAAATTAAAACCTAAATGTATATATATTGTTAATCTGTAGTCTATGACCCTATACATGTAAGGAGGGAGGGGTCTTATAATCCCTCCACTTCTATTAATATAACATAAGCATAATCAATTATTCTAATACATCAAACATTTGAACAGTCCATATCATGACCCCTAGGTGAACTGCCCAAAGTTCTCACAACAGAGGTGAGCTTACCTGAGGTCTATTTGTAGTGCTAAGGCTCAGACTAATTGGTGTTCAATTACTGTATAAGGGTCAAAGACGTATAAGGTTTTGAAAGTAGCAAAAAATTATATTAGTTCAAGAATAAAGCCAATGATTCATTTTTATTGTGATTCATATGAATGTACCCTAGTAAAACGTCATTCAGTATTCCGTTTTTCAGTTTTTCTTTTATGCCCATTTTTAATAATCACAAGGTTATATATCCATGCTTACACTGGCAGAAATATAACTACCCAGAAAAAAATAACATTATTTTATTTTGAATACCACTTATTTGATGTGTTTTTTACAAAAACTTCCTGCCTTACACTGAAGAAAAATGCAAAAATCTACAAAAAATATCTTTCACTTCATCCTTTGTTAATAATGTTAATAATAATCACTTTACTATAATTTGAGCCTGCGGCAACACTTTACGTTGCATTAAGGTGCATTATTACACGATTCATGATCGTTAATGTTGTAATTATGCATTGTTACACTGTAACTGGTCAATTTCTATTCAATGCAGGTACACAAATGCAATTTGAAGATACCTAAACAAAATTGCTACATAAAATGCCCATCAAACTACTTCAATTCAAACATGTACAGTCTCGACTTTTCATAAAATGCCGCCAACTTAATGTTAAGCGTTATCCACCCAGCTATATATACTATTGTATCCTATTCTGTTGCTGAAACCATGAAAACAATGCCTTGCTTTTCTTCTGGCTAGTCTTTCCTCCCTAGCAACTGGATCTGCGTTAATCTTTTGTCTGTGCTGTGCAGCCTTCTCCTTATTAGACAATGGCGTCTACAGTATAAAGATAATGTGCCTTGAAAATACCTTAAAATGCCATAAAATTGTTTAAAATGATAATATTCAGTATTCATACAAGTAAATATGCATGATATTGCATGATTAAATGTTGTAAACTAGTGAAAACATGGGATAACAAAGCTACTGTCATTCAGCATAATGGGTGACATTTTGGTATAACATGAAACTTTTGTTGCGCTGAAGGACAAAAGCGTGATACCGAAGGACGGATTTCATACATAAACATATTTAACAGGCAGTTCCTTGGCCACCTATATAAAGTAATGACCTTGACCTATAAAGATTATCCTTACTTTTCATATTTAATATAGATTTTATAAAATAATAACATGAATTGTATGTTTTCTGTGTTGTACTGAAGGACATGTGTTTTTGTTACAAAGGTTACTAGAGGGTGAAAAGGTGAACTCATCAAATATTTCAGAGAGATTTACTCACCTCATCACATTGATAGAGGGTCTTCAATGGGTCTTCTTTGTGATGTCACACACTGTCACATGATTACCATCATGTGATATGCTTTAAAATGGCTTTTCGCCTTTGTTATACTGAATGACATTGATGAAGCGTCAAAGTCCGGACAAAAGTTATTCAAGTTTTTAAATATTTTTTAGATACAGTATGTCGCCCATTATTTAATATATTGTTGCAAACACTAACACAATTATGCCATGGGTGTTCATTTATATTTTTAGGATGAATTTCTACATTTTAAAAACAGTTTTGTCATTAGAATTGTAACCCAGACAGTTACACTGAAAGACATTTTGACACTTTAGGGCTCAATAACTCCCTTAATTTAATAGTTTGCAACACAAATATTTCTGGGTCAAAAGATGGGTAAGAGTTGAGTGATTTAATATTATATTTTAATTCATATTTATCTTTTTATGTTAAATGAATGGCCTTCGGACACAAAATTTACACATCTCGTCTTTGACACACAAGTGTTTTCAAGTGTGTGTGTGGGTGTTGCCAATTTCAGGTATGTTTTGCATTTTTAATATAAGTGTTTTCCCAATGATTGCAAGAGATTTCATTCTTTAACTTAGTGCCTAATATAAGACACAGTGTGTAGTGTTTTGCAAGTGTGTTGCAGAATGCCAGGCAAACAAAGTGCAAAGTGTGTTGCAGAATTACAAACAAAGTGCAAAGCAGAAAATGTGTTTGTACTTTTGGTGCCTTTGTTTAAGGCATGGTTACAAAAGTTAAGGTTTTGATGCTTTTGTCTAAGCATTCACTTTCAGTGTGTAAGCAATCGGCAAAAACTGTAATGTAATTCATGGCTGTTCTGCTTCCACTTACCGAGACGATGAAGATCCCAACCAACCTCTTCTCCATCTGAATGAATCAGACCACCAACTTCCTCTCCCTCATCTTCTCCCTCCCTCTCTCCTTCACTTGAAACAGGGTTTTGAAACTCAACAGGTGGTAAACCAGCATGAGTTTTCTGATGTCTCTGAAATTTTTGAGAACTAATGAAGCTCTGGCTGCATTTAGCAGAGCTAAAAGGTTTCTCTCCTGTATGATCTCTTTGGTGGACTTTAAGGCCTGCTGATCTTGCAAAACTCTTCTCGCAGACAGAGCAGGAGTAAGGTTTCTCTCCAGTGTGTGTCCGGAAATGCTCCTTCAAGTAAAGTGCTTCAGAAAAACTCTTCCCACACACAGAGCAGGAGTGGGATTTCCCGTCTATGTGCAACAGTCTGTGTTTACGCAGGGACGAAGCACCTCCCACTTCTTGTCACAATCAGGGCAAGGGTGTCGTTTCTCTCCAGTGTGCACTGACCGGTGGTCTTCAAGATACGCCTTCTCGCTGAAACTCTTCCCACATACAGAGTAACTGTAAGATCGCTCTCCTGTGTGAGTCTTCTCATGCTTCAGCAGTTGTTTAGACAAGGCAAAGCTTTTCCCACACACAAAACAGTAGTGGGGTTTCCTTGCATGTTGCAGATAATGGTCCTTTAACTGATCTGGACGGCTGAAATTCTTTCCACAGACAGAGCAGGAGTGGGGTTTCTCTCCTGAGTGCGTCAGGAAGTGTTCCTTCATGCGTGATTGTAGGATAAAACCCTTCCCACACACAGAGCAGGATTAAGATTTCTCTTCTGTGTGGAACCACTGGTGCCTTCTCAATGCTGAGGCGAAACCAAACCTCTTGTCACATTTGGAGCAGACGTAAGGTTTCTCTCCAGTGTGCACTTTCTGGTGGTTTCGAAGATGTATTTTTTCACGGAACTGCTTCCCACGCACACAGACAGAACAACTGTTGTTCTGTTTGTGGGAAGTAGTTCCGTGAAAAAATACATCTTCGAAACCACCAGAAAGTGCACACTGGAGAGAAACCTTATGCCTGCCCCGACTGTGACAAGAGCTTTGCTTTCACTTCAGCCTTAAAAAGACACCATACGTTACACACAGTAGAGAAAACCCACTCCTGCTCTGTGTGGGGGGAAGAGTTTTACTCAATCATCCACCTTGAATGATCACTTCAGGACGCATTCAGGAGATAAACCCTGCTCTGTCTGCGGCTTATCTCCTGTGTGAGTTCTCATGTGTCTTTCCAGTGATGAAAGGTTTTGGCAATCTCTTCCACACACTGAACAGCAGTGAGAGCTCTTAGCTGTGTTGTACTCCTGCTGTTGTTCAGGTTCTCCTGATGTAGACGGACTCTCCTACTGGTTATTCTCTCCTATGGGAATAACAAAGCATGGGTTAAACAAAGCAGAACACTAGTTAATGTTGGATCGTTCATAGAAATAGAATCCAATCATTCAATTCAATGATGTCACAATGGGTGGACTGAAGATACCCAGGTTAGGACAAGAGGATTCTAATATCCCATACATTTTTGCATAATATGCAGACAAATTCTAAAATACAGGACCAGCAATGCAAGCAAATACGGCTGAGAGTGAATGTTAGCAGTGCAATCCAGCATCACAATGCCAGGAAATGACTGCATCACAATACCAGGCAGCCATTGTGAATGTACCCATGAGTTTACCAGTCAAATTGCCAGGGTTAGAGGTTCCAAACCCTTCCTAGGATTTTTATTTTTATGGTATTGTTGTTTGACTGCAGTCTGATTCCCCACCATTTGTCCCCAAACTGTACACCTGCTCACTCCCCCTCATGGATTTACAAAATACTGGGTCAGTGAAAGCATTGACTAGAGGGAGTTTCTTACATCACTCCATTCCTATTGAATCCATAAGGTGGAATGAATGAACGCACCCTTAATGAAGAAAAGGAGAGAATGTGACCTCCACTTACCATGATGATCCAACCCAACTTCTTCTCCATCAGAATTGATCAGACCACCACCAACTTCTTCTTTTACCTGCAGTTCCTCTAAGGCATCACTAATCCCAGGTATCTGACGGAGGCCCTCGAGGTGCTCAGGTAACATTGACACATGGTCGTTGTAGGTACAGTCAGTCGGTGGATCAAGAGCATCACCATCAGCAGGGACCAGGCTAGCATCAGGGACCTGGCCAGCCTCTCTGGAGTGGATCTGCTGATGTCTTCTCAGACTTCCTGATTGTGAGAAGCCCCTCCCACAGTCAGAGCACTGGTAAGGTTTCTCTCCAGTGTGCGTCCTCTGATGGGCCCTCAGGTGTGTGGATTCAGAGAACCCTTTCCCACAGACATCACAGACATGACCCCTTTCTCCTGTGTGTCTTTTCTGGTGTTTAGTGAGATTCCACGATGTAGAGAAAGTCATTCCACATATAGAGCAAGAGTGAGGTTTCTCTTCTGTGTGCATCCCCTTGTGTTTCAGGAGTACTGTGTGCTTCAGCAGGTGTATTTTCATGGCTCCTGTTTGAGCAAACCTCTTCCCACAGTCAGGGCAGGGGTAAGGTTTCTCTCCTGTGTGTATTTTCTGGTGTTTGTTAAGGTTGCCCCTCTCACTGAATTGCTTCCCACACACATAGCAGGAGTATGGTTTGTCACCAGTGTGTGTTCTCGTGTGTTTGTGAAGGTCTGATAACCTTTGCCAACCTTTTCCACACACAGAGCAGGGGTAAGGCTTCTCTCCTGTGTGTATCCTCATATGTATTTGCAGTTTTGATAACTTTTTGCAGTCTTGTCCGCACACTGAACAGCATTGAGCGCTCTTAGCTGTGTGATTCTCCTGGTTTTGTTCAGGTTCTCCTGATGTAGAGGGACTTGCTTCGCTCTCAGAGCAGTGGTCATGTCTCTCTGCTATGGGAAAAAGATAGTATGGATGAACTCAAATTAGTCAACACCCTGACTAAGTCAAACTGTTTGTTCCTGACTACTTAACTATGTTTCTCCTACTTTGAATAACTCAAAAGGAAATAAATGGATTGTAAAACAGAAATAGTACAAAGTAACCCCATTGAACTCACCAAAAGCAGGGTCTTCCTCCTCTTCTTCTTCTTTTACTTTAACATTGAGTACCAGACTGAGATCATTCTCCTCTACAGCTACAGACACCTGCTGTTGTGATCTCTGTCCAGTGGCTTGGCTCTCTCCTGTGTGCATTTTCTGGTGTTTTGTGAGACTTGACGATAAAGAGAAACTCTTCCCACACACATAGCAACTGTATGGCTTCTCTCCAGTGTGTACTTTCTGGTGTTTGTTCAGAATTCCCTTCTCACTAAATCGTTTTTTTACTCCTGATGTAGAGGGACACTCCTCACTGTCAGAACAGTGGTCAGGTCTCTCTGCTGTGGTAACGACATAAGTATGGATTAACTCAAATTAGTCAACACCCTGACTAAGTCAAAATGTTTGTTCCTGACTAAACAGAAAATAAATATTGTAAAATTATAGGGTCCATACTTTTCCTGAAAATGCTACATGTTAGCTTTTCCCATGAGATAACCTGGCACAGTTAGCCCTACACTAACCACCAGAAGGATATTTTAAACCTCCGAATCAAGGTTGTTCCACTTAAAATCAAATAACATTTTATTGGTTGTGTACACAGAGTATTCTGCCATTGTTATAGCAGGTGCCGCAAAATACTAATGTTTCTAGCTCCAACAGTGCAGTGTTACCTAACAATATACAACAATACATACAAATCCCACCAAAATGTACCAGAACAGTCCGGAATATATATATATATATATATATATATATATATATATATATATATATATATATATATATATATATATATATATATATATATATATATATATATATATATATATATATATAATGGTATGTTGGCCTTCCCTGTGGCTCAGTTGGTAGAGCATGGTGTTTGCAACGCCAGGGTTGTGGGTTCGATTCCCACGGGGGGCCAGTACCATTTTTTTTAATGAAATGTATGCATTCACTACTGTAAGTCGCTCTGGATAAGAGCGTCTGCTAAATGACTAAAATGTAAATGTATGTATAGACAGTATGGACAGTACATGAATAGAAAAGGTGTGTACTGCAGTAGTTACATAGGATGGTGTGTATAGACAGTATATGAATAGAAAAGGTGTGTACTGCAGTAGTTACATAGGATGTTGTGTATAGACAGTATATGAATAGAAAAGGTGTGTACAGCAGTAGTTAAATAGGATGGTCATTGAGCATCAATACCTCCTCCTTTAGACTATTTGTCAGAACACCCAGAAACCCCGGTATCACATCCGGCCGTTCTATAAGTGAAGATAGGAGAGAGTGCCAGACACATGCAGGAACCAACCCTATGACCTATGCCTATGTAACGTGTCTGTAACCAGTATAGAAGGGAACTAAACAGCACTGCCCCGTTAGAGCTCACTTCAGACAGGTACTTTATACATCTAAGTTTGACTGTGACCCTCCAGCTTGCTGACAATAGAGTGATTCATTTAAGATTGGCTTTGAGTGTCCCTGTGGAAGGATTTCTACAACAAGCTCTTACTCTAAAAGGGCATTATCATCATTTTCACAATTTCACAGTATTATTCCAACTTCATAGTGTAGAAATATATATAAAACACAATATGTTAAAAAAAAATATTGGCTACTGTGGAATTTGTTAGAGGAAAATAATCATGTTGTCAGCTGGTCGTGTTAGCATAGGGCTACGTTTTCTCATGTTGTCAGCTGGTGGTGTTAGCATAGGGCTACGTTTTCTCATGCTGTCAGCTGGTGGTGTTAGCATAGGGCTACGTTTTCTCATGCTGTCAGCTGGTGGTGTTAGCATAGGGCTACGTTTTCTCATGCTGTCAGCTGGTGGTGTTAGCATAGGGCTACGTTTTCTCATGTTGTCAGCTGGTCGTGTTAGCATAGGGCTACGTTTTCTCATGCTGTCAGCTGGTGGTGTTAGCATAGGGCTACGTTTTCTCATGCTGTCAGCTGGTGGTGTTAGCATAGGGCTACGTTTTCTCATGCTGTCAGCTGGTGGTGTTAGCATAGGGCTACGTTTTCTCATGCTGTCAGCTGGTGGTGTTAGCATAGGGCTACGTTTTCTCATGCTGTCAGCTGGTCGTGTTAGCATAGGGCTATGTTTTCTCATGGGAAAAGCTTAAGCAAGAGGTCGCTAGTATGGACCCATTACATATCTACGCAACAAAATAAACACTTTAGCTCACCAAAAGCAGGATCTTCCTCCTTCTCTTTCACATCAAGTACTAGAATAGACACCTGCTGTTGTGATCCCTGTCCATGAGATTGGTTCAGGTAAGAAGCAGCTACATTTTTGGCATGGACATGATGTCTTTGACTGGATCGGTTTGCTGATGAGGAGAATCTATTCCTACAGAGAGAGCAGGGGTAAGGTTTCACCCTAGTGTGAACTAGCTGGTGTCTTCTGAGGAGTGACAAAGCTGAGAAACTCTTATCACACTGACAGCAGTGGTGCAGTTTCTCTCCGGTGTGCTGTTGCATGTGTATCTTGAAAGTCCACGATTGGCTGAATTCCTTCCCACATTCTGAGCAGCTGTACTGTGCGACACTAGTGTGGGATTGTTTGTGTCTTGCTAGAGAGCTAGGGTGAACAAAGGCATTTTTACAGGTGGTACACTGGTAAGGTTTCTCTCTATCAGTGTTGACAAAAACACCAATTTCCTCCTCCTCTTTGACATTAATTGCCAGCTCCTGTTCCTCGTCTTTGATCTTGATATTCATAGTTTGACTGCCTGATGACGCCGTATCTGGAATTCCCAGTGTACACTGGTTGCTATGGTTACTGGCATGGCTGCATTGATGTTTGCGAAGACCTTCGGTCGAAGCGAAACCCCTCCCGCAATCAGAGCACTCGTAAGGTGTCTCTCCAGTGTGCATAGTCTGATGCTGCCTGAGCCTCGATGGTGACTCGTATCTCTTCCCACACTGTGAGCATTGGTAAGGTTTTGGTGTGGGTGCTCCTGTATGGCGTCGTACGTGTCTCGATAGAGTTCCCTTACAGCCAAAGCTCATCTTGCAGTAGGAGCACTGGTGAGGTCTCTCCCCTGTGTGCCTTCTCATGTGCATCTTCAGTTCATATGCAGAGAAACATTCCTTTCCACAATCGGAGCACGGGTGCTTTTTTGTCGCGTCTGGCTGCTTCTCTCCAGGGTGGGTCATCTGGTGTCTTTCCAGGTGGGGCTTAAGTGTGAATCGCTTCCCGCACACAGAGCACTGGTAAGGCTTCTCTCCTGTATGTGCTCGGAGGTGTCTCTTCAGTTTGGAGGGGTGAACAAAGTCTTTTCCACATACTGGACAGACAGAAGACTCCTTAGCAGGTTTTGTGTGAGTTCTTAGGTGTCTGTTGATATTGGATGGGTGAGCAATCTCCATTTCACATTGGGGGCATCGCCAAGGCTCGTTAGCAGTAGGATTCTCCTGGTGTTGTTCTGCTGATGCCTCTTCACTAGAGCTAGAGTTAGGACTCTCTCCTGTTACAATAGGACAAGAAAAGTTAAATGACAAATTAGGGATGCACGATATAATCGATGAACATATCGGAATCGGACGATATTAGCTAAAAATGCTAACCAGTTTAACGCCGATGTGCAAAACTGATGTCAAAGCTGACGTGCATACCTATATAACGTAGGTACATGTAAAATGTTGTGCTACATGTGCAACACAGCATTCCTAACCTAGCCCACAATGACTGCTGTGTGGATCGAACAGTCAACAAGTTGAGCAGTCATTTGAAAGAGTAAGACAATTTCAGCGAGACAACTCAAAAGCGAAATCCATTCACGCCAAGATAATGGAATTCATTGCCCTTGACAATCAATCGTTCTCTGTCGTGGGTGATGTTGGCTTTCGCTGACTGGTTGAGCACCGGTACACATGTTGCCCTACCGGAGTTACACAGTAATAGCGTCACTGCTATTAGCTTCACGACATACTATGGAACGCCGTTTGGGTCTTTGTGTATCAAAAAATAAGCATTTAATTTGACACGTCAAATAACACAGTTCAATTATAGAATGTTATGTGTTCTGAATTTGCACTTGCAAGTCAAGCGCCACCACTACTATCAGTAGCACTGTCAAAGCTGTACAAAAAAAGTCTGCAAACAAGCCAACACCGGCCACGAACGATGTGTTTACAATACTGCGTTGGTAATAAAGCATTATATGTTCGACCGCAACTTCTGGGGTAGCTTGCTAGCTTTAGCTTGGTAGCTAGCTTTAGTTTGGTACATAGCTTTAGCTTGGTATCTAGCTTTAGCTTAGTATCTAGCTTTAGTTTGGTATCTAGCTTTAGTTTGGTATCTAGCTTTAGCTTGGTATCTAGCTTTAGCTTGATATCTAGCTTTAGCTTGATATCTAGCTTTAGCTTGATATCTAGCTTTAGTTTGGTATCTAGCTTTAGCTTGGTATCTAGCTTTAGCTTGATATCTAGCTTTAGCTTGGTATCTAGCTTTAGCTTGGTATCTAGCTTTAGCTTGATATCTAGCTTTAGTTTGGTATCAAGCTTTAGTTTGATATCTAGCTTTAGTTTGGTATCTAGCTTTAGTTTGGTATCTAGCTTTAGCTTGATATCTAGCTTTAGTTTGGTATCTAGCTTTAGCTTGATATCTAGCTTTAGCTTGGTATCTAGCTTTAGCTTGGTATCTAGCTAGCACCAATACAACCATCCTGAAAACAATGACCAGTAGAAACTGGCCCAGCGTCGTCCGGGTTTGGCCGGGGTAGGCCGTCATTGTAAATAAGAATTTGTTCTTAACTTGTTATGGATAGGGGGCAGTATTTTCACGGCCGGATAAAAAAACGTACCCGATTTAATCTGATTATTACTCCTGCCCAGAAACTAGAATATGCATATAATTATTAGCTTTGGATAGAAAACACTCCAAAGTTTCTAAAACTGTTTGAATGGTGTCTGTGAGTATAACAGAACTCATCTGGCAGGCCAAAACCTGAGAAGATTCCAAACAGGAAGCGCCCTCTCTGACCATTTCTTGGCCTTCTTGATCATCTCTATCCAAAACAGGGGATCTCTGCTGTAACGTGACATTTTCTAACGCTCCCATAGGCTCTCAGAAGGCGCCAGAACGTTGACTTTGCAGGCCCTGGCTGAAAAACAGTAGCGCATTTGGTAAGTGGTCGATCTGAGAACAATGAGACTGGCGCGCGTGTGCACGAGACGACTCCATGTTTTCATTTTCAGTCTATTATGATTGTTTTTCCCCACCCACTCCAAGCCCCCTGTTTGAAGCCAGCGGTCCATGATTTGCAAAGAGCTGAACCATGGTTGTCTGAAGCCGGTCTCATTGGTGTGAAGGACGGATCCCGCATACCCAGCCCTCTACTCTGCCAATGGCACCTGGCTGTTGACTACTGCTAGAATCTCTCCTGTTGTTGGACTCTGGCCTTTTACCACCTGCACAGCTGATTTGTTGTGAAGACCATAATAAATATTTGGTTTACTAACTACAAAAAAAAAAAAGTAGTTAGTAAACCAAATATTTATTATGGTCTTCACAACAAATCAGCTGTGCAGGTGGTAAAAGGCCAGAGTCCAACAACAGGAGAGATTCTAGCAGTAGTCAACAGCCAGGTGCCATTGGCAGAGTAGAGGGCTGGGTATGCGGGATCCGTCCTTCACACCAATGAGACCGGCTTCAGACAACCATGGTTCAGCTCTTTGCAAATCATGGACCGCTGGCTTCAAACAGGGGGCTTGGAGTGGGTGGGGAAAAACAATCACAGCAGTAGCTATTATGGCTTTTTTACGAGAAAAATCGCATAAAAATTGATTTTAAACAGCGTTTGACATGCTTCGAAGTACGGTAATGGAATATTTTGAAATGTTTTGTCACGAAACGCACCGGGCGCATCACCCTTCGTTACCCTTCGGATAGTGTCTTGAACGCACAACAAAACGCCGCTATTTGGATATAACTATGGATTATTTGGAACCAAACCAACATTTGTTATTGAAGTAGAAGTCCTGGGAGTGCAATCTGACAAAGAACAGCAAAGGTAATCCAATTTTTCTTATAGTAAATCTGAGTTTGGTGAGTACCAAACTTGGTGGGTGTCAAAATAGCTAGCCCGTGATGGCGAGCTATCTACTCAGAATATTGTAAAATGTGCTTTCACCGAAAAGCTATTTTAAAATCGGACACCGCGATTGCATAAAGGAGTTCTGTATCTATAATTCTTAAAATAATTGTTATGTTTTTTGTAAACGTTTATCGTGAGTAATTTAGTAAATTCACCGGAAGTGTTCGGTGGGAATGCTAGTTCTGAACGTCACATGCTAATGTAAAAAGCTGTTTTTTTATATAAATATGAACTTGATTGAACAAAACAGGCATGTATTGTATAACATAATGTCCTAGGAGTGTCATCTGATGAAGATCATCAAAGGTTAGTGCTGCATTTAGCTGTGGTTTTGTTTTTTGTGACATTATATGCTAGCTTGAAAAATGGGTGTCTGATTATTTCTGGCTGGGTACTCTGCTGACATAATCTAATGTTTTGCTTTCGCTGTAAAGCCTTTTTGAAATCGGACAGTGTGGTTAGATAAAGGAGAGTCTTGTCTTTAAAATGGTGTAAAATAGTCATATGTTTGAAAAATGGAAGTTTTCGGATTTTCGAGGAGTTTGTATTTCGCGCCACACCTATTATTGGATATTGGAGCAAGTGTTCCGCTAGCGGAACGTCTAGATGTAAGACTTGTGAAAATAATCCTGGGGGAAACACTGTATGGAACAGAACTATATAATCCCATTGTTATTATTAATTCAGTAACTATAGTAATATTTACCAGTATTATCCATGTCCCAGTCTTCCTCCTCTTTGACTACAATGTTAAATCTGGGTATTTCACTGCAGTTGTCGATGTCTCTATGTTCAGGAACCAGTGACTCTGTAGGGTTGGGTTCAGTGGAGCAGGAGAGAGGGGGGTCGGATGGGTCAGCAGAATCCTAAAATAAAGAATGACTTGTTATAAAATAGCAACATTCATCATCAGCTACCGCTTGCGCTTATCAGGGTTCCAAAACGCGTACGCACCGCAGTGTTCTAGAACGTTTGCTTTAATACTTTTTGAATTGCGTCCCATTGTGTTGAAATTGCGGGAAGGCATGCGTTCGGGCTGTGTGTCCCCCCCCCCCCTCCCCGCTGTGTGTCAGAGCCGCGTAGCTGTGTCACAATGGGATGTCGCGCCTCAGCGTCTTTGGACTACGATTTACGCTTAAATGCGTCTGCCTACATAGGCTCGGTTTGCTCCGAGCAGAAATCAGCGAAGTGAATGTCTCTGTTCCCAATCTCCATAAACACCTTTCATTGAAAAACTAGAGAAAGGCAATATTACTGTTGTTTGTCCCTCTTGAGCCACTGTAGCAAATACATAGCCAGAAACAATTCCTCAAAATAGTCAGAATTAATCTAAGATAAATGAAGAAATCTGTAATTAATAATTTAGACGTCTTTACCGAGGTCTTAGTCGCAGAATTGTATATCTAGCTAAGATACTTGGTGCAGTATTTCTAAAGTGGAAAAATATGCACGAAAACTAGTCATCTCTAGTTGAATGACAACAAAAACTTAATTGAAGAATCCCGTTCCTACAAGGAGAAAGAACAATGAGCCAGGATGCATACATGAGCAGTGGTGTAAAGTACTTAAGTAAAAATACTTTAAAGTACTACATACGTTTTTTTTGTATCTGTACTTTACTATTAATATTTTTCAAAACTTTTACTTTTACTCCACTACATTCCTAAAGAAAATAATGTACTTTTTACTCCATACATTTCCCTTACACCCAAAAGTACTTGTTACATTTCGAATGCTTAGCAGAACAGGAAAATGGTTCAATTCATGCACTTTCCAATTCATCCCTGGTCATCCCTACTGCCTCTGATCTGGTGGAGTCACTAAACACAAATGCTTAGTTTGTAAATGATGTCTGAATGTTGGAGTGTGCCCCTGGCTATCAGTAAATAAAAAAATCAAGAAAAATCATGCCATTTGGTTTGCCTAATATAAACAATGTGAAATTATTTTTACTTTCACTTTTGATACTTTAGTATATTTTAGAAATTACACTTAGTTTTGATACTTAAGTATATTTAAAACCAAATACTTGCTGGGTGACTTTCACTTTTACTTGAGTCATTTTCTATTAAGGTATCTTTACTTTTATTCAACTATGACAATTGGTTGCTTTTTACAACACTGTAAATGTAAATGTGAAGCCTCCGGTTGGCGTTTCCACACTACCAAATATGGTGACGAGAGGAAACCCAGTGTCCGGCTGTGGGAGAAGATGGAGTGAGATGGATTTTGGCCGACATTCTGCAAATTTTCTCATCGATTAAACATTTGATCTCCATTCAGTATTCTGTTTCCAAAACTAGAATCTGTAACAGAGTGGACTGCGTTTTGTTGACTTTACCCTTTGCCAAAGTTGGTGTTGAGCACACGCGCACTTAAGAGTAGACGTTCCCTAACGCAAATATGCAAATAAATGCTAGGATCTCACCAGCTCGTGTTTGGCTCTGCCCACTTCTTTGCTTGTTCTGAAAACTATGATACATTTTCTCCCATTGGAAACGACAGGCTATGGTCGATCTTGGGTTAGTTATAAAAAAGATTTGGTAATACTGTTGACCAATCACCGACGAAGGGGCGTAGACTTCAGTAACCAAATTTCAACTTGCCTCAAGAAAAGAAAAAGCGTGCTTGAACATCACAAATGTTCATCATAATACATGTTCACATTATTTTGACTGGAAAGCATGCGACAGGCTTTAGTCAACGCCATCCAGACTGGTTTAGCATTAACCACCTAACATTAGCTACAGTCATTTCATAGAGGATGCACCATTGTATATGTTCTATTATGGCATCTCTGAGAGCATGGGCAGCGCCATTGAGGCTATCTCCATTTTGAAGTAGTCAATTTTATTGTTCTACTTCTATGAGTTGGTAAACAAACTGGAAGGGTGCATACTGCCACCTAAAGTGTGTTGTTTGAACAGATATAAAGCCAAGGTTGGCAATTCACTGCCACCTGCAGTTTTGGAACGTTTGCTCACAAATATAATTAATTGGCTGACCCCTTCTGATGACCTGGATGGAATTATGAGATCCTTCCGTAACCCACAGGAAGTCCCACCCAGTTGATTACTTCAAAATGGTCAACGTCCTCAATGGTACTAGTCCTCCATCTATCTCACCTCATCCATCATGAATTCTTCTATAGCTTCCTAGGAATGATGTAGTTAGCGCACTGAATTATAGCAGATTATTCTGAAATCACCGTCATCATTCCACTGACCGTTCACCACGAGCCCACATTAACTAGATAGTTCATTGCTTTCTATGCAGAACTGTTTGAAAACTAGCTAAGTTAGCGAGTTAGTAAGCTAGGCTTTAGCTAACAAGCTAACTTACTTTCCTAGACCCAAAAATAAAAAGAAAAGGAAATGTGGTTGGTAACATCGTTGGTTCCACGTTTATAGTCCGTGTTTGGCAATATCAAAATCTACTTTAAACCGTATCAAATGATATCGGACACATTTTCACACACTTGGAAAATAACCAAGCTAGCTAACTATCAACGTTAGTATGTTTCTTCTTCCGGGTTAGATTCCTCAGTCGATCCGCGTTAGCGCCACCATCTGTTCTGGAGTTCAAACAGCAAAAATATTAATGGGACTTTGTCTACAGTACAGTAGTGTACATACAGCACAGTATGATATAAACAGGGTTGGGTAAGTCACTTTCTAAATGTAATCCGTTACAGGTCCAAAATTGTTCTCAGTAGGATTACCCAAACTCAGTAATGTTATCTGATTACGTCCCCTTAAGAGGCATAGATGAGTTAGTTGTTAAGTAACAAAACCAACACATGCGCAACTATGGGGAAAACAGAGTTCGCTGATGCCGCGTTCACATGCTAGTCAGAACTAGGAGGACATTTCCGACTTGCTGATTCGTTGAATACAGCAGGTGTATAACTACAAGTTAGCAAGTCGAACATTTCATAGTTTCGACTTGCACTTAGCATTAGACTGTTGACAACATGTATACTATATTTAATCTCTAAATGTTTATTTAAAGCAAATACATTTTCACAATGAGCACTTGTCTCACATACATTGTTATGGTTGTTGGTTAGCTTGCTAGTGAATTTTTGCCATATTAGCATAAACATGACATCAGTCAAAACACCTCAAAACAAGGAATTAATACAATGAGCACCACCTACGATTCCCCACATGGCAACTTATTTCATTTATTTTACTCATTTTTCTCCCCTATTTCGTGATTTCCAATTGGTAGTTACAGTCTTGCCCCATCGCTGCAACTCCCATACAGATTCAGGAGAGGCGAAGGTCACACTGCTACATAACCCGGAAGCCAGCCTCACCAATGTGTCGGAGGAAACACCGTCCAACTGGCAACCATGTCAGCGTGCATTGCGCCCGGCTCACCATAGGAGTCACTAGAGAGCGATAGGACAAGGACATCCCAGCCGACCAAAGCCTCTCCTAACATGGACGATGCTGGGCCAATTGTGCACCGCCTCATGGGTCTCCTGGTCGCAGCCGGTTGATACACAGCCCGGGATCGAACCCAGATCTGTAGTGACACCTCTAGCATTGCGATGCCGTGGCTTAGACCACTGCACCACACGGGAGGTCCCCATGGCAACCTCTTGTCACTGAGGGGGTTTGTTTATCTTGCCCGGGTTACACTGGTGGGAGGAGTTTGAACCAGGTGGAAAGTGATTGCAGTAGTTTTGGAAGCGGGCTGCCTCCTGGGCATGAGCCAGGTGCTCTGGCTGACATTAAGTCTCCTCCAAACAAAAGTTCCATAATAGAGTAACAATTTCATTAGTCATTACTCATTGCTGATTAAAACAGACACTCTTCATTTCTTGAGCTCAGCAGTTTCATAGTTTATATAAAATAAAATAAAAATGGAGATTGGTTTTTGAAATCATTGCAATGATTTATTTAATCATGATACGACTACTGTGCACAGGTACTGTTGTATCAGGTGGTGACATTCCACACTGAGACCCGTCTGCGAGAACTTCAGATAAAACATTTAAGTGCTTATGAATGAGAGACAATTGAACAGAGTAATATGACATACAATAAAAAATAAAGTTACTCAAATAGTATATTTAGTGTAAAACAGACAAGCGTCTCAACTCAACGGATGGTCATAAAAAAGGCATTGATCACAAATCTTAATCGTAAAATAACACTTGCTTGGCTTTTCACCCGCTCCCAGAACCTGAACGTAACTAATGCACCTCTATGTGTGGACTCCCACTGGTGATGGCATAACAGCCTGAACCTTGGTTTTTGGCCTTCCTCAGTCTAAATTAAGAAAAGAGCATACAAATAATTTTGAAAATAATTTTGTTTTTGTGCGGACCCTCTACAAATGAAACTCTGAAGGCAAACAGAGCCCAGTTAGCATCCATCTTTCATAACTGTGGTGGGGATCGGAGAAGAGGAACATACATAAATAACGGTAACCCCTGTATATAGCTCCGCTATTGTTATTTTACTGCTGCTTTTTAATTATTTGTTATTTATACTTTTTTTTTTAGGTATTTTCTTAACTTCATTGTTGATTAAGGGCTTGTCAGTAAGCAATTCACTGAAAGATCTACACCTGTTGTATTCGGCACGTGTGCCAAATACAATTTGATTTGATGCTAGCAAGGACTAGCACATGAATTCCCACTACTTTTAACAGTCGAGACAAAAGTAGTGAGATTAACCACAGAGATAATATACTTGTCTGGTTTCCCGGATATAGATTAAGCCTAGTCCAGAGGCCGTCTATATGAAGCATCTTAAAGTAGGAGTGCTGATTGATAGTCAGCTTCACCTTTTCAGATCTCAATAAATAAGGTTACATGGACAGGGACCTGATCCTAGATCAGCACTCCTACTCTGAGACACATGAAACTATTGAACATGCTTTTTAAATCCAGAACGAATCTTAAATCGGTGTCCGGGAAAGTGGCCTTAAGTGTTGTAAGCAACGTAGTGGTGGTTAAAGGCGCAATCTGCAGTTCAAACTAGAGGTCGGCCGGTTAATTAGGGCCGATTTCAAGTTTTCATAACAAATCGGTAATCAGAATTTTTGGATGCCGATTATGGCCCATTACATTAAATTCCATGAGGAAACTGTGTGGCAGGCTGACCACCTGTTACGCGAGTGCAGCAAAGAGCCAAGGTAAGTTGCTAGCTAGCATTAAACGTATCTTATAAAAAACAATCAGTCTTCACATAATCACTAGTTAACTACACATGGTTGATGATATTACTAGGTTAACAAGCTTGTCCTGCGTTGCATATAAATCAATGCGCTGCCTGTTAATTTATCATCGAATCACAGCCAACCTCGCCAAACGGGTGATGATTTAAAAAAAGCACAATCATTGCACGAATGTACCTAACCATAAACATCAATGCCTTTCTTAAAATCAATACACAGAAGTATATTTTTTGAAACCTGCATATTTAGTTAAAAGAAATTCATGTTAGCAGGCAATATTAACTAGGGAAATTGTGTCACATCTCTAGCGTTCATTGCACGCAGAGTCAGAGTATATGCAAGAGTTTGGGCTGCCTGGCTCGTTGCGAATTAATTTGCCAGAATTGTACATAATTATGACATAACATTGAAGGTTGTGCAATGTAACAGCAATATTTAGACTTAGGGTTGCCACCCGTTAGATAAAATCCGGAACGGTTCCGGATTTCAATGAAAGAATAAACGTTTTGTTTTCGAAATTATAGTTTCCGGATTTGACCATATTAATGACCAAAGGCTTATATTTCTGTGATTATTATATTATAATTAAGTCTATGATTTGATATTTGATAGAGCAGTCTGACTGAGTGGTGGCAGGCAGCAGCAGGCTCGTAAGCATTCATTCAAACAGCACTGTGTTTGCAAGCAGCTCTTAACAATGCTTGAAGCACAGCGCTGTTTATGACTTCAAACCTATCAACTCCTGAGATTAGGCTGGCAATACTAAAGTGCCTATTAGAACATCCAATAGTCAAAGGTATATGGAATAGAGAGAAATAGTCGACGCATCATAATTCCTATAATAACTACAACCTAAAACTTCTTAACTGGGAATATTGAAGAACTGGGAATACTGAACCACCAGCTTTCATATGTCTCATGTTCTGAGCAAGGAATTTAAACGTTAGCTTTTTTACATGGCACATATTGCACTTTTACTTTCTTCTCCAACACTGTGTTTTTGCATTATTTAAACCAAATTGATCATGTTTCATTATTTATTTATGTATTATATTAAGTTAAAATAAGTGTTCATTCAGTATTGTTGTAATTGTCATTATTACAAATATTACCACACTCATATATATATAAAAAATATTCCAAAAAATTGGCCGATTAATCGGTATCGGCGTGCGTTGGTCCTCCAATAATCGGTATCGGCGTTGAAAAATCATAATCGGTCGACCTCTAGTTCAAACAACAACAAAAATTGAAAATGTCCCATTTAAAGGTGCCAGTACTGCCAGTGAGGTCTCTCCAGATCACTCTCAACTCTAGGTAGGCCTAGAGGCATGGGTCTCTCCACTCTGGGTAGAGGCACGGGTCTCTCTACTCTAGGAGCTGGCCTGGGTCTTCCCATCCTGGGTGATTGGTTTGGTATGTCCATGCTGTCCGCGCTGGACGACTGCTTAGGCCTGCCTAGCTGGCGGGTCGGTCCGATGGGCTTGGGAGCGTGGGTCCTCTGGTGCTGCCGGAGCCCCTGTAGATAGTAGAAACTCTTCCCACACTCCTCACACTGATGGGGCTTCTCTCCCGTGTGGACTCTGAGGTGAACCTTGAGGTCAAATTCTCTGAAGTAACTCTTCCCACAGACGGAGCAGAGGTGGCTCTTCTGTCCAGTGTGCATACGGAAGTGACATGTAAGTTGGGACTGTTGCTTGAATCTCTTTCCGCACTCGGGGCAGAGGTGGGGTCTCTCTCCCCGGTGAGCGCTCTCGTGCTTCTTCAGCCCTTCTTCTGTGATGAAGCCCTTCCCACACTCAACACATTGGTAAGGCCTCTCCCCGGTGTGCAATCGCATGTGGATCTTAACGTAGTAATTACTGCGGAACCTCTTGCCACAGTCAGGGCAGGGGAAAGGCTTCTTGTTGTTGTGAGCCAACCGGTGCTCTTCTAACTGTGCCTTCTCAGAGAACTCCTCCCCACACAGCGAGCAGAAGAAAGAGGACTTCTCTCCGCTGTCCTGAGACGTCATGTGTTTCTGTACTGACGATAGATCTGGACGGTTGAAGTTCTCCTGAACTGCTGCTGCGGCGACGGTGTGATTCTCCCGGTGGTGTTCAGGACCTCTTGATGTAGAGGGCGCTAACCCACCAGCAGACAACAAACTAGGGTTCCCATCTGCAGGGAAGATAAAAGGTCGACATTTAGGTTGTGGCCCCAAAACGGACCCCTATTCCCTATATCAGGGCTCTCCAACCCTGTTCCTGGAGAGATACCCTCCTGCAGGTTTTGACTCAAACCCTGTTCGTGGAGAGATACTCTCCTGTAGGTTTTAACTCCAACCCTGTTCCTGGAGAGATACCGTCCTGTAGGTTTATACTCCAACCCTGTTCCAGGAGAGCTACCGTCCTGTAGGTTTATACTCCAACCCTGTTCCTGGAGAGATACCGTCCTGTAGGTTCATACTCCAACCCTGTTCCTGGAGAGCTACCATCCTGTAGGTTTATACTCCAACCCTGTTCCTGGAGAGCTACCCTCCTGCAGGTTTATACTCCAACCCTGTTCCTGGAGAGATACCATCCTGTAGGTTTATACTCCAACCCTGTTCCTGGAGAGATACCAGTCCTGTAGGTTTTAACCCCAACCCTAATCTAGCACACCTGATTCTAATAATTAGCTGGTTGATAAGATGAATCAGGTTAGTTACAACAGGGTTGGAGCAAAAACCTACAGGAGGGTATCTCTCCAGGAACAGGAGTTAAAACCTACAGGAGGGTTTCTCTCCAGGAACAGGAGTTAAAACCTACAGGAGGGTTTCTCTCCGGGAACAGGATTTAAAACCTACAGGAGGGTTTCTCTCCAGGAACAGGAGTTAAAACCTACAGGAGGGTTTCTCTCCAGGAACAGGGTTGGAGTATAAACCTACAGGATGGTAGCTCTCCAGGAACAGGGTTGGAGTATGAACCTACAGGACGGTATCTCTCCAGGAACAGGGTTGGAGTATAAACCTACAGGACGGTATCTCTCCAGGAACAGGAGTTAACCTACAGGAGGGTATCTCTCCAGGAACAGGAGTTAAAACCTACAGGAGGGTTTCTCTCCGGGAACAGGAGTTAACCTACAGGAGGGTTTCTCTCCAGGAACAGGAGTTAAAACCTACAGGAGGGTTTCTCTCCAGGAACAGGAGTTAAAACCTACAGGAGGGTTTCTCTCCTGGAACAGGGTTGGGAAAGCCCTGCCCTATATAGTGCACTACTTTTGAACCGGGCCCTTAGTGCTCTAAAACAGTAGTGCACTACTTAGGGAATAGGGTGCCATTAGGGATGTATCTTAGGGTAAAGTAGTGCACTATGTAGGGAATAGGGTGCCATTTGAGACACACATGGCCAGTGTTAAGTCCTTCAGACAAATATGCTCTTCATAGCCTTTGTTCCAGATCTATCTATACTCCACTGCTGTCATTGTTTGGATGTGACAATGAGGGACAGGGAGTTGGGCATGTTAGCACAAACAGACTGGCCCCCAGCTACTTTTACAACAGCATACATAAACCTCCCAAAAGACAATGAGAAAATATCAACGTTTAGCTGTATTTTCACATAAACCTGATAGGGACATTTTCAACCTCATGTTCATCATCCCATCACCACCTCAACATCAACATACAGTACAGTGCCTTCAGGAAGTATTCACACAACATCAACATACAGTACAGTGCCTTCAGGAAGTATTCACACCACCTCAACATACAGTACAGTGCCTTCAGGAAGTATTCACACCACCTCAACATACAGTACAGTGCCTTCAGGAAGTATTCACACCACCTCAACATACAGTACAGTGCCTTCAGGAAGTATTCACACCACCTCAACATACAGTACAGTGCCTTCAGGAAGTATTCACACCACCTCAACATACAGTACAGTGCCTTCAGGAAGTATTCACACCACCTCAACATACAGTACAGTGCCTTCAGGAAGTATTCACACCACCTCAACATACAGTACAGTGCCTTCAGGAAGTATTCACACCCCCTCGACTTTTCCCACATGTTGTTGTGTTACAGACAGAATTTGAAATGGATACATGTGAGATTTTGTGTGACTGGCCTACACACAATACCCCATAATGTAAAAGTAATGACGTAATGTGTTTAGAAATTGTTATAAATTCATTAAAAATGAAAAGCTGAAATGTCTCGTGTCAATAAGTATTCAACCCCTTTGTTATGGAAAGCCTAAATAAGTTCAGGAGTAAAAATGTACTTAACAAGTCACATGTTAAGTTGCATGGACTCACACTGTGTGCAATAATAGTGTTTAACATGATTTTTGAATGACTACCTCATCTCTGTACCTCACACCTGTAAGGTCCCTCAGTCAAGCAGTGAATTTCAAACACAGATTCAACCACAAAGACCAGGGAGGTTTTTCAATGTCTCACAAGGAAGGGCACCTATTGGTAGATGTGTAAATATTATAAAGCAGATATTGAATATCTCTTTGAGCCTGGTGAAGTTATGAATTACACTTTGAATTTTTCTCCCACTTTGACTAGAGTATTTTGTGTAGATCATTAACAACAACAAAAAATAACAATTAAACCCATTTGAATCCCACCTTGTAACACAACAAAATGTGGAAAAAGTCAAGGGGTGTGAATCTTTTCTGAAGACACTGCACGTGGACCACAACATCAGCATATGTTGCTGAATGTCTTTCCAAAGTCTCTCTCACCTCTGTGTGTTTTCATGTGTGTTTTCAGGTTCCCTGGCTGAGTGAAACCCTTTCCACACAGGGAGCAACAGTAAGGTTTCTCCCCGGTGTGGATTCTCACGTGTAACTTCAGCTTGGACGCGTCGGATAGTTCTTTGCCACAGGTTGGACATCGGTGAGTCCTCTTCCCTCTCCCCCGCTGCTGTCCTGTAGTTGGACCTGCTGCCTCACCAGAGAACACACCCAGACTCTCCTCTGGAACAAACACACAGTTAGTGTATCTCAAACGGTACCCTATTCCCTATATAGTGCACTACCTTTGACAAGAGCCTATGGGCCCTAGTGTGCACTATGTAGGGAATAGGGTGCCATTTGAGGGACAGCCTACACAGTGAATTCACTAGTAACCTGTCAGAAAGGCTATTACAGTCATGACGTAGCCATCGTGAGTCTCCATCACAGGCTCTCTTACCGGTGTGCTCTTCCTGATGTCTCTGCAGCAGCTCTTTGTTGTTGAACGGTGCTCCACACACGTAGCAGTTGTAATCTAGATGTGTCTGCAGGTGTAGCAACAGCTCATATTCCCGGGGGAATCCCTCTCCACATTTAAAGCAGCGACGGTTGTTAAACCTCTTGGCTTTGGGTTGCTTCTGTTTGCCTTCTTTGACTCTGGTTTTCCGTTTGACCTGTTGTTTCTTCCGGTGTTTTCTCTGTCCTCCTGATGCAGAGGGACCACCGCCACCGGTCTTGGCTGTGTGACAAAAGAGACTGGGTTTAAAGAATTGGTCAAATACATTGTCCGTCGCCCAAATGGCACGCTATTCCCTATTTAGGGCACTACTTTTGAACAGAGCCCTATATAGGCGACAGGATGCAATTTATAACGCAGCCAAATTAACAGGCTATAGTTGAATGATTTTCTGTTGACATTCTACCTCCACTTACCAAGACGAAGAGCAGGTTTCCAACTGGCGTCGTCTTCTTCAGAATTACCCGAACCATCAACGTTCACCTCTTCTTCTTCTTCTTCCTCCTCCTCCTCCTCTTCTTCAGCTCTGGCCTTCAACCGAGGTGTTTGACTGGATGCCTTGCTGCTATGGCTTGGATCAGGACCCTGGGATTCTATAGCTTTAGGGCTGGATTGGTCACCAGGATCCTACAATGAAAACACAAGTCATTCTTGGTTAACAGTCAGTAGTAATATAATGTTTGTTGTAGGATTTCCCAGGGTAGCGTCCTCCTCGACCCCCTTTCTGTTCCTTGTCAAACAGGAAGTGTATATGTAGCAGATTTTGAGTGGCGGTTGGCTAAATCTATGCCTAACTTTAACCTAATCCCCACCCATTCTAACCATAAACCCAAACCGATTGCATAAACTTCTAGATTTCAGAGTGAAACCCCCCCCCCCCCCAAAAAAAAACAAAACCTGAAAGCGATAGCATTAGCATTAGCTTACAGCAAACCAAACCACATACCTTTCTGATAAGGGATGTTGGAAGACCACTTCCTCCACTGCCGTAGTGAGGGCCTTTGGGGATGGGTGGGGTTGGTTCCACTATAGGCTTCCCAGGGTGCATCTGCTGCATGTGTGACCGGATGCCTGCTCTGTACCTGTAGCTCTTGCCACACTCATGGCACTGGTAGGGCTTCTCTCCAGAGTGAACTCTGAGATGCACCCTGAGGTCAAACTCTCTGGCGAAACTCTTCCCACACAGGAAGCAGAGATGGCTCCTCTCTCCGGTGTGGATCTTGAAGTGACAGGTCAGCTGGGATTGTTGTTTGAAACACTTGCCACACGCAGGGCATCGGTACGGCCTCTCTCCTCGGTGAGCGCTCTCGTGCTTCTTGAGCCCCTCCGCTGACAGGAAACTCTTATCACACTGGACGCAGTGGTAAGAGATCTTCCCACTGTGGATCTTCCGGTGGATCTTGATGTAACTCTTGCTGGAGAATCTCTTCCCACAGTCTGGACAGGGGTAAGGTTTCTCTGGTTTCTCATGGGAGTGGGCGATCACCAGGTGATCATCCAGAAGGCCTTTTTGAGAGAACTCTGCCCCGCAGAGAGGGCACTGTGGATTAGACTGGTTCTCTACAGTGTGAGTTCTCATGTGTATCTGTAGACTTGGAGTTTGGCATTCCTCTCCTATTGGCTTAGCTGTGCGGTTGTCATGGTATTGGTCCAGGACTCCTATTGGCTTAGCTGTGCGGTTGTCATGGTATTGGTCCAGGACTCCTATTGGCTTAGCTGTGTGGTTGTCATGGTATTGGTCCAGGACTCCTATTGGCTTAGCTGTGTGGTTGTCATGGTATTGGTCCAGAACTCCTATTGGCTTAGCTGTGTGGTTGTCATGGTATTGGTCCGGGACACCTATTGTAGGAAGCCTCTCCACGATGTCAGGCCAGAAACTGGGATTCCTGACTTCTCCTGCATGGGGGAAGATAGTGTTAGTTCATGTTAAGTCTAACCAGATAATGACTAGGGCCAGGACGATACCAGTATCATCTTACTCAGATAATGACTAGGGCCAGGACGATACCAGTATCATCTTACTCAGATAATGACTGGGGCCAGGACGATACCAGTATCATCTTACTCAGATAATGACTGGGGCCAGGACGATACCAGTATCATCTTACTCAGATAATGACTAGGGCCAGGACGATACCAGTATCATCTTACTCAGATAATGACTGGGGTCAGGACGATACCAGTATCATCTTACTCAGATAATGACTGGGGCCAGGACGATACCAGTATCATCTTACTCAGATAATGACTGGGGTCAGGACGATACCAGTATCATCTTACTCAGATAATGACTGGGGCCAGGACGATACCAGTATCATCTTACTCAGATAATGACTGGGGTCAGGACGATACCAGTATCACCCTACTCAGATAATGACTGGGGTCAGGACGATAACAAAAATATATCTAAAGATTTGTTTTTACAAAAGCTTAAAGGGATACTTTGGGATTTTGGCAATGAGGTAAATTATCCACTTCACCAGTCAGATGAACTTGTGGATACCATTTTTATGTCTTTGTGTCCAGTATGAAGGAAGTTAGAGGTTGTTTTGTGAGCCATTGCCAACTAGCGTTAGCGCTACGCAGTTAGCAATTATGATTATTTTGAAATGTTTTATTTAACCTTTATTTAACTAGGCAAGTCAATTGCGCTGCCGCTAGATAGCAACTTCCTTTAAACTGCAAGCAGAAACATAAAAATGGTATCCACGAGTTTGGTAATGTAGATAAAGGACCTCATTACCAAATCCCAAAGTATCCCTTTAAGAGGACAAACGTATTTCCACAGTTGAGTCACTGGGCAGATGTACGAGTTCTCACCCTTGTGCACACTGTGGTGTATTTTCAGATTTCCTTTCTGAGCGAATCTCTTCCCACACACAGAGCACTGGAAAGGCTTCTCTCCCGTGTGTGTCCGCTCGTGCATCATCAGTTTATGTGCATCGGATGCTTCGTATCCACACGTTAAGCAGCGGTGAACCTTCTTAGTTTTGAACATGGTCGTTCCATCTATATGAATGGTCTGGTGTAAGAGCATGTCGTAGATACGGGAGAATCCCTCTCCACATTTAAAGCAGCGGTGGGTCATCTTAGCTTTCTTCTCCTTCTTCGGTTTCTTTTCTTTCTTTGGCTGCTTTCGTTCTGGACTCTTCTTCCGTTTGGTCCCCTGTGTCTTCTCTTTCTCCTGGTGTTGTCGCTCCAGTGCTCCTGGTGTTGAGGTAGTTCCCTCACTACCGTGGCAGGAGTTAGGACTCATTCCTGTGGAGAGAAGAGAGTTCAGTGGGTCAGTATGGGTAGAGTTCCCTCACTACCGTGGCAGGAGTTAGAACTCATCAGTATGGGTAGAGTTCCCTCACTACCGTGGCAGGAGTTAGGACTCATCAGTATGGGTAGAGTTCCCTCACTACCGTGGCAGGAGTTAGGACTCATCAGTATGGGTAGAGTTCCCTCACTACCGTGGCAGGAGTTAGGACTCATCAGTATGGGTAGAGTTCCCTCACTACCGTGGCAGGAGTTAGGACTCATCAGTATGGGTAGAGTTCCCTCACTACCGTGGCAGGAGTTAGGACTCATCAGTATGGGTAGAGTTCCCTCACTACCGTGGCAGGAGTTAGAACTCATCAGTATGGGTAGAGTTCCCTCACTACCGTGGCAGGAGTTAGGACTCATCAGTATGGGTAGAGTTCCCTCACTACCGTGGCAGGAGTTAGGACTCATCAGTATGGGTAGAGTTCCCTCACTACCGTGGCAGGAGTTAGAACTCATCAGTATGGGTAGAGTTCCCTCACTACCGTGGCAGGAGTTAGGACTCATCAGTATGGGTAGAGTTCCCTCACTACCGTGGCAGGAGTTAGGACTCATCAGTATGGGTAGAGTTCCCTCACTACCGTGGCAGGAGTTAGGACTCATCAGTATGGGTAGAGTTCCCTCACTACCGTGGCAGGAGTTAGGACTCATCAGTATGGGTAGAGTTCCCTCACTACCGTGGCAGGAGTTAGGACTCATCAGTATGGGTAGAGTTCCCTCACTACCGTGGCAGGAGTTAGGACTCATCAGTATGGGTAGAGTTCCCTCACTACCGTGGCAGGAGTTAGGACTCATCAGTATGGGTAGAGTTCCCTCACTACCGTGGCAGGAGTTAGGACTCATCAGTATGGGTAGAGTTCCCTCACTACCGTGGCAGGAGTTAGGACTCATCAGTACGGGTAGAGTTCCCTCACTACCGTGGCAGGAGTTAGGACTCATCAGTACGGGTAGAGTTCCCTCACTACCGTGGCAGGAGTTAGGACTCATCAGTATGGGTAGAGTTCCCTCACTACCGTGGCAGGAGTTAGGACTCATCAGTATGGGTAGAGTTCCCTCACTACCGTGGCAGGAGTTAGGACTCATCAGTATGGGTAGAGTTCCCTCACTACCGTGGCATGTAGCGTACATGCTATTGTGTGAAAACAGTGGCCACGTATTCCCTATATAGTGCATACATCCGTCTCCCTCTCTACAGTGTACTATATAGGGAATAGGGCTCTGGTCTATAGTAGTGTACTATATAGGGAATAGGGCTCTGGTCTATAGTAGTGCACTATATAGGGAATAGGGCTCTGGTCTATAGTAGTGTACTATATAGGGAATAGGGCTCTGGTCTATAGTAGTGTACTATATAGGGAATAGGGCTCTGGACTATAGTAGTGCACTATATAGGGAATAGGGCTCTGGTCTATAGTAGTGCACTATATAGGGAATAGGGCCCTGGTCTATAGTAGTGTTCTATATAGGGAATAGGCTCTGGTCTATAGTAGTGCACTATATAGGGAATAGGGCTCTGGTCTATAGTAGTGCACTATATAGGGAATAGGCTCTGGTCTATAGTAGTGCACTATATAGGGAATAGGGCTCTGGTCTAAAGTAGTACACTATATAGGGAATAGGGCCCTGGTCTATAGTAGTGTTCTATATAGGGAATAGGGCTCTGGTCTATAGTAGTGCACTATATAGGGAATAGGGCTCTGGTCTATAGTAGTGCACTATATAGGGAATAGGGCTCTGGTCTATAGTAGTGCACTATATAGGGAATAGGGCCCTGGTCTATAGTAGTGTACTATATAGGGAATAGGGTGCCATTTGGGATGAACACATTCTTTAACTCACCTTTCTGTCACCACTTGTAAACAAAATATGTTTACATATCTTACATTACTCATTTCATATGTATATACTGTATTCTATCCTATTCTACTGTATCTTAGTCTATGTATTACTCATCTCATATGTATATACTGTATTCTATCCTATTCTACTGTATCTTAGTCTATGTATTACTCATCTCATATGTATATACTGTTATATCCTACTGTATCTTAGTCTATGTATTACTCATCTCACGACTGCTACCTACTACTGTATTCTATCCTACGTTCTAGCTGTATTCTCACTCCGTACTGCCCTACTCTGTACGTCTATGTATTACTCATCTCACATGTATATACTGTATTCTATCCTATTCTACTGTATCTGTCTATGTATTACTCATCTCACCTGTATATACTGGTTTCTATCCTATTCTACTGTATCTTAGTCTATGTATTACTCATCTCATATGTATATACTGTATTCTATCCTATTCTACTGCATCTTAGTCTATGTATTACTCATCTCATATGTATATACTGTATTCTATCCTATTCTACTGTATCTTAGTCTATGTATTACTCATCTCATATGTGTATATACTGTATTCTATCCTACTGTATCTTAGTCTATGTATTACTCATCTCATATGTATATACTGTATTCTATCCTCTTCTACTGTATCTTAGTCTATGTATTACTCATCTCATATGTATATACTGTATTCTATCCTACTGTATCTTAGTCTATGCTGCTCTGACATTGCTCGTCCAAATATTTATATATTCTTAATTCTATTCCTTTACTTTAGATTGTGTGTATTGTTAGATAATACTGCACTGTTGGAGCTAGAAACACAAGCATTTCGCTACACCCACAATCACATCTGCTAAACATGTGTATGTGACCAATAACATCTGCTAAACATGTGTATGTGACCAGTAACATCTGCTAAACACGTGTACGTGACCAATAACATCTGCTAAACACGTGTACATGACCAGTAACATCTGTTAACCACGTGTACGTGACCAGTAACATCTGCTAAACACGTGTACGTGACCAATAACATCTGCTAAACATGTGTATGTGACCAGTAACATCTGCTAAACACGTGTACGTGACCAATAACATCTGCTAAACACGTGTACATGACCAGTAACATCTGTTAACCACGTGTACGTGACCAGTAACATCTGCTAAACACGTGTACGTGACCAATAACATCTGCTAAACACGTGTACATGACCAATAACATCTGCTAAACACGTGTACATGACCAATAACATCTGCTAAACATGTGTACATGACCAATAACATCTGCTAAACACGTGTACGTGACCAGTAACATCTGCTAAACACGTGTACATGACCAGTAACATCTGTTAACCACGTGTACGTGACCAGTAACATCTGCTAAACACGTGTACGTGACCATAACATCTGCTAAACACGTGTACATGATCAATAACATCTGCTAAACACGTGTACATGACCAATAACATCTGCTAAACATGTGTACATGACCAATAACATCTGCTAAACACGTGTACGTGACCAGTAACATCTGCTAAACATGTGTACGTGACCAGTAACATCTGCTAAACATGTGTACGTGACCAGTAACATCTGCTAAACACGTGTACATGACCAATAACATCTGCTAAACACGTGTACATGACCAATAACATCTGCTAAACACGTGTATGTGACCAATAACATCTGCTAAACAAGTGTACGTGACCAATAACATCTGCTAAACACGTGTACGTGACCAGTAACATGTGATTTGACTTTGATTTACCAAGATGAGGAGTATCCCAGGAAGCTTGTTCTACTACAGAATTCAACAGATCACCAACTTCCTCTTCCTCCCCTTCTTCATCTTCACCCACTTCTTCCTCTTCCACCTCCCACTCTTCCTCCTCCTCTTCTTCCTCATCCTCCTCTTCTTCTTCTTCTTCTTCTTCTTCTTCCTCATCCTCCTCTTCTTCAATATGAATGTTCATCCCAGGTGTTTGAGTGATGTCCTCCTCATGTCTTCGGTCAGGACCCTGGGACTCTGTCGACCCCGATTGAGCCCCAGGATCCTAGAATAAAGACAAGACCTTTTCTAGTCAAGTTACCATGGAAACCAAGTTGGAACAAAAATGGGTTCAATAGAATTTGAACAATATCTCCTATTAAAATGTTTGTTATTAGTTTCTCCCACCTTGTTGATGTGTGATGTAGGGGGACTTCCTCCTTCACTACCAGAGCCATGGACAGGACTCTCTCCTGTAGAGATAGGTTGGTATTATGGGTTATAATGAGACTACCAGAGCCATGGACAGGACTCTCTCCTGTAGAGATAGGTTGGTATTATGGGTTATAATGAGACTACCAGAGCCATGGACAGGACTCTCTCCTGTAGAGATAGGTTGGTATTATGGGTTATAATGAGACTACCAGAGCCATGGACAGGACTCTCTCCTGTAGAGATAGGTTGGAATTATGGGTTATAATGAGACTACCAGAGCCATGGACAGGACTCTCTCCTGTAGAGATAGGTTGGTATTATGGGTTATAATGAGACTACCAGAGCCATGGACAGGACTCTCTCCTGTAGAGATAGGTTGGAATTATGGGTTAGACCAGGGGTCTGGGTTAGACTTAGGCCCCCTGGGGGGGGGGCACCTTCCAGCATTAGGGGGGACCCCCCACCCCCCCCGCGGACACTATGGGACAAGCACTGTTCATGACACAAACTGTTCACACCCCTCTTGTTGGTGGAGAAAACATTTTGCGGGTTTAAAGCTGATTTCCTGCAATTCTACACATTTTTGTCATGGGGTACAGGGAACATTTTGCCATATTAAAGCCATGTCTAATGTGTATTCATGTGATATCTGAGTGACTCAAACAATGCAACAAAATCTATGAGCTAAAAATCCTAGCTAAAAAAACGTTAGCTGACATGGGCTAGTTGATCTGGACATTTCTGACCAGTTATAAATTGTTTTCCAAGGTATGTAATGACTGACATGACAACAGGAACTGATGACGAACTACCCAATTTCTACATCACACCTTGTGCGTTCTACTATTACAACTTTCAAGAGTACATTTAAAGCCAGACTGAGTTCCTTAAAACCACTGGGTTAGATAATGAGTCAGACTCTATTACTATGTAACTAAAAGAACAGTCAGTGTTCTGCCTCCACTTACTATGTTGAACAGAATCCCAGTCAACTAAAGAAGTCAGCATTCTGCCTCCACTTACTATGTTGAACAGAATCCCAGTCAACTAAAGAACAGTCAGCATTCTGCCTCCACTTACTATGTTGAACAGAATCCCAGTCAACTAAAGAACAGTCAGCATTCTGCCTCCACTTACTATGTTGAACAGAATCCCAGTCAACTAAAGAACAGTCAGCATTCTGCCTCCACTTACTATGTTGAACAGAATCCCAGTCAACTAAAGAACAGTCAGCATTCTGCCTCCACTTACTATGTTGAACAGAATCCCAGTCAACTAAAGAACAGTCAGCATTCTGCCTCCACTTACTATGTTGAACAGAATCCCAGTCAACTAAAGAACAGTCAGCATTCTGCCTCCACTTACTATGTTGAACAGAATCCCAGTCAACTAAAGAAGTCAGCATTCTGCCTCCACTTACTATGTTGTCAGCATTCTGCCTCCACTTACTATGTTGAACAGAATCCCAGTCAACTAAAGAAGTCAGCATTCTGCCTCCACTTACTATGTTGAACAGAATCCCAGTCAACTAAAGAAGTCAGCATTCTGCCTCCACTTACTATGTTGAACAGAATCCCAGTCAACTAAAGAACAGTCAGCATTCTGCCTCCACTTACTATGTTGAACAGAATCCCAGTCAACTAAAGAACAGTCAGCATTCTGCCTCCACTTACTATGTTGAACAGAATCCCAGTCAACTAAAGAACAGTCAGCATTCTGCCTCCACTTACTATGTTGAACAGAATCCCAGTCAACTAAAGAAGTCAGCATTCTGCCTCCACTTACTATGTTGAACAGAATCCCAGTCAACTAAAGAAGTCAGCATTCTGCCTCCACTTACTATGTTGAACAGAATCCCAGTCAACTAAAGAAGTCAGCATTCTGCCTCCACTTACTATGTTGAACAGAATCCCAGTCAACTAAAGAACAGTCAGCATTCTGCCTCCACTTACTATGTTGAACAGAATCCCAGTCAACTAAAGAACAGTCAGCATTCTGCCTCCACTTACTATGTTGAATAGAATCCCAGTCAACTAAAGAAGTCAGCATTCTGCCTCCACTTACTATGTTGAACAGAATCCCAGTCAACTAAAGAACAGTCAGCATTCTGCCTCCACTTACTATGTTGAACAGAATCCCAGTCAACTAAAGAACAGTCAGCATTCTGCCTCCACTTACTATGTTGAACAGAATCCCAGTCAACTAAAGAACAGTCAGCATTCTGCCTCCACTTACTATGTTGAACAGAATCCCAGTCAACTAAAGAACAGTCAGCATTCTGCCTCCACTTACTATGTTGAACAGAATCCCAGTCAACTAAAGAACAGTCAGCATTCTGCCTCCACTTACTATGTTGAACAGAATCCCAGTCAACTAAAGAACAGTCAGCATTCTACCTCCACTTACTATGTTGAACAGAATCCCAGTCAACTAAAGAACAGTCAGCATTCTGCCTCCACTTACTATGTTGAACAGAATCCCAGTCAACTAAAGAACAGTCAGCATTCTGCCTCCACTTACTATGTTGAACAGAATCCCAGTCAACTAAAGAACAGTCAGCATTCTGCCTCCACTTACTATGTTGAACAGAATCCCAGTCAACTAAAGAACAGTCAGCATTCTGCCTCCACTTACTATGTTGAACAGAATCCCAGTCAACTAAAGAACAGTCAGCATTCTGCCTCCACTTACTATGTTGAACAGAATCCCAGTCAACTAAAGAACAGTCAGCATTCTGCCTCCACTTACTATGTTGAACAGAATCCCAGTCAACTAAAGAACAGTCAGCATTCTGCCTCCACTTACTATGTTGAACAGAATCCCAGTCAACTAAAGAAGTCAGCATTCTGCCTCCACTTACTATGTTGAACAGAATCCCAGTCAACTAAAGAAGTCAGCATTCTGCCTCCACTTACTATGTTGAACAGAATCCCAGTCAACTAAAGAAGTCAGCATTCTGCCTCCACTTACTATGTTGAACAGAATCCCAGTCAACTAAAGAAGTCAGCATTCTGCCTCCACTTACTATGTTGAACAGAATCCCAGTCAACTAAAGAAGTCAGCATTCTGCCTCCACTTACTATGTTGAACAGAATCCCAGTCAACTAAAGAACAGTCAGCATTCTGCCTCCACTTACTATGTTGAACAGAATCCCAGTCAACTAAAGAACAGTCAGCATTCTGCCTCCACTTACTATGTTGAACAGAATCCCAGTCAACTAAAGAAGTCAGCATTCTGCCTCCACTTACTATGTTGAACAGAATCCCAGTCAACTAAAGAACAGTCAGCATTCTGCCTCCACTTACTATGTTGAACAGAATCCCAGTCAACTAAAGAACAGTCAGCATTCTGCCTCCACTTACTATGTTGAACAGAATCCCAGTCAACTAAAGAACAGTCAGCGTTCTGCCTCCACTTACTATGTTGAACAGAATCCCAGTCAACTAAAGAACAGTCAGCATTCTGCCTCCACTTACTATGTTGAACAGAATCCCAGTCAACTAAAGAACAGTCAGCATTCTGCCTCCACTTACTATGTTGAATAGAATCCCAGTCAACTAAAGAAGTCAGCATTCTGCCTCCACTTACTATGTTGAATAGAATCCCAGTCAACTAAAGAACAGTCAGCGTTCTGCCTCCACTTACTATGTTGAACAGAATCCCAGTCAACTAAAGAACAGTCAGCATTCTGCCTCCACTTACTATGTTGAACAGAATCCCAGTCAACTAAAGAACAGTCAGCATTCTGCCTCCACTTACTATGTTGAACAGAATCCCAGTCAACTAAAGAACAGTCAGCATTCTGCCTCCACTTACTATGTTGAACAGAATCCCAGTCAACTAAAGAACAGTCAGCATTCTGCCTCCACTTACTATGTTGAACAGAATCCCAGTCAACTAAAGACAGTCAGCATTCTGCCTCCACTTACTATGTTGAACAGAATCCCAGTCAACTAAAGAACAGTCAGCATTCTGCCTCCACTTACTATGTTGAACAGAATCCCAGTCAACTAAAGAACAGTCAGCATTCTGCCTCCACTTACTATGTTGAACAGAATCCCAGTCAACTAAAGAAGTCAGCATTCTGCCTCCACTTACTATGTTGAACAGAATCCCAGTCAACTAAAGAAGTCAGCATTCTGCCTCCACTTACTATGTTGAACAGAATCCCAGTCAACTAAAGAACAGTCAGCATTCTGCCTCCACTTACTATGTTGAACAGAATCCCAGTCAACTAAAGAACAGTCAGCATTCTGCCTCCACTTACTATGTTGAACAGAATCCCAGTCAACTAAAGAAGTCAGCATTCTGCCTCCACTTACTATGTTGAACAGAATCCCAGTCAACTAAAGAACAGTCAGCATTCTGCCTCCACTTACTATGTTGAACAGAATCCCAGTCAACTAAAGAACAGTCAGCATTCTGCCTCCACTTACTATGTTGAACAGAATCCCAGTCAACTAAAGAACAGTCAGCATTCTGCCTCCACTTACTATGTTGAACAGAATCCCAGTCAACTAAAGAACAGTCAGCATTCTGCCTCCACTTACTATGTTGAACAGAATCCCAGTCAACTAAAGAACAGTCAGCATTCTGCCTCCACTTACTATGTTGAACAGAATCCCAGTCAACTAAAGAACAGTCAGCATTCTGCCTCCACTTACTATGTTGAACAGAATCCCAGTCAACTAAAGAAGTCAGCATTCTGCCTCCACTTACTATGTTGAACAGAATCCCAGTCAACTAAAGAACAGTCAGCATTCTGCCTCCACTTACTATGTTGAACAGAATCCCAGTCAACTAAAGAACAGTCAGCATTCTGCCTCCACTTACTATGTTGAACAGAATCCCAGTCAACTAAAGAACAGTCAGCATTCTGCCTCCACTTACTATGTTGAACAGAATCCCAGTCAACTAAAGAACAGTCAGCATTCTGCCTCCACTTACTATGTTGAACAGAATCCCAGTCAACTAAAGAACAGTCAGCATTCTGCCTCCACTTACTATGTTGAACAGAATCCCAGTCAACTAAAGAACAGTCAGCATTCTGCCTCCACTTACTATGTTGAACAGAATCCCAGTCAACTAAAGAACAGTCAGCATTCTGCCTCCACTTACTATGTTGAACAGAATCCCAGTCAACTAAAGAACAGTCAGCATTCTGCCTCCACTTACTATGTTGAACAGAATCCCAGTCAACTAAAGACAGTCAGCATTCTGCCTCCACTTACTATGTTGAACAGAATCCCAGTCAACTAAAGAAGTCAGCATTCTGCCTCCACTTACTATGTTGAACAGAATCCCAGTCAACTAAAGAACAGTCAGCATTCTGCCTCCACTTACTATGTTGAACAGAATCCCAGTCAACTAAAGAACAGTCAGCATTCTGCCTCCACTTACTATGTTGAACAGAATCCCAGTCAACTAAAGAAGTCAGCATTCTGCCTCCACTTACTATGTTGAACAGAATCCCAGTCAACTAAAGAAGTCAGCATTCTGCCTCCACTTACTATGTTGAACAGAATCCCAGTCAACTAAAGAACAGTCAGCATTCTGCCTCCACTTACTATGTTGAACAGAATCCCAGTCAACTAAAGAACAGTCAGCATTCTGCCTCCACTTACTATGTTGAACAGAATCCCAGTCAACTAAAGAAGTCAGCATTCTGCCTCCACTTACTATGTTGAACAGAATCCCAGTCAACTAAAGAAGTCAGCATTCTGCCTCCACTTACTATGTTGAACAGAATCCCAGTCAACTAAAGAACAGTCAGCATTCTGCCTCCACTTACTATGTTGAACAGAATCCCAGTCAACTAAAGAAGTCAGCATTCTGCCTCCACTTACTATGTTGAACAGAATCCCAGTCAACTAAAGAAGTCAGCATTCTGCCTCCACTTACTATGTTGAACAGAATCCCAGTCAACTAAAGAAGTCAGCATTCTGCCTCCACTTACTATGTTGAACAGAATCCCAGTCAACTAAAGAAGTCAGCATTCTGCCTCCACTTACTATGTTGAACAGAATCCCAGTCAACTAAAGAACAGTCAGCATTCTGCCTCCACTTACTATGTTGAACAGAATCCCAGTCAACTAAAGAACAGTCAGCATTCTGCCTCCACTTACTATGTTGAACAGAATCCCAGTCAACTAAAGAACAGTCAGCATTCTGCCTCCACTTACTATGTTGAACAGAATCCCAGTCAACTAAAGAACAGTCAGCATTCTGCCTCCACTTACTATGTTGAACAGAATCCCAGTCAACTAAAGAAGTCAGCATTCTGCCTCCACTTACTATGTTGAACAGAATCCCAGTCAACTAAAGAAGTCAGCATTCTGCCTCCACTTACTATGTTGAACAGAATCCCAGTCAACTAAAGAACAGTCAGCATTCTGCCTCCACTTACTATGTTGAACAGAATCCCAGTCAACTAAAGAACAGTCAGCATTCTGCCTCCACTTACTATGTTGAACAGAATCCCAGTCAACTAAAGAAGTCAGCATTCTGCCTCCACTTACTATGTTGAACAGAATCCCAGTCAACTAAAGAACAGTCAGCATTCTGCCTCCACTTACTATGTTGAACAGAATCCCAGTCAACTAAAGAAGTCAGCATTCTGCCTCCACTTACTATGTTGAACAGAATCCCAGTCAACTAAAGAACAGTCAGCATTCTGCCTCCACTTACTATGTTGAACAGAATCCCAGTCAACTAAAGAACAGTCAGCATTCTGCCTCCACTTACTATGTTGAACAGAATCCCAGTCAACTAAAGAACAGTCAGCATTCTGCCTCCACTTACTATGTTGAACAGAATCCCAGTCAACTAAAGAAGTCAGCATTCTGCCTCCACTTACTATGTTGAACAGAATCCCAGTCAACTAAAGAAGTCAGCATTCTGCCTCCACTTACTATGTTGAACAGAATCCCAGTCAACTAAAGAAGTCAGCATTCTGCCTCCACTTACTATGTTGAACAGAATCCCAGTCAACTAAAGAACAGTCAGCATTCTGCCTCCACTTACTATGTTGAACAGAATCCCAGTCAACTAAAGAAGTCAGCATTCTGCCTCCACTTACTATGTTGAACAGAATCCCAGTCAACTAAAGAAGTCAGCATTCTGCCTCCACTTACTATGTTGAACAGAATCCCAGTCAACTAAAGAAGTCAGCATTCTGCCTCCACTTACTATGTTGAACAGAATCCCAGTCAACTAAAGAAGTCAGCATTCTGCCTCCACTTACTATGTTGAACAGAATCCCAGTCAACTAAAGAACAGTCAGCATTCTGCCTCCACTTACTATGTTGAACAGAATCCCAGTCAACTAAAGAAGTCAGCATTCTGCCTCCACTTACTATGTTGAACAGAATCCCAGTCAACTAAAGAACAGTCAGCATTCTGCCTCCACTTACTATGTTGAACAGAATCCCAGTCAACTAAAGACAGTCAGCATTCTGCCTCCACTTACTATGTTGAACAGAATCCCAGTCAACTAAAGAACAGTCAGCATTCTGCCTCCACTTACTATGTTGAACAGAATCCCAGTCAACTAAAGAACAGTCAGCATTCTGCCTCCACTTACTATGTTGAACAGAATCCCAGTCAACTAAAGAACAGTCAGCATTCTGCCTCCACTTACTATGTTGAACAGAATCCCAGTCAACTAAAGAACAGTCAGCATTCTGCCTCCACTTACTATGTTGAACAGAATCCCAGTCAACTAAAGAACAGTCAGCATTCTGCCTCCACTTACTATGTTGAACAGAATCCCAGTCAACTAAAGAAGTCAGCATTCTGCCTCCACTTACTATGTTGAACAGAATCCCAGTCAACTAAAGAACAGTCAGCATTCTGCCTCCACTTACTATGTTGAACAGAATCCCAGTCAACTAAAGAAGTCAGCATCCTGCCTCCACTTACTATGTTGAACAGAATCCCAGTCAACTAAAGAACAGTCAGCATTCTGCCTCCACTTACTATGTTGAACAGAATCCCAGTCAACTAAAGAACAGTCAGCATTCTGCCTCCACTTACTATGTTGAACAGAATCCCAGTCAACTAAAGAACAGTCAGCATTCTGCCTCCACTTACTATGTTGAACAGAATCCCAGTCAACTAAAGAAGTCAGCATTCTGCCTCCACTTACTATGTTGAACAGAATCCCAGTCAACTAAAGAAGTCAGCATTCTGCCTCCACTTACTATGTTGAACAGAATCCCAGTCAACTAAAGAAGTCAGCATTCTGCCTCCACTTACTATGTTGAACAGAATCCCAGTCAACTAAAGAAGTCAGCATTCTGCCTCCACTTACTATGTTGAACAGAATCCCAGTCAACTAAAGAACAGTCAGCATTCTGCCTCCACTTACTATGTTGAACAGAATCCCAGTCAACTAAAGAAGTCAGCATTCTGCCTCCACTTACTATGTTGAACAGAATCCCAGTCAACTAAAGAAGTCAGCATTCTGCCTCCACTTACTATGTTGAACAGAATCCCAGTCAACTAAAGAACAGTCAGCATTCTGCCTCCACTTACTATGTTGAACAGAATCCCAGTCAACTAAAGAAGTCAGCATTCTGCCTCCACTTACTATGTTGAACAGAATCCCAGTCAACTAAAGAAGTCAGCATTCTGCCTCCACTTACTATGTTGAACAGAATCCCAGTCAACTAAAGAACAGTCAGCATTCTGCCTCCACTTACTATGTTGAACAGAATCCCAGTCAACTAAAGAAGTCAGCATTCTGCCTCCACTTACTATGTTGAACAGAATCCCAGTCAACTAAAGAACAGTCAGCATTCTGCCTCCACTTACTATGTTGAACAGAATCCCAGTCAACTAAAGAACAGTCAGCATTCTGCCTCCACTTACTATGTTGAACAGAATCCCAGTCAACTAAAGAACAGTCAGCATTCTGCCTCCACTTACTATGTTGAACAGAATCCCAGTCAACTAAAGAACAGTCAGCATTCTGCCTCCACTTACTATGTTGAACAGAATCCCAGTCAACTAAAGAAGTCAGCATTCTGCCTCCACTTACTATGTTGAACAGAATCCCAGTCAACTAAAGAAGTCAGCATTCTGCCTCCACTTACTATGTTGAACAGAATCCCAGTCAACTAAAGAACAGTCAGCATTCTGCCTCCACTTACTATGTTGAACAGAATCCCAGTCAACTAAAGAAGTCAGCATTCTGCCTCCACTTACTATGTTGAACAGAATCCCAGTCAACTAAAGAACAGTCAGCATTCTGCCTCCACTTACTATGTTGAACAGAATCCCAGTCAACTAAAGAAGTCAGCATTCTGCCTCCACTTACTATGTTGAACAGAATCCCAGTCAACTAAAGAACAGTCAGCATTCTGCCTCCACTTACTATGTTGAACAGAATCCCAGTCAACTAAAGAAGTCAGCATTCTGCCTCCACTTACTATGTTGAACAGAATCCCAGTCAACTAAAGAACAGTCAGCATTCTGCCTCCACTTACTATGTTGAACAGAATCCCAGTCAACTAAAGAACAGTCAGCATTCTGCCTCCACTTACTATGTTGAACAGAATCCCAGTCAACTAAAGAACAGTCAGCATTCTGCCTCCACTTACTATGTTGAACAGAATCCCAGTCAACTAAAGAAGTCAGCATTCTGCCTCCACTTACTATGTTGAACAGAATCCCAGTCAACTAAAGAACAGTCAGCATTCTGCCTCCACTTACTATGTTGAACAGAATCCCAGTCAACTAAAGAACAGTCAGCATTCTGCCTCCACTTACTATGTTGAACAGAATCCCAGTCAACTAAAGAACAGTCAGCATTCTGCCTCCACTTACTATGTTGAACAGAATCCCAGTCAACTAAAGAAGTCAGCATTCTGCCTCCACTTACTATGTTGAACAGAATCCCAGTCAACTAAAGAACAGTCAGCATTCTGCCTCCACTTACTATGTTGAACAGAATCCCAGTCAACTAAAGAACAGTCAGCATTCTGCCTCCACTTACTATGTTGAACAGAATCCCAGTCAACTAAAGAACAGTCAGCATTCTGCCTCCACTTACTATGTTGAACAGAATCCCAGTCAACTAAAGAAGTCAGCATTCTGCCTCCACTTACTATGTTGAACAGAATCCCAGTCAACTAAAGAACAGTCAGCATTCTGCCTCCACTTACTATGTTGAACAGAATCCCAGTCAACTAAAGAACAGTCAGCATTCTGCCTCCACTTACTATGTTGAACAGAATCCCAGTCAACTAAAGAAGTCAGCATTCTGCCTCCACTTACTATGTTGAACAGAATCCCAGTCAACTAAAGAACAGTCAGCATTCTGCCTCCACTTACTATGTTGAACAGAATCCCAGTCAACTAAAGAACAGTCAGCATTCTGCCTCCACTTACTATGTTGAACAGAATCCCAGTCAACTAAAGAACAGTCAGCATTCTGCCTCCACTTACTATGTTGAACAGAATCCCAGTCAACTAAAGAAGTCAGCATTCTGCCTCCACTTACTATGTTGAACAGAATCCCAGTCAACTAAAGAACAGTCAGCATTCTGCCTCCACTTACTATGTTGAACAGAATCCCAGTCAACTAAAGAAGTCAGCATTCTGCCTCCACTTACTATGTTGAACAGAATCCCAGTCAACTAAAGAACAGTCAGCATTCTGCCTCCACTTACTATGTTGAACAGAATCCCAGTCAACTAAAGAAGTCAGCATTCTGCCTCCACTTACTATGTTGAACAGAATCCCAGTCAACTAAAGAACAGTCAGCATTCTGCCTCCACTTACTATGTTGAACAGAATCCCAGTCAACTAAAGAAGTCAGCATCTGCCTCCACTTACTATGTTGAACAGAATCCCAGTCAACTAAAGAAGTCAGCATTCTGCCTCCACTTACTATGTTGAACAGAATCCCAGTCAACTAAAGAACAGTCAGCATTCTGCCTCCACTTACTATGTTGAACAGAATCCCAGTCAACTAAAGAACAGTCAGCATTCTGCCTCCACTTACTATGTTGAACAGAATCCCAGTCAACTAAAGAAGTCAGCATTCTGCCTCCACTTACTATGTTGAACAGAATCCCAGTCAACTAAAGAAGTCAGCATTCTGCCTCCACTTACTATGTTGAACAGAATCCCAGTCAACTAAAGAAGTCAGCATTCTGCCTCCACTTACTATGTTGAACAGAATCCCAGTCAACTAAAGACAGTCAGCATTCTGCCTCCACTTACTATGTTGAACAGAATCCCAGTCAACTAAAGAACAGTCAGCATTCTGCCTCCACTTACTATGTTGAACAGAATCCCAGTCAACTAAAGAAGTCAGCATTCTGCCTCCACTTACTATGTTGAACAGAATCCCAGTCAACTAAAGAAGTCAGCATTCTGCCTCCACTTACTATGTTGAACAGAATCCCAGTCAACTAAAGAACAGTCAGCATTCTGCCTCCACTTACTATGTTGAATAGAATCCCAGTCAACTAAAGAACAGTCAGCATTCTGCCTCCACTTACTATGTTGAACAGAATCCCAGTCAACTAAAGAACAGTCAGCATTCTGCCTCCACTTACTATGTTGAACAGAATCCCAGTCAACTAAAGAAGTCAGCATTCTGCCTCCACTTACTATGTTGAACAGAATCCCAGTCAACTAAAGAACAGTCAGCATTCTGCCTCCACTTACTATGTTGAACAGAATCCCAGTCAACTAAAGAACAGTCAGCATTCTGCCTCCACTTACTATGTTGAACAGAATCCCAGTCAACTAAAGAACAGTCAGCATTCTGCCTCCACTTACTATGTTGAACAGAATCCCAGTCAACTAAAGACAGTCAGCATTCTGCCTCCACTTACTATGTTGAACAGAATCCCAGTCAACTAAAGAACAGTCAGCATTCTGCCTCCACTTACTATGTTGAACAGAATCCCAGTCAACTAAAGAAGTCAGCATTCTGCCTCCACTTACTATGTTGAACAGAATCCCAGTCAACTAAAGAACAGTCAGCATTCTGCCTCCACTTACTATGTTGAATAGAATCCCAGTCAACTAAAGAAGTCAGCATTCTGCCTCCACTTACTATGTTGAACAGAATCCCAGTCAACTAAAGAACAGTCAGCATTCTGCCTCCACTTACTATGTTGAACAGAATCCCAGTCAACTAAAGAACAGTCAGCATTCTGCCTCCACTTACTATGTTGAACAGAATCCCAGTCAACTAAAGAACAGTCAGCATTCTGCCTCCACTTACTATGTTGAACAGAATCCCAGTCAACTAAAGAACAGTCAGCATTCTGCCTCCACTTACTATGTTGAACAGAATCCCAGTCAACTAAAGAACAGTCAGCATTCTGCCTCCACTTACTATGTTGAACAGAATCCCAGTCAACTAAAGAAGTCAGCATTCTGCCTCCACTTACTATGTTGAACAGAATCTTAGTCAACTAAAGAACAGTCAGCATTCTGCCTCCACTTACTATGTTGAACAGAATCCCAGTCAACTAAAGAACAGTCAGCATTCTGCCTCCACTTACTATGTTGAACAGAATCCCAGTCAACTAAAGAACAGTCAGCATTCTGCCTCCACTTACTATGTTGAACAGAATCCCAGTCAACTAAAGAAGTCAGCATTCTGCCTCCACTTACTATGTTGAACAGAATCCCAGTCAACTAAAGAACAGTCAGCATTCTGCCTCCACTTACTATGTTGAACAGAATCCCAGTCAACTAAAGAAGTCAGCATTCTGCCTCCACTTACTATGTTGAACAGAATCCCAGTCAACTAAAGAACAGTCAGCATTCTGCCTCCACTTACTATGTTGAACAGAATCCCAGTCAACTAAAGAAGTCAGCATTCTGCCTCCACTTACTATGTTGAACAGAATCCCAGTCAACTAAAGAACAGTCAGCATTCTGCCTCCACTTACTATGTTGAACAGAATCCCAGTCAACTAAAGAACAGTCAGCATTCTGCCTCCACTTACTATGTTGAACAGAATCCCAGTCAACTAAAGAACAGTCAGCATTCTGCCTCCACTTACTATGTTGAACAGAATCCCAGTCAACTAAAGAACAGTCAGCATTCTGCCTCCACTTACTATGTTGAACAGAATCCCAGTCAACTAAAGAACAGTCAGCATTCTGCCTCCACTTACTATGTTGAACAGAATCCCAGTCAACTAAAGAACAGTCAGCATTCTGCCTCCACTTACTATGTTGAACAGAATCCCAGTCAACTAAAGAAGTCAGCATTCTGCCTCCACTTACTATGTTGAACAGAATCTTAGTCAACTAAAGAACAGTCAGCATTCTGCCTCCACTTACTATGTTGAACAGAATCCCAGTCAACTAAAGAACAGTCAGCATTCTGCCTCCACTTACTATGTTGAACAGAATCCCAGTCAACTAAAGAACAGTCAGCATTCTGCCTCCACTTACTATGTTGAATAGAATCCCAGTCAACTAAAGAAGTCAGCATTCTGCCTCCACTTACTATGTTGAACAGAATCCCAGTCAACTAAAGAACAGTCAGCATTCTGCCTCCACTTATTATGTTGAACAGAATCCCAGTCAACTAAAGAAGTCAGCATTCTGCCTCCACTTACTATGTTGAACAGAATCCCAGTCAACTAAAGAACAGTCAGCATTCTGCCTCCACTTACTATGTTGAACAGAATCCCAGTCAACTAAAGAAGTCAGCATTCTGCCTCCACTTACTATGTTGAACAGAATCCCAGTCAACTAAAGAAGTCAGCATTCTGCCTCCACTTACTATGTTGAATAGAATCCCAGTCAACTTCTTCTCCATCAGAATTAATCAGCCCTCCAACTTCCTCTGCATTATCCGTCACCTCTTCTCCATCCTCCTCCACCTCGTCCTTCTCCTCTTCGACTTTAGCCTTCAGCCCCAGTGTTTGACAGAGGTCCTGTAGGTTATCAGATACCATCTCCTGCCCCTGTGATGTGTTCTCCTCCTCACAGTGGATGGGTTTCTCTGCTTCTGTTGTGTGTGACCGCTGGTGCAAGTTCAAACTTCCTTTTGTAGCAAAATTCTTCCCACAGTCGGGGCAGGGGTATGGCTTCTCTCCTGTGTGGATTCTCATGTGGATCTGTAGAGATGATGAAGTTTTGAAATGTTTCCCACATTCTGAGCAGCAGTGAGACGACGTCTTAGTTTTGTGATTCTCCTGGTGTTGTTCAGATTCTGCTGCTGATGCAGAGAGACTTTCAACTTTTTTGCCGTGTGATTGTTGGTGTATTTCTTTCAAACTTAGCAATTCCGGTTTCTCTCCTGTGTGTTGCAGCTGGTGTCTTTTCAAGGATGTACAGAAGGTAAATCTCTTGTCACACTCGGAGCAGGCATAAGGCTTCTCTCCAGTGTGCAGTTTCTGGTGTTGTTTCAGATATGCTTTCTGAGTGAAGCCCTTCCTACAGATGGAACAGGAGAAAGGCTTCTCTCCTGTGTGGGAGAGCTGGTGGGCAGTCAGGTTGGCTTTCTGGGTGAAGCACTTGCCACAGACAGAGCAGGAGAAAGGTTTCTCACCAGTGTGCACTAGCATGTGTTGGTTCAAATTTCCCTTTTGGTTGAAGCTCTTCTCACACACGGAACATTTGTAAGACTTCTCCCCAGTGTGTTTCAGCTCATGTGATTTCAAGGTGTGTAGATAAGTATAACTTTTCCCACACACGGAGCAGGAGTGAGGCTTTTCTCCCGTGTGTGTCAGCAGGTGTCTGCGTAGTTTGTAAGCGCTAGAGAACTCTCTTCCACACTCCAGGCAGCAGTTCTTTGCCTGTTCAGGATCTCCCGATATAGCGGGACTGCCCTCCCCATTAGAACAGTGGAACCGCTGGTGTGTCTTCAGATGTTCCTCCCGAGTGAAACTCTTCCCACAGTCAGAACAGAAGCAGGGCCTCTCTCCTGTGTGAGTCAGAAGGTGTCGTTGTAGTTTAGATGGACATGGGAACTCCTTCCCGCAGTCCAGGCAGCTGTAGCTCTTCCTGGGTTTGGGACTGGTCTTCTTCTCTCCTGTGTGTGTTGTGTTACGATGTTTTCTTAGATAATGCTGGGTAGGGAACTCCTCTCCACACTCTCTGCAGCTGTGTGTGTTCTTGGCTGTGTGATTGTCCTCCTGTCGTTCAGGTTCTCCTGAGGTAGAACTTGTCCCCTCACTGTCAGAGTGACGGCTGGAACTCTCTCCTGTCTCTCCTGTGGGGATATAGGAAGAGTCTGATCAGGATTGCTCGAGTGGAAACCAAAGGGGTGTATTCATTAGTGTACACCGTAGCAAATGAAAACAAGTGTTTCTTATAGTCCCTTTCCCTGTTTCGGCCATTAGCTTCCTAGTGAATACACCCCAGCTTGTGTAAGTGTTGCACTGTTTTGTTCACGCTGTACCTAAACAACACCGTCAGATGGTTTAAACATTCAGTCTGCCTCAGCCTCCACCTACTAAAGTTAATGGACATCTCTCAACCGACTTACCTCTCAATCTTAGAAAGTCCCTGAAGTAGTCAAGGCTCCTAGGAACCATGTCTGGACCGCTTGTGCTCTGGTCACCATGGATACAGTCAGGAACCAGTAGATGTGACTGGGGTTCATTAAAATCCTGATTGAAAAGTACAGTCAGAGATAGGCCTCGAAGATAATGTCATGTCATTGGCTTTGGTCTTAATAACTTACTGACTTGATAAAAGAGTCCTTACTACTTGACAAATGTATACCAACTTCTACAAATGACAAACTAACCTTGAACAAGACAATGACAATGGAGTTGACTAAAGCAGAGCCATGTATTTACATAACTAGCTAACAAGCTATATCTATCTATACCTGCTGTATCTATGGCTTTGGGCTCAAGCAAAACAGGTTTTAGTTTCAGGGCAACTAGCTAGCTATAGCTCACTTCTCACCTCATACATTGTGTGAGCCAAAGCAACAACAACAAAATTGCCGGGAAAATGTTGTTCTCTGGCTGTAGCAAGGAATCAGTTCAAATGTTGCTTTGCTATGAGAAATCACAGCTATTTCGCAAAAATAGATAGCAGGCTAAGTTAGCATAGCATACTGAGCTAGCTAACGGTACTTAGCTAGCTAATAATGTTAGCTTAACTTGTCGTTTGTAACTTCACGTCTGTCTGGTTTAATAGTTCCATATCTACGTTATCACAGGATGGAAATAGTCTACGCCAAGTATATTGAAGATATATTTGTAAATAACTCTAGCTACAATGCTTTTGAGTAAAGTTTATCTAAGCAGGCTAGCTATTTTGACAGAACCGCCTAGAACTACTTCCGGGGCAGCAGCTAACCCGGAAAAAGGTTGATGCCATCACTGGACGCCATTCCACATAGTTTGGATATGGCCATTCTTTGATTGCATTAACGGTGAGGGGAGAATGGGAAAATGTTTAAATAAATCTGGTCAGTAAAACATTAGGTATTGGCTTTGTCCAAACGGTGTAGTTAGCTAGTCGTTACCGTTGCATAACTGTTAACGTGTCCTGCTCATCATCAGACAGCTACATTTTTAGCTTGGTACTGTTGGCTAGCTAATAGCTCCTGCTAACTAATTTGAAGCTCTGCTCATACAGAGTCGATGTAGGAGTAAAACGACGATTGTTTTCTATTTGGTAAGTAAAAGCAGAGCGACTGTACATATAATCAATGAGTTACTGCTGTACCTAATGTTCGTGTTACATTAGTTAACGTTAGTTAGCTTCAAAATACAAGCCCTCATCGTGGGAACCTTGACATTTCATATATATCTTACAAAAATATTTTTATTATCATTAAGATTTTTTTTATTATATTGTTCTATTAAGTAAAAATGAAATAGTGACAGTAAATTAAAAGTCAACATTTCACAGATTTGACAAATATAGAATGTCACTATACATATTGCACGCCTGTATAAAATGTTTTTGTCTTACACCATATCGTCCTATTTACACAGGTGACCTCACAAGGGATTCCACTGTTCTGGTGACAGGAAGAAGATCGGACCCTGAAATAACTTGTCTTTGACAGAGACTCATAATGCAGCACTTCCTGAAGCTCCCAGTGTGGCAGGAGATATAGGAGACCTTTGAATACACAGGAGAGAGACAAACCTCACACTAGTGACAACTCAATTCAATAGAAAGTTGTTATTTTTATTTTATTTTTACAACAAAAAAACATTCTAACTGCTGGGACAAAATGAGTTCTGAGAAGGAAACGTTGATGGATGAAATTGAAAAGAGTTTATGGAATTTAACTGAGGACAATTTACGCTACATGTGTGAACGTTGTGGAATAGATGGCTCTGAAGTTAAAGGGATGAATCATCGCTTATTACGGCGTAAAGTCATGGAGGAAATGTGGGACAATACGGAGTCAATGATATCAGAGGAGCAGGGAATGTCTTGGTTAGTCCAACTGAAAGACGACATCAGGAGGATACAGGAGGAGGGTAGCAGTGCACTCATGAGTCCCAGCCAATCCGATGATGTAGACTGCAATGAAGAACGCAACAAGGGGGACAGGGATTGGTTGCCTAGCAACGGACTGACATCAGAGCCCTTGCATCCCAGCCAATGTGATGATGATGCTGTCGACTGCGATGAAGAATGGAATGAAGAGGGAGGAGCTGGGTTGCTTAGCAACACACCAGACCAGAGTAAATTAAAGAGGCACATCAGATCGCACACTGTTAAACAACACACAGTGAATCCCTCAGTGAAACCTCACCACTGCTCGGATTGTGGGAAGCAATTCATTGTAAAATCAAGCCTAAAACATCACCGGCTAGTTTTTCACACAGAACACCCTCACCGTTGTGGTCAATGTAAGAAGAGTTTCATAACTGCAGAAAGACTGGAATCACACATAAAAACACAACACCCGCCAAGTGATCCTCTGAAGAACCCACATGTGTGCTCTAAATGCGGTAGGGCATTCCCTGTGGCTGCCAGTCTTAAGAGACACCTGAGAACTCATACTGGGGAGAAACCGTACGTCTGCCCCAAATGTGGAAAGGACTACAGTGACTGTGGAAACTTGAGGAAACACATGAGAAGAACTCACCCAGTAGAGGAGGTGGTTGTGGAGAGTTTCGCCACTCAGAGGAGCATCCCTACAGGAAATGTGGAGGAAATGTGGGACAATACGGATTCAATTAAATCGGAGGAGCAGGGAACATCTTGGTCACTCCAACTGAAAGAGGACCTCAAAGGGATACAGGAGGATGGTAGCGTTGTACCCATGAGTCCCGGCCAAGCTGATGATGATGGTGCTGATGACGACGATGATGATGCTGTAGACTGCAACGTTAAGGACAGAGATTGGTTGCCTAGCAACGGACTGAAGGCGGAGCCCATGAGTCCCAGGAAATCTGATGACGCTGTAGACTGGGACGAGGAGGACAGGGATTGGATGGCTAACGATGGGCTGGAGGTGGAGTTGTCTCCAGAGAGGCACACACCAGAGCAGAGAGTGAGAGGGGTGAGTACTTCAATTCCCAGTGTTAAACAGGGATCGCATTAGCTTTTATAAATCAGCATTCTTTTTAAACACAGACCATAAAGTGTTTTAAACCATTTCCCCTGCATTTTTATATTTAAAGTCAAGTGTTTTTTGCTTCAATAGATCAACAGACATGCAACTACAGTTTTAATTAACATGCATTTCATCATATGACAACAGAAGCTATTTGGCTAGCAGCCACACAAGGTAAATGAGCTTACAGTAAAAAACAAGGTATATTTTACCAAAACGATGCATGGCCATCATATTTCTAATGTTTATCATAGAAAAATGGAGCCAGATACATTTCCTGATGTTTTGCTTTGAAGTTAATCTTTAAGGATTGTAACTGAACTTAAGCACACAGCAGTCAGAGTGGTGGAATGTAATTGGTCAAGACGAGAGCGAAGATATTTCATACGATTGCAGAAGTGCAACTGAAGCACAAAAATGTGTCCTTTTTTTAAATTCATGATTTGGAGTGAAACCTACTGAAGTTTTACAAAAACGCAACAAGATATTTTTTCTGCATTTTATCTTTCCTTTTAATGCGTGAAGAACTGCGTTAATGCGACCTCTGCTTGAAGTGTGTTCCTCTTTCCTTGATTCCTCGTCGTTGATTCCTGGACCTCCTTTTATAAGGTTCTAGGTTCTTTCCCTCTGACTTTATCCTCCAATGCATTTTAAGAAGGATGCCGAGTAATCGAAAGATGATGAGAGGAATCAAGGAAAGACTTCTGATTTTCTCTGCAAAGATTTTAAAATGACTTGACCGGTAGGAAAGTGTTTCCCTGATTCATTCCATCTCTATTTTTATGATTTTCTAGGACAAATCTCCCCCGCCCCCCTTTGCCCTCCCAGAGTCCCCGGGTCGTGCCTCCCCCGGTAGCGCCTTATTGTGCAGTCTGAAGAGGGTGTCTGTGCGGCTTGTCGACTGCAGGAAGACACCTGGGCAGAGTGCCCATATAATACACAAGACAACACAGACTGGAGAGAAACCCCACAGTTCGTCTAATGCTGAACAACACAAAACCCTCTCAGAAAACAGGCCTCGCTACCATATCTGTGATCACTGTGGGAAGAATTTTACCACAGCAACCAATCTGAAAACACACTTACTTTATCTGTCTGGAGAGAAACCACACGTGTGCTCTGAATGCGGAAAGAGTTTCACACAGGCCGGCTGTCTGAAGAGACACCGGAGAACACATACTGGGGAGAAACCGTACGTCTGTCCTCGTTGTGAGAAGGCTTGTACTGATTCTGGAAACTTAAAGAGACACATCAGAAAAACTCACCCAGGAGAGGAGGTCATTGTGAAGAGACTTGCCTATCAGAAGAGCATTCGTAATGCTAAAGAACGCAAACAAGCCCACTCCGGAGATGGCTCCCATATCTGTGATCACTGTAGTAAGAGTTTTACCACAGCAAGAAGTCTAACACTACACATACAGTCCCTGCAGAGAAGGAGAGAGAACTTGACTGCAGAGAAAGCTCATGTGTGCTCTGAATGTGGAAAGGGCTTCCATCAGGCTGGAAGTCTTAAGAGACACCTGAGAACTCATACTGGGGAGAAACCGTACGTTTGCCATCATTGTGGGAAGGCTTGCAGTGATTCTGGAAACTTACAGAAACACATCAAAAGTCACATGGGTAAACAACACACAGTGAAACCTTACCTCTGCTCTGAATGTGGGAAGCAATTCATTGGAAAACAAAGCCTTGAACATCACTGGGAGGTTTTTCACACAGATCACCCTCACCGCTGTGGTCAATGTAAGAAGAGCTTCATAACTGCAGAAAGATTGGAATCGCACACAAAAACACGACATCCGCCAAGTGATCCTCTGAAGAATCCACACGTGTGCTTGGAATGCGGAAGGGGATTCCCTGTGGCCGCCAGTCTTAAAAGACACCTGAGAATCCATACTGGGGAGAAACCATACTCCTGCCCTCAGTGTGGAAACAGTTACAATGATCGTGGAAATTTAAAGAAACACATCAGAACTCACACAGAAGAGAAACCCTACCACTGCTTGGTGTGCGGGATGAAGTTCCGTCATACAAAAACCTTACAACGGCATCACCAGGAGAACCACAAGGGGGAGACACTGGGTCCCATCCACAGGCACCAAGACCCTCTTCCATGCCTCCACTGTGGGGAGGAGTTCTCATCCAAGGCTCTTCTAAGGGATCATCTACGGACCCACTCTAGCCGGGTCCACTGCTCCCGATGCGACAAGACCTTCTCCACTAAAAGTAACTTACTGGTTCATCAGAGGATACACACTGGAGAGAGGCCTTACCTTTGCCCTCAGTGTGGGAAGAGTTTTTCTCTGGCAGGGAGTTTAAAACTTCATCTCCGGATTCATGCTGGTGAGAAACCTTACTGCTGTACTTACTGTGACAAGAGATTCACAAGTAAGAGCCACTGCAATCTTCATCTGCGGATCCACACAGGAGAGAAGCCGTACCAATGCCCTGACTGCGGGAGGTGTTTCGCTGATGGGAATGTCCTGAAAAACCACAGGCGGACCCACACGGGAGAGAAACCGTTCCAGTGCCGCTTGTGCGATAAAGCCTTTGCCCAGTTGAGCAGTCTGAAGAAACATCAGGAGACACATAGACAAACTCAGCCTGTCTCTGTCCCAAGACTCCCTGATCCCTACCCACCACACAATCAGCATGTCCCTTATCCCTACCCACCACACATTCAATGGTAACCTTGTTTACACCTGACCAAGTTGTCCGGTGTTCTGTTACCTGGTAACCTATCTGTTACCTGGTAACCTATCTGTTACCTGGTAACCTATCTGTTACCTGGTAACCTATCTGTTACCTGGTAACCTATCTGTTACCTGGTAACCTATCTGTTACCTGGTAACCTATCTGTTACCTGGTAACCTATCTGTTACCTGGTAACCTATCTGTTACCTGGTAACCTATCTGTTACCTGGTCCAGATAGGAAGGATGCATTTCTAACGTATTGGGACAGGAACCTAGACTCATTGTCCCAAAACCCAAACTACCACGCACTCAGTGAATGGTAAGCTTGCTTAAACCTGTCCAATCCCTTTTAGATAACTAGATGGAAATGAATTGAAGGATCCATTTTATTTTATTTGTTATGATTTTATTGAGACAGGTTTGCTGTATATAGAGCTTGGAATAGAATGGTATTTTGTCCATCTGTCTCAAAATAATTATTTTGCTCAAAGTCCATGTTTTAGCTCCAGAGTTTTTATATTCACAGTTGATATTTGTATATGTTGTCCATTTTAAAAGGTGTTTAAAATTCACCGCCAAACCTCAACTGGTGGAAATAAAATGGTGACAATGATATGTTGTTGGGGTAATTATTTTTCTAATTCTTTGAGTAAGAAGTTGTATGCATAAATAAGGGTCCTAGGCAGGGGTCAAAGTAAGCCAGTATGCTCTGGTACCGCGACTCGGAAATAAATAGTGGGGGTACACCGTACCGGTAAAATGTGAACCTATCACAATCATTTCTAAGAAATTCCAAGAAAACTATAGGCAATTACACCATTATTTAACAATACCGCATGTCAGCTGCATGAACATTTGTGAATTGACTTGAAAACTGTCAGTAAACCCTCAAAATTGCATTGTAATTCCGCGAGAACACTAAAATGTTGCCAAAGCGTCACGTACAACAGTGGATGCATCAATTCAGGCTACAAGTGTCCTGGGCCTAATGACTACAATTGAGTAACTCTTTCTATTCTTCAAATTGTGGGTGCACTGTTTGGATGCTGGAATTATTTTGTGAAAATCTAATTTTATTTATCACATGCACCGAATACAACTTGACAGTAAAATGCTTACTAACGAACCTTTCCCAACGATGCAGAGTTTAAAAATAATAATACAAAAAAAAATAGTAACTAACTCGAGGAATAAAATAAAATAGATAAGAATGAAGCTACAGTTTATACAGGGAGTACCAGATCAATGTGGAGCAATATACAGGGAGTACCAGTACCAGATCAATGTGCAGCTATATACAGGGAGTACCAGATCAATGTGGAGCTATATACAGGGAGTACCAGTACCAGATCAATGTGGAGCTATATACAGGGAGAACCAGATCAATGTGGAGCTATATACAGGGAGTACCAGATCAATGAGCAGCTATATACAGAGAGTACCAGTACCAGATCAATGTGCAGCTATATACAGGGAGTACCAGTACCAGATCAATGTGGAGCTATATACAGGGAGTACCAGTACCAGATCAATGTGGAGCTATATACAGGGAGTACCAGTACCAGATCGATGTGGAGCTATATACAGGGAGTACCAGTACCATATCAATGGGGAGCTATATACAGGGAGTACCAGTACCAGATCAATGTGGAGCTATATACAGGGAGTATCAGTACCAGATCAATGTGGAGCTATATACAGGGAGTACCAGCCATCAATGTAGAGCTATATACAGGGAGTACCAGTACCAGATCAATGTGGCGCGATAGACAGGAAGTACCAGTACCAGATCAATGTGGAGCTATATACAGGGAGTACCAGATCAATGTGGAGCTATATACAGGGAGTACCAGATCAATGTGGAGCTATATACAGGGAGTACCAGATCAATGTGGAGCTATATACAGGGAGTACCAGATCAATGTGGAGCTATATACAGGGAGTACCAGATCAATGTGGAGCTATATACAGGGAGTACCAGTACCAGATCAATGTGGAGCTATATACAGGGAGTACCAGTACCAGATCAATGTGGAGCTATATACAGGGAGTACCAGATCAATGTGGAGCTATATACAGGGAGTACCAGTACCAGATCGATGTGGAGCTATATACAGGGAGTACCAGTACCAGATCAATGGGGAGCTATATACAGGGAGTACCAGTACCAGATCAATGTGGAGCTATATACAGGGAGTATCAGTACCAGATCAATGTGGAGCTATATACAGGGAGTATCAGTACCAGATCAATGTGGAGCTATATACAGGGAGTACCAGTACCAGATCAATGTGGAGCTATATACAGGGAGTACCAGTACCAGATCAATGTGGAGCTATATACAGGGAGTACCAGTACCAGATCAATGTGGAGCTATATACAGGGAGTACCAATACCAGATCAATGGGGAGCTATATACAGGGAGTACCAATACCAGATCAATGTGGAGCTATATACAGGGAGTACCAGTACCAGATCAATGTGGAGCTATATACAGGGAGTACCAGTACCAGATCAATGTGCAGCTATATACAGGGAGTACCAGTACCAGATCAATGTGCAGCTATATACAGGAAGTACCAGTACCAGATCAATGTGGAGCTATATACAGGGAGTACCAGATCAATGTGGAGCTATATACAGGGAGTACCAGTACCAGATCAATGTGCAGCTATATACAGGAAGTACCAGTACCAGATCAATGTGGAGCTATATACAGGGAGTACCAGTACCAGATCAATGTGGAGCTATATACAGGGAGTATCAGATCAATGTGGAGCTATATACAGGGAGTACCAGTACCAGATCAATGTGCAGCTATATACAGGAAGTACCAGTACCAGATCAATGTGGAGCTATATACAGGGAGTACCAGTACCAGATCAATGTGGAGCTATATACAGGGGCCAGTACCAGATCAATGTGGAGCTATATACAGGGAGTACCAGTACCAGATCAATGTGCAGCTATATACAGGGAGTACCAGATCAATGTGCAGCTATATACAGGGAGTACCAGATCAATGTGCAGCTATATACAGGGAGTATCAGATCAATGTGCAGCTACGTACATGAAGGCAGGGTAAAGTGACTAAGCATCAGGATAGATAGTAATAAGAGTACATTAAAGAACAGCAGTGTGCGTATGTAGTGTTTGTGTGTGAGGCTTTTGTGTGGGAGTGACTGGGTGTGCGGGTTTTGTTTGGGAGTGACTGTGTGTGCGGGTTTTGTGTGGGAGTGACTGGGTGTGCGGGTTTTGTTTGGGAGTGACTGTGTGTGTGGGTTTTGTTTGGGAGTGACTGTGTGTGTGAGGGTTTCGTGTGGGAGTGACAATGTAGTGTTTGTGTGTGTGAATGTGTGAGGTTTTTGTGTGGGAGTGACAGTGTAGTGTGTGTTTGTATACAGTACCAGTCCAAAATTTGGACCCACCTACTCATTCAAGGTTTTATTTTTATTTTATTTTAGGGGGTAGATCAGCTTTAATATTGATAGATTGTAGCTTCAATTAATGTAATTGTCTGCATTTCCAATCCATCATATTTGTTTGTAAATTATATATTTACACACACAGTACCAGTCAAAAGTTTGGACACCTACTATTCCAGGGTTTTTCTTTATTTTGATTATTTTCTACATTGTAGAATAATAGTGAAGACATCAAAACTATGATATAACACATGGAATCATGTAGTAACCAAAAAGTGTTCAACAAATCTAAATATATTTTAGTTTCTTCAAAGTAGCCACCCTTTGCCGTGATGACAGCTTTGCACACTCTTGGCATTCTCTCAACAAGCTTCACCTGGAATGCTTTTCCAACAGTCCAACACCCTTTCTTTCTAAAATGATCTGCCAAAATTGTTGTAACCCCTATTACTAGCCTGTTCAACCTCTCTTTCGTGTCGTCTGAGATTCCAAAAGATTGGAAAGCAGCTGCTGTCATCCCCCTCTTCAAAGGAGGGGACACTCTTGACCCAAACTGCTACAGACCTATATCTATCCTACCCTGCCTTTCTAAGGTCTTCGAAAGCCAAGTCAACAAACAGATTACCGACCATTTCAAATCCCACCGCACCTTCTCCGCTATGCAATCTGGTTTCAGAGCTGGTCATGGGTGCACCTCAGCCACGCTCAAGGTCCTAAACGATATCGTAACCGCCATCGATAAGAAACAATACTGTGCTGCCGTATTCATTAACCTGGCCAATGCTTTCGACCCTGTCAATCGCCACATCCTCAGCGGCAGACTCAATAGCCTTGGTTTCTCAAATGACTGCCTCGCCTGGTTCACCAACTACTTCTCTGATAGAGTTCAATGTGTCAAATCGGATGGCCTGTTGTCCGGGCCTCTGGTAGTCTATATGGGGGTGCCACAGGGTTCAATTCTTGGGCCAACTCTTTTGTCTGTATACATCAATGATGTCGCTCTTGCTGCTGGTGAGTCTCTGATCCACCTCTACGCAGATGACACCATTCTGTATACTTCTGGCCCTTCTTTGGACACTGTGTTAACTACCCTCCAGACGAGCTTCAATGCCATACAACTCTCCTTCCGTGGCCTCCAACTGCTCTTAAATACAAGTAAAACTAAATGCATGCTCTTCAACCGATCGCTGCCTGCACCTGCCCGCCCGTCCAGCATCACTACTCTGGACGGTTCTGACTTAGAATATGTGGACAACTACAAATACCTAGGTGTCTGGTTAGACTGTAAGCTCTCCTTCCAGACTCACATCAAACATCTCCAATCCAAAGTTAAATCTAGAATTGGCTTCCTATTTCACAACAAAGCATCCTTCACTCATGCTGCCAAACATACCCTCGCAAAACTGACCATCCTACCGATCCTCGACTTCGGCGATGTCATTTACAAAATATCCTCCAATACCCTACTCAATAAACTGGATGCAGTCTATCACAGTGCCATCTATTTTGTCACCAAAGCCCCATATACTACCCACCACTGCGACCTGTACGCTCTCGTTGGCTGGCCCTCGCTTCATACTCGTCGCCAAACCCACTGGCTCCAGGTCATCTACAAGACCCTGCTAGGTAAAGTCCCTCCTTATCTCCGCTCACTGGTCACCATAGCAGCACCCACCTGTAGCACGCGCTCCAGCAGGTATATCTCTCTGGTCACCCCCAAAGCCAATTCCTCCTTTGGCCGTCTCTCCTTCCAGTTCTCTGCTGCCAATGACTGGAACGAACTACAAAAATCTCTGAAACTGGAAACACTTATCTCCCTCACTAGCTTTAAGCACCAGCTGTCAGAGCAGCTCACAGATCACTGCACCTGTACATAGCCCATCTATAATTAGCCCAAACAACTACCCCTTCCCCTACTGTATTTATTTATTTAGCTCCTTTGCACCCCATTATTTATATTTCCACTTTGCACTTTCTTCCACTGCAAATCTACCATTCCAGTGTTTTACTTGCTATATTGTATTTACTTTGCAACCATGGCCTTTTTTGCCTTTACCTCCCTTACCTCACCTCATTTGCTCACATTGTATATAGACTTATTTTTCTACCGTATTATTGACTGTATGTTTGTTTTACTCCATGTGTAACTCTGTGTTGTTGTATGTGTCGAACTGCTTTGCTTTATCTTGGCCAGGTCGCAATTGTAAATGAGAACTTGTTCTCAACTTGCCTACCTGGTTAAATAAAGGTGAAATAAATAAAATAAATAAAAAGTTCCCACAAATGCTGAGCACTTGTTGGCTGCTTTTCCTTCACTCTGCGGTCCAACTCATTACAAAGCATCTCAAATGGGTTGAGGTTGGGTGATTGTGGAGGCCAGGTCATCTGATGCAGCACTCCCTCACTCTCCTTCTTGGTCAAATAGCCCCCATACAGCCTGGAGGTGTGTTGGGTCATTGTCCTGTTGAAAAACAAATGATAGTTCCACTAAGCGCAAACCAGATGGGATAGCGTATCGCTGCAGAATGCTGTGGTAGCCATGCTGGTTAAGTGTGCCTTGAATTCTAAATAAATCCCTGACAGTGTCACCAGCAAAGCACCATCACACCTCCTTCTCCATGCTTCACGGTGGGAACCACACATGCAGAGATCATCCGTTCACCTACTCTGCCTCTCACAAAGACAAGGCGGTTGGAACCAAAAATCGCAAATTTGGACTCATCAGTCTAAAGGACAGATTTCAACCAGTCTAATGTCTATTGCTTGTGTTTCTTGGCCCAAGCAAGTCTCTTCTTCTTATTGGTGTCCTTTAGTAGTGGTTTCTTTGAAGCAATTTCACCATGAAGGCCTGATTCACGCAGTCTCCTCTGAACAGTTGATGTTGAGATGTGTCTGTTACTTTAACTCAACGAAGTATTGATTTGGGCTGCAATCTGAGGTGCGGTTAACTCTAATGAACGCATCTTCTGCAGTAGAGATAACTCTGGGTCTTCCTTTCCTGTGGCGGTCCTCATGAGAGCCAGTTTCATCATAGCGCTTGATGGTTTTTGCGACTGCACTTGAAGAAACAAAGTTCTTGACATTTTCCGTATTGACTGACCTTGATGTCTTAAAGTAATGATGGACTGTCGTTTCTCTTTGCTTAATTGAGCTGTTCTTGCCATAATATGGACTTGGCCTTTTACCAAATAGTGCTATCTTCTGTATACCACCCCTACCTTGTCACAACACAACTGATTGGCTCAAACGCATTAAGAAGGAAAGAAATTCCACAAATTAACTTTTAACAAGGACTGTTAATTGAAATGCATTCCAGGTGACTACCTCATGAAGCTGGTTGAGAGAATACCAAGAGTACAAAGCTGTCATCTTGGCAAAGGGTGGCTACTTTGAAAAATCTAAAATATATTTTGGTTTGTTTAACAGTTTTTTTGGGGGTTACTACATGATTCTATATGTTTTATTCCATAGTTTGATGTCTTCACTATTACACGGAACCCAAACCGGCTGCGCACATGCGCCATCGTGCATACATTTATTTTGTCCCCCTACACCAAATGCGATCACGACAATCAGGTTAAAATATCAAAACAAACTCTGAACCAATGACATTCATTTGGGGACAGGTCGAAAAGCATTAAACATTTATGGCAATTTGGCTTGCACTTGCTAGATAATTTGTCCTATTTAGCTAGCTTGCTGTTGCTAGCTAATTTGTCCTGGGATATAAACATTAGGTTGTTATTTTACCTGAAATGCACAAGGTCCTCTACTCCGACAATTAATCCACACATAAAAACAGTCAATCGAATCGTTTCTAGTCATCTCTCCTCCTTCCTGGATTTTTCAATGTTTAACTTATATGGTGATTGGCATCTAAACTTTCATAGCATTACCATGACAACCGGCAACAGTTTATCTTTCAATCACCCACGTGGGTATAACCAATGAGGAGATGGCACGTGGGTACCTGCTTCTATAAACCAATGAGGAGATGGGAGAGGCAGGACTTGCAGCGCGATCTGCGTCAGAAATAGGAATGACTTCTATTTTAGCCCTTGGCAACTCAGACGATCTTTGACGCACGCGAGCAGTGTGGGTGCAATAATTGAATAACATAGATTCCTACATTTATTTTGCAATGCACGCGACGCGAGTGATGTAGTCAGGGTATTGTTCTACAATGTAGAAAATAGTACAAATAACTAATCTCTTGAATGAGTAGGTGTGTCCAAACTTTTGACTGGTACTGTATATAGTCCACTGAGTGTGCATAGGGTCAGTGCAAGATAGAATCAGTGCATATAGTTCAGGTACCATTAATTGACTATTTAGCAATCTGGTTATTTAGCGGTCTTATGGCTTGGGGGGTAGAAGCTGTCTGGGAGTCTGTTGGTCCGAGAACTGATGCTCTGGTACCGACTACCTCGTCTCTCTACCCTACACATACAATTATCTTTAAGGTCCCTCAGTCGACCAGTGAATTTCAACCACAAAGACCAGGAAGGTTTTCCAATGCCTCACAAAGGAGGGCACCTATTGGTAGATGGGTAATACAAAAACAAAAAGCAGACATTGAATATCCCTTTGAGCATGGTGAAGTTATCAGTTACACTTTGGATGGTTTATCAATACACCCAGTCACTACAAAGATACATGCGTCCTTCCTAACTCAGTTGACGGAGAGGAAGGAAACCGCTCAGGGATTTCACCATGAGGCCAATGGTGACTTTAAAACAGAGTTTAATGGCTGTGAAAACTACAGTGCCCTCCACTAATATTGGAACCCTTGGTAAATATGAGCAAAACGGGCTGTGAATTAAAAAAAAAAAAGTGTTTATCCTCTTGGTCTTTCATTCAAAATATTCACAAAAATCTCACCTTTAATTCAAATGAAATAATTGAAAGAAAAAATGTATTCTTATCATAAAACAAATATTTTTCTCAAATATATGTGTGCCAAAATTATTAGCACCCCTTCATTCAATACTTTGTGCAACAGCTCTGAGTCTTCTCCTATAACGCATAAAGAGGTTAGAGAACACATGACAAGGGATCTGAGACCATTCCTCCATACAGAATCTCTCCAGATCCTTCAGATTCCAAGGTCCACACTCGTGGACTCTCCTCTTCAGCTCATCCCACAGGTTTTCTATGGGGTTTAAGTCAGGGGACTGGGATGGCCATGGTAAAACCTTGATTCTGTGGTCAGTGAACCATTTTTGTGTTGATTTTGAGGTGTGCTTTGGATTATTGTCCTGCTGGAAGAGTTTAAGCTTCCTAGCAGAGGCAGTCAGGTTTTGATTTAATATCTGCTGGTACTTGATGGAGTCCATGATAATATGTATCCTAACAAGTGGTCCAAGGCCTTTGGAAGAAAAACAGCCCCACAACATCAAAGATCCACCACCATACTTCACAGTGGGGATGAGGTACTTTTCTGCATGGCTATCTTTCTGTCTACGCCAAACCCACCTCTGGTGTTTGTTTCCAAAACCCTCTATTTTGGTCTCATCTGACCATAGAACCAGTCCCACTGAAAGTTCCAGTAACGTTTGGCAAAATGTAGACGCTTAAGTTTGTTGTTCGATGACAGCAAAGGTTTTTCATGGCAACCCTCGCCAAACAACTTGTGGTTATGTACAGTAGGTGGCGTCTGATCGTAGTTTTGGAGACTTTCTGACCCCAAGACCCAACTAACGTCTGCATTTCTCCAGTTGTGATCCTTGGAGATTTTTTTGGCCACTCGAACCATCCTCCTCACTGTGCGTGGGGTCAATATAGAAACACATCCTCTTCCTGGCCGATTGTTAACATCTCCAGTTGCTTTAAACTTCTTAAATTATTGCCGATAGTGGAAATGGGCATTTTCAACCGTTGAGCTATTTTCTTATAGCCATTTCCTGATTTGTGCAGCTCAACCTTTTGTCGCACATCTTTACTGTATTCTCGGGTCTTTCCCATAGTGGTGCATGACTATGGGAACTTGGCCTGTGTGTCACCTCATATTTATACCCCAGTGAAACAGGAAGTCATGGCTTACCACTTAAGTGGTCCAAATCACTCAGGTGAACTTAAAAACATAAAATATGAATGGGAATATACTTCAGTTAGATTTTACTCATAAGAATTTCTAAGGGTGCCAATAATTGTGACACACATGTTTCGGAGAAAAATATCTATTTAATTTATTTCACATGTATTTTTTTCAATAATTTTACTTAAATTAAAAGGTTTGATTTAGTGAATATGTTGAATGAAAGACCAAGAGTATAAACAGCAAATCATTTCAACAGCAAAATCCTAGAGGAAAACCTGGTTCAGTCCGCTTTCCACCAGACACTGAGAGATGAATTCACCTTTCAGCGGGACAGTAACCTAAAACACAAGGCCAAATCTACACTGGAGTTGCTTACCAAGAAGACAGTGAATGTTCCTGAATGACCGAGTTACAGTTTTGACTTAAACGTATATGAAAATCTATGGCAAGACCTGAAAATGGTTGTCTTGCAATGATCAACAACCAATTTGACAGATTTTGAAGAATCTTGAAAAGAATAATGGGCAAATGTTGCACAATCCAGGTGTGGAACGCTCTTAGAGACTTACCCAGAAAGACTCACAGCTGTAATCGCTGCCAAAGGTGCTTCTAAAAAGTATTGACACAGGGGTATGAATACTTATGTAAACAAAATATTTCAGTATTTAATTTTCAATAAATTTGAACACATTTCTAAAAATATGTTTTCACTATGTGTAATCTATGCATCTATATGTCATTCTATGAATAGACAAGTAAAAAAACATGGTAGGTCTCATACCGGTAACAAATTGAGTCTCCTTTCACCCCTGGTCCTAGGTACAGCTGCTGGCAGTGCACTAGTGTTGACTCTAATCACATGATTCCTTGTGTTGCCTTTATCATGTCCACCTAATAAACAGGTGATTGTTGTTAACATGGTTCGGTCATTTAATGAGGAGCTAGCTTCTACTGTCTGGTACAACTTATCCAATCATTCATCGGAAGAAAGAGAAGGGATGGAGTGGGTGTGAAGGTTTGAGGAAATGTCAAGTCTTGAAATAAGGGCTTTTATTTAGAAGGATTTCTTATTACCATACCGGAAATGACATCGACAGGCTCCCCGAGGTCAAAAGGTATACATCAGAACACATCGCAAGGAAAGTCACAGACCATATAATAAAATACATTTAGAGTAATCAGGTATTTCTATGCGTATATAGCGAAATTATATTCGCTTTGGAGATAGTTATAGCCAGAACCATGTAGTCGTTAGCTAGCTAGGTCCACATGGATAGCTGGCTAAGTTAGCCCACGCTGATCTAGCTAGCTCCGCTAACGTTAGCTGCTTTGTACACCGCTAGCTATCTAGCTATAGCTGTTGTAGCGTGGACTGCAACATAAACCCAATCTTACAGTCCACGCTACAACAGCTATTGGGTTTATTATGCTTGCTAGTTACGTCCCGACTGATTTGCTCCCCTACACAACATGAATATAATAGCTAAGTACAGTAACTAGCTAGCTAGCTCACTCATGCTAACAGAGCAATGGCCAAGTTCCAGGCTGATCTTAAAACGGATGGTTATATGTTTTAAATTTCAGCTGATAATGACATGAAATTACAGATGAGTGTTTTGATGTATACATATATTTTTTACAGGTACTCTATAGTCCTGCCATTGACTGCATTGTCGTTGTTGCCACACGAGCAGGACAATATGAATCCACTCAGTTCAGAGAAGGAAACATTGATGGATGAAATCGAAAAGAGTTTATGGAATTTAACTGAGGACAATTTACGCTACATGTGTGAACGTTGTGGAATAGATGGCTCTGAAGTTAAAGGGATGAATCATCGCTTATTACGGCGTAAAGTCATGGAGGAAATGTGGGACAATACGGAGTCAATGATATCAGAGGAGCAGGGAATGTCTTGGTTAGTCCAACTGAAAGACGACATCAGGAGGATACAGGAGGAGGGTAGCAGTGCACTCATGAGTCCCAGCCAATCCGACGATGTAGACTGCAATGAAGAACGCAACAAGGGGGACAGGGATTGGTTGCCTAGCAACGGACTGGCAGCGGCGCCCTTGCATCCCAGCCAATGTGATGATGATGCTGTCGACTGCGATGAAGAATGGAATGAAGAGGGAGGAGCTGGGTTGCCTTGCAATGGACTGGAGGCGGAGTCAGCTCCAGAGAGGAATAGTTACGTGAGTATTTCCCAGTCAGAAAGTGTTTTGTTTCTCAACAGTCTTTTCTTGGTTCCTTGACCTCCTATAAATGCATTGAAGGAGAATATCTGAGTTTTTTCCTCTTGGACTTTATCCTCCGATGTATTTTAAGAAGACCAAGTAATCAAAGATGATGGAATCAAGGAAAGACCTTTGAGATCACTTAAAAAAACAACAACATTTTAGTCACTTAGCAGACGCTCTTATACAGAGAGACTTTCATTTAACTTGGCAAGTCAGTTTTAAGAACAAATTCTTATTTGCAATGACGGCCTAACCCCGGCCAAACCCTAAACCGGACGGCGCTGGGCCAATTGTGTGCCGCCCCAAACATGAGCAATTAGGGTTAAGTGCCTTGCTTAGGGGCACATTGACAGATTTTTTCACTTTTTAGTCGGCTTGAGGATTCGAACCAGCAACCTTTTGGTTATTGGTCCAATGCTCTTAACCACTAGGCTACCTTTTGAGACTTAAAAATTCCTTGACAAGTACGAGAGTGTTTCTCACACTGATTCTCTATTTTTATGATTTCCAGGACAAGCCTCCACCACCCCCCTCTCCTCTCCCAGAGTCCCCAGGTCGTGCCTCTCCCGGTAGCGCCTTATTGTGCAGTCTGAAGAGGGTGTCTGTGCGGCTCGACGACTGCAGGAAGACACCAGGGCAGAGTAGCCATATAATACATAAGACAACACAGACAGGAGAGAAACCCCACAGCTCGTCTAATGCTGAACATATCTGTGATCACTGTGGGAAGAATTTTGTCACAGCTACCAATCTGAAAACACATTTACTGTGTCTGTCTGGAGAGAAACCGTACATGTGCTCTGAATGTGGAAAGAGATTCACGCAGGCCGGCAATCTTAAGAGACACCAGAGAACTCATACTGGGGAGAAACCTTTTGTTTGTCCTCGTTGTGGGAAAGACTACAATGATTCTGGAAACTTAAAGAAACACATGAGATCTCATGCTGTTAAACAACACACAGGGAACCCCACAGTGAAACCTTACCTCTGCTCTGATTGTGGGAAGCAATTAATTGGAAAACAAAGCCTTGAATATCACCGGGAGGTTTTTCACACAGAACACCCTCACCGCTGTGGTCAATGTAAGAAGAGCTTCATAACTGCAGCAAGATTGGAATCACACACAAAAACACGACATCCGCCAAGTGATCCTCTGAAGAATCCACATGTGTGCTTGGAATGCGGAAGGGGATTCCCTGTGGCCGCCAGTCTTAAAAGACACCTGAGAATTCATTCTGAGGAGAAACCGTACGTTTGCCCTCAGTGTGGAAACAGTTACAGTGATCGTGGAAATTTAAAGAAACACATCAGAACTCACACAGAAGAGAAACCCTACCACTGCTTGGTTTGCGGGATGAAGTTCCGTCATACAAAAACGTTACAACGGCATCACCAGGAGAACCACAAGGGGGAGACGCTGGGTCCCATCCAAAGGCATCAAGACCCTCTTCCATGCCCCCACTGCGGGGAGAAGTTCTCTACCAAGGCTCTTCTAAAGGATCATCTACGGACCCACCCTAGCCGGGTCCACTGCTCCCAGTGTGACAAGACCTTTTCCAATAAAGGTAACTTACTTGTTCATCAGAGGAAACACACTGGAGAGAGGCCTTACCTTTGCCCTCAGTGTGGGAAGAGTTTCTCTCTGGCAGGGAGTTTAAAACTTCATCTCCGGATTCATGCTGGTGAGAAACCTTACTGCTGTACTTACTGTGACAAGAGATTCACAAGGAAGGGCCACTGCAATAGCCACATGCGAATCCACACTGGAGAGAAGCCGTACCAATGCCCTGACTGCGGGAGGAGATTTGCTGACAGTAATGTCCTGAAAAACCACAGGCGGACCCACACAGGAGAGAAACCGTTCCAGTGCCGCATGTGCGATAAAGCCTTTGCCCAGTTGACCAGTCTGAAGAAACATCAGGAGACACATAGCCATAATCACACTGTGCGATAAAGCCTTGGCCAGTTGTGCAGTATGAAGAAACATCCAGAGACACAAATTCAGCCTGTCTCTGTAAGGAATCCCTACGTACCACACAATCAGTCCGTCCCTAATACTTACCCACCACGTCCCTTTGGCCCTCACCTTTCCATGTTGGCAGTTCTAGGGAGGGATTTGGGACCAGGTGACTGAAGTTACCAAAGACAAACAGCTGGAAATACAACTTTGTATCACCGACTTCCTCTCATTAGGGCCATCTGAAGGCATTGGATCAGGTGTCTTCTTGATCTCTGGTTTTAAAAGACTTGTCAGCAATCTTACCACCATGACCATTTTATTTTAAATGACAAATGTGGGTATCCTGTTAGCCTGACATCCAGACCTGTTTTGTACTTACATTCCACTCTCCATGCCATGTTTGGCATATTAGAATTAGAAAAATGGATACTGTGTGGAATGTAAGCACAACTAGACTGGTACCCAGGATAGTATCTTGTATGTATAACAAATAATATTTTTTCTGTCTCAAACTGAAATGATTCTGCTCGGCTCCCCCATTCAAGTTGAGTTCACATTTTAGCCCGGGAGTTTTTGTATTTACTGTTGATGTTTAGACATGTTGCCCATTTGAATTTATTGCTGACCCCAACTAGAGTTAATAAAAATGGTGACGGCAAAGTGTTGTTGGAGTAGATCTTTGAGTAAGAATGTTTATGCATAACCTAGGGTCCTAATATAACCTAGGGTCCTAATATAACCTAGGGTCGTAGCATAACCTAGGGTTCAAGCATAACCTAGGGTTCAAGCATAACCTGGGGTCCAAGCATAACCTAGGGGTCCAAGCATAACCTGGGGTCCAAGCATAACCTGGGGTCCAAGCATAACCCAGGGTTCAAGCATAACCAAGGGTTCAAGCATAACCTAGGGTTCAAGCATAACCTGGGGTCCAAGCATAACCTAGGATCCAAGCATAACCTAGGGTCCAAGCATAACCTAGGGTTCAAGCATAACCTAGGATCCAAGCATAACCTGGGGTCCAAGCATAACCTAGGATCCAAGCATAACCAAGGGTTCAAGCATAACCTAGGGTTCAAGCATAACCTAGGGTTCAAGCATAACCTAGGGTCCAAGTATAACCTAGGGTTGAAGCGTCACAGGCAAAGAGCATGTAGTACAACATCAAAATTGAGTGAGGACAGAAATTATTATATTGTTTATTATTAATCAATATTGGCATGACTGGTGTAATTCTATACTGAACAAAAATATAAACGCAACATGTAAAGCGTTAGTCCTATGTTTCATGAGCACAAAAAGCTTATTTCTCTCACATTTGGTGCACAAATTTGTTTACATCCCAGTTAGTATTTCTCCTTTGCCAAGATAATCCGTGACATATCAATAAACTGATTATACAGCATGATCATTACACAGGTGCACACTGTGCTGGGGACAATAAAAGTCCAGCTCCAAAAAATCAAAGTTGTCTCAAGTTTTGAGGGAGCATGCAATTGGCATGCTGACAGCAGGAAAGACCACCAGAACTGTTGCCAGAGAATGTTATGTTGATTTCTCTACCATAAGCCGCCTACAATTTGGGTCCACTGCTCCTGATGTGGCAAAACCTTCTCCATTAAAAGTAACTTACTGGTTCATCAGAGGATACACACTGGAGAGAGGCCTTACCTTTGCCCTCAGTGTGGGAAGAGTTTCTCTCTGACAGGGGGTTTCAAACTTCATCTCCGGATTCATGTGGGTGAGAAGCCTTACTGCTGTACTTACTGTGACAAGAGACTCAGAAGTAAGAGGCACTGCAATGGCCACATGCCAACAGGAGCACCTTTTGAAATGATTGATAAACAAACACCATGACTGGTTGTTTTTATGCCACATTAAACGGTAATACATGATGAAAGTCGTGACTAATCTTTACTAGGTCCACTGAGATCATATGAAATGAATAGGGATTCTATATGGAATTTATGCTTCCAGTACCTTCACAAATATTCACACCCCTTTACTTTTGCCCTACATTCTGCTGTGTTACAGACTGAATTTCAAATTGATTCTATTGAGATTTGTTTTTGTAACAGGCCTACACACAATACCCAATAATGTCAAAGTGGAAGTATGTTTTTTGAAATCTTTACAAATTAATTAAACATTTAAAGCTGAAATGTCTTGAGTCAGTAAGCATTCAACCCCTTTGCTATGGCAAGCCAAAATAAGTTCAGGAGTAAAACATTAGCTTAACAAGTCACATAATAAGTTGCATGGACTCTCTCTGTGCGCAATAGTAGAGTTTCATATTTTTTTATGACTACCTCATCTCTATACCCTACACATATAATTATCTGTAAGGTCCCTCAGTTGAGCAGTGCATTTCAACCACAAAGATCAGGGAGGTTTTCCAATGCCTCGCAAAGAAGGGAAGCTATTGGTATATGGGTAAAAAAAACAGACATTGAATATCCTTTTGAGCATGATGAAGTTATTAATTACACTTTGAATGGTGTATCAATACACCCAGTCACTACAAAGACACAGGTGTCCTTCCTAACTCAGTTGCCGGAGAGGAAGGAAACCACTCAGGGATTCCACCAATAGGCTAATGGTGACTTTAAAACAGTTACAGAGGTTAATGGCTGTGAAAGGAGGAAACTGAGGATGGATCAACAACATTGCAGTTACTCCACAATACTAACCTAATTGAAAGAGTGAAAAGAAAGAAGCCTGTACAGACCAAAAATATTCCAAAACATGCATCCTGTTTGCAACAAGGCACTGAAGTAATACTGGAAAAAAATTGTTAAATAAAAGGTTAAAGAAATAATTTTAATTTTATATATATATAAAAGCAATTTACTTTTTGTCCTTTTATTTTGAAAGTTTCCTTATTGTCATACCTGAAGTGACGTCATCGTCATGCTGCCGGAGGTCGAAAGGTGTACGTCAGAACACATCGGAAGCAAAGTCACAGACGATATAATTAAAGTCATTAAAAGCAACCAGGTAAATTGTATTCGCTTCGTAGATAGGCATAGCCAGAGCCATGTTATCGTAAGCTAGCTAGGTCCACATGGATAGCTAGCTACTCTAACGTTAGCTGCTTTGTCCTCGCTAGCAATAGACTGTATGATTAGGTTTATTATGCTTGCTAGTTACGTCCCAACATTGCTGCAAGTTCAAGTTGTAAATTATTCTATATTCTGTAAATCGATTTAACTGATTTGGGTCCCCTACACAACATGAATAGAATAGCTAAGTAACTATTTAACTAGCCAGCCAGCTAACTCGAGCGAACAGAGCAATGACCACGTTCTGATCTCACAACGCCCGGTGACGTGTTTTAAATATTAGCTAATAATGACATAAAATTACAGAAGTGTAATTTTGATGTATATTTTTTTTACAGGTACTCTAAAGTCCTGCCATTGACTGCATTGTCGTTGTTGCCGCACAAGCAGGACAATGTGAATCCACTCAGATCAGAGAAGGAAACGTTGATTGATATAATTGAACAGGAGAACGATCGTCTTACAGCGAGGATAGCTGTGCTGCAAGCCCAGCTTCAGACGGAGCCGTTAGGCAAGGGTCATTTCAGTGTAGGAAAGGATGAAACAGCGTCTGTGCCACCAGTAAGTACAGATAGTAACGTTAGTATAAATCCCCTCGCACGGTGCCCGCAGCCGGACAACTTTCTCATGGCTTCTGGAGGGAAATGCTGTAGGAACGCTCAACCGGTGTCGCTTATTCAGCCGACAGCAACTTTCAACCGGTTCTCCCCATTAAGCAGCGAGGCCGAGTCTTCTCTGGTCTCTACTCCTCCCGTTACGGGGTCTGAGACGCCGAAGGCTCCCACTGTAGTAGAGTTAAAATGGTTATTCCATCAAACATCAAATGATTAGAATAGTACAATAGTAAGCCCACGAACAGGAATATTCCAAGTTCAGACAGAAGGGGGGAGTCAGATCGCTATGATCGCCAGGAATTTTACTTTTGGTCTCTATTTTTAATTGTTGCGCTACTGGTGATGCCTGTTGATGTTAGGTAGGCAGCTACAGTAGCTGAATGATTAACATCTTCGGGTTGTGTTTCATTAAATGTATTTTATTTCATCTGGGTGCCAACGTCACCTACTAACACCCTGGTACTACCCGTAGCTCCCGGAGGAGAAAACACTGAGAAATGTATGTGTTGCAGATTACTCCTTTGTAGAAGTCCATAACGTGAAATAAATAAAACATCCCAAGGTTAATGCTGTAGATATTGTTATAAGGAAGTGTGAGACTATTGAAACACGTAACTTTCAGAGTTTTATTGTTATTAATATAGTTACAGAGTGCTAAAAGTTTCTAGCTAGCATGCGTTTCTGTGATGCAGACGGTTAGCAGAGCTGCCGACTGGTGGTGTTGCATTATGGGAGATGTAGTTTTGGCCCTTTAAGGTTTGAATGGGATAAAGGCTATTTCACGTTGTAACTTGTTTGTGTTGCAGTGTTTTTGTACATGAGTTGTTGTATTTTGGTACTGTCAACACTGGAAGCACCTAGCAATGTATTGGGGATGTGAGACAGGATATGTGTTTTACCTTTCTTCATGCTCCTGTGTAGAACAACTTGTCAGGTGGTGCATTGGAGACTGATGTGTTCCTGTCCTGTCTTTTCATAATACTATTGCAGATCAACATAAAAGCCTAAAAGACAGCCGTGGTGTCGCTCTTCATTTAAAGGTAAAGTCCCCCCTTATCTCCGCTCACTGGTCACCATAGCAGCACCCACCTGTAGCACGCGCTCCAGCAGGTATATCTCTCTGGTCACCCCCAAAGCCAATTCCTCCTTCGGCTGCCTCTCCTTCCAGTTCTCTGCTGCCAATGACTGGAACGAACTACAAAAATCTCTGAAACTGGAAACACTTATCTCCCTCACTAGCTTTAAGCACCAGCTGTCAGAGCAGCTCACAGATCACCGCAACTGTACATAGCCCATCTATAATTAGCCCAAACAACTACCCCTTCCCCTACTGTATTTATTTATTTATTTATTTATTTTTGCTCCTTTGCACCCCATTATTTCTATTTCTACTTTGCACGTTCTTCCACTACAAATCTACCATTCCAGTGTTTTACTTGCTATATTGTATTTACTCTGCCACCATGGCCTTTTTTTGCCTTTACCTCCCTTATCTCACCTGATTTGCTCACATTGTATATAGACTTATTTTTCTACTGTATTATTGACTGTATGTTTGTTTTACTCCATGTGTAACTCTGTGTTGTTGTATGTGTCGAACTGCTTTGCTTTATCTTGGCCAGGTCGCAGTTGTAAATGAGAACTTGTTCTCAACTTGCCTACCTGGTTAAATAAAGGTGAAATAAAAATAAATTAAAAAAAGAAGTTCTTGGTTCTCCTGTGGTACATAACAGACCCGCTACACCACCATTAGCTCTGACAAATTGAAAACCCTGGTCATTGGCGACTCCATTACCCGCAGTATTAGACTTAAAACAAATCATCCAGCGATCATACACTGTTTACCAGGGGGCACGGCTACCGACGTTAAGGCTAATCTGAAGATGGTGCTGGCTAAAGCTAAAACTGGCGAGTGTAGAGAGGATAGAGATATTGTTATCCACGTCGGCACCAACGATGTTAGGATGAAACAGTCAGAGGTCACCAAACGCAACATAGCTTCAGTGTGTAAATCAGCTAGAAAGATGTCGGCATCGAGTAATTGTCTCTGGCCCCCTCCCAGTTAGGAGGAGTGATGAGCTCTACAGAGTCTCACAACTCAATCGCTGGTTGAAAACTGTTTTCTGCCCCTTCTAAAAGATACAATTTGTAGGTAATTGGCCCTCTTTCTGGGACTCACCCACAAACAGGACCAAGCCTGGCCTGCTGAGGAGTGACGGACTCCATCCTAGCTGGAAGGGTGCTCTCATCTTATCTACGAACATAGACAGGGCTCTAACTCCCTTAGCTCCACAATGAAATAGGGTGCAGGCCAGGCAGCAGGCTGTTAGTCAGCCTGCCAGCTTAGTGGAGTCTGCCACTAGCACAGTCAGTGTAGTCAGCTCAGCTATCCCCTTTGAGACCGTGTCTGTGCCTCGATCTAGGTTGGGAAAAACTAAACATGGCGGTGTTCGCCTTAGCAATCTCACTGGAATAAAGACCTCCATTCCTGCCGTTATTGAAAGAGATCGTGATACCTCACATCTCAAAATAGGGCTACTTAATGTTAGATCCCTCACTTCAAAGGCAGTTATAGTCAATGAACTAATCACTGATCATAATCTTGATGTGATTGGCCTGCCTGAAACATGGCTTAAGCCTGATGAATTTACTGTGTTAAATGAGTCCTCACCTCCAGGTTACACTAGTGACCATATCCCCCGTGCATCCCGCAAAGGCGGAGGTGTTGCTAAAATTTACTATAGCAAATTTCAATTTCCAAATGTCATGACGTTGCCCTCTTTGAGTACAGGGAGGACAGTTGACCCCCTCCCCCCTGCACCATCCCCCAAACCTACCTCCCCCCACCCAGGCCCTGTGTGAAGGGGTTGTAAAATTCCAGAGGAGAATCTCCTGCCACATGTTTCATAGAGAGACACAGGAAATTCTTCCAACTCACAGAATTGGGGAACCGAACGACATTTATGTTTGGGAGAAGGTATGGAAGATTGGTGAAGAATCCAGCTACGAACTGGTCCGCTTGGTACAATTTTGTGATACTCAGAAGAGACAATATAGCCATATTACCATAAAACTGTTTATATAATAGCCTCAGCTATGGGACTTGCATCCAAATGGTTGTATAGAATGTATTAATAAGGATAAAGCTATTTGTGATACATTGAGATGCTGTGTACTGATGTTAATGTGATAGAATGTATTTATGTTCAAAGATTAAATCAGTCATCGGCACACCCCCAGGGACACGGACAGGACCAGGCGTCATGTGACAAGCCTGTTCTAGGTTCACCTATAAAACCCCCACCCTGATTTAAATTGAACAGACCAGGCCTCCACGCCATTGCGAGTTGGCCAATAGGTTTGACCATCCAATTCCTCTACTGAAAGGGAACTATACCACGTGGTTAACTTTTAGACTATCGATACCGACAGAATAAGAACAAGTCTTTGATATTAATTAATAGTCTGCAGCTAGAAATTATATCATTGAACGCGAAGACCGACGAAACATCCATTCTATAACGACATTAATGAATGTCGCTTTGAAAGATCCATTCTAACCGAGAGAGAGAGAGAGAGAGAGAGAGAGAGAGAGAGAGAGAACTCTCCAACAGAATGACTCTCCAACAAGGATCCCGACGACACACTGAGCGTAAATATATATTGATTGCAATTGTTCCCGAATGAGTGAGCGTTCATGTACAAAGGATTAGCATATCAATTGTTAATATTAATGAACTCTGTGTGCCTCCTCAGCTGACCTTTTATGACCCATTGTTTAACAAGACACCAGCCATGCCTGTTTAGCCCACTAGGGCACATTACTCTACCAATTCTTTGTGATGATAATTACTGTTTGTATGCTTTCTGTGAATTACTTAGTTTAGTAAATAAATTATTTTAAGACAATTGATGTATGGATGACTCTTAGTAAAGGCTGGGTTCTTGCAGATACAACAATTTACAACGTTTGGAATGAGACTGGACGCGAGGTAAAATACACCATTTAAACCAGAAGATAATCGGCCTATACTATAAAATAATATATGTTATAATATAGGAAAGTTATATTAGGAAAATTATAACTTTGTAAGCTGAATATTTTCCTTGGTGCCCCGATCTCCTAGTTAATTACAATTAAACGATTAATCAGTTTAATTGCGTGATAATAATTACAGGGAGTTAATTGATAAACATGTCTTCAGTTTAATGGTGACCCAAAGACTCAATTACACAAAAAAAAACCAGAAGTTTTCATCTTTTGAGCTTCTAGTCATGAAATCTATGCAGCCTACTCAATTACTTTTTATAGCTACTGTTACAGGCCTCCTGGGCCATATACAGCGTTCCTCACTGAGTTCCCTGAATTCCTATCGGACCTTGTAGTCATAGCAGATAATATTCAACATTTTGGTGACTTTAATATTCACATGGAAAAGTCCACAGACCCACTCCAAAAAGCTTTCGGAGCCATCATCGACTCAGTGGGTTTTGTCCAACATGTCTCTGGACCTACTCACTGCCACAGTCATACTCTGGACATAGTTTTGTCCAGTGGAATAAATGTTGTAGATCTTAATGTTTTTCCTCATAATCCTGGACTATCGGACCACCATTCTATTACGTTTGCAATCGCAACAAATAATCTGCTCAGACCCCAACCAAGGAGCATCAAAAGTCGTGCTATAAATGATCAGACAACCAAAGATTCCTTGATGCCCTTCCAGACTCCCTCTGCCTACCCAAGGATGTCAGAGGACAAAAATCATTTAACCACCTAACTGAGGAACTCAATTTAACCTTGTGTAATACCCTAGATGCAGTTGCACCCCTAAAAACTAAAAACATTTGTCATAAGAAACTAGCTCCCTGGTATACAGAAAATACCTGAGCTCTGAAGCAAGCTTCCAGAAAATTGGAACAGAAATGGCGCCACACCAAACTGGAACTAGCTTGGAAAGACAGTGTAGTATCGAAGAGCCCTCACTGCTCCTCGATCATCCTATTTTTCCAATTTAATTGAGGAAAATAAGAACAATCCCCCAAAAAAATTTGATACTGTCGCAAACCTAACTAAAAAGCAGCATTCCCCAAGAGAGGATGGCTTTCACTTCAGCAGTAATACATTCATGAACTTCTTTGAGGAAAACATCATGATCATTAGAAAGCAAATTACGGACTCCTCTTTAAATCTGCATATTCCTCCAAAGCTCAGTTGTCCTGAGTCTGCACAACTCTGCCAGGACCTAGGATCAAGGGAGACACTCAAGTGTTTTAGTACTATGTCTCTTGACACAATGATGAAAATAATCATGGCCTCTAAACCTTCAAGCTGCAAACTGGACCCTATTCCAACTAAACTACTGAAAGAGCTGCTTCCTGTGCTTGGCCCTCCTATGTTGAACATAATAAACGGCTCTCTATCCACCAGATGTGTACCAAACTCACTAAAAGTGGCAGTAATAAAGCCTCTCTTGAAAAAGCCAAACCTTGACCCAGAAAATATAAAAAACTATCGGCCTATATCAAATCTTTCATTCCTCTCAATATGTTAAGAAAAAGCTGTTGCGCAGCAACTCACTGCCTTCCTGAAGACAAACAATGTATAGGAAATGCTTCAGTCTGGTTTTAGACCCCATCATAGCACTGAGACTGCACTTGTGAAGGTGGTAAATTACCTTTTAATGGCGTCAGACCAAGGCTCTGCATCTGTCCTCGTGCTCCTAGACCTTAGTGCTGCTTTTGATACCATCGATCACTACATTCTTTTGGAGAGATTGGAAACCCAAATTGGTCTTCACGGACAAGTTCTGGCCTGGTTTAGATCTTATCTGTCGGAAAGATATCAGTTTGTCTCTGTGAATGGTTTGTCCTCTGACAAATCAACTGTAAATGTTGGTGTTCCTCAAGGTTCCATTTTAGGACCACTATTGTTTTCACTATATATTTTACCTCTTGGGGATGTCATTCGAAAACATAATGTTAACTTTCACTGCTATGCGGTGACACACAGCTGTACATTTCAATGAAACATGGTGAAGCCCCAATATTGCCCTCGCTAGAAGCCAGTGTTTCAGACATAAGGAAGTGGATGGCTGCGAACTTTCTACTTTTAAACTCGGACAAAACGGAGATGCTTGTTCTAGGTCCCAAGAAACAAAGAGATCTTCTGTTGAATCTGACAATTAATCTTGATGGTTGTACAGTCGTCTCAAATAAAACTGTGAAGGACCTCGGCAGTACTCTGGACCCTGATCTCTCTTTTGACAAACATATCAAGTCTGTTTCAAGGACAACTTTTTTCCATCTACGTAACATTGCAAAAATCAGAAACTTTCTGTCCAAAAATGATGCAGAAAAATTAATCCATGCTTTTCTTACTTCTAGGTTAGACTACTGCAATGCTCTACATTCCGGCTACCCGGATAAAGCACTAAATAAACGTCAGTTAGTGCTAAATACGGCTGCTAGAATCCTGACTAGAACCAAAAAAATTGATCATATTACTCCAGTGCTAGCCTCCCTACACTGGCTTCCTGTTAAGGCAAGGGCTGATTTCAAGGTTTCACTGCTAACCTACAAAGCATTACATGGGCTTGCTCCTACCTATCTTTCCGATTTGGTCCTGCCGTACATACCTACACGTACGCTACGGTCACAAGACGCAGGCCTCCTAATTGTCCCTAGAATTTCTAAGCAAACAGCTGGAGGCAGGGCCTTCTCCTATAGAGCTCAATTTTTATGAAATGGTCTGCCTACCCATGTGAGAGACGCAGACTCGGTCTCAACCTTTAAGTCTTTACTGAAGACTCATCTCTTCAGTAGGTCATATCATTGAGTGTAGTCTGGCCCAGGAGTGTGAAGGTGAACGGAAAGGCTCTGGAGCAACGAACCGCCCTTGCTGTCTCTGCCTGGCCGGTTCCCCTCTCTCCACTGGGATTCTCAGCCTCTAACCCTATTACAGGGGCTAAGTCACTGGCTTACTGGTGCTCTTCCATGCCGTCCCATGGGAGGGGTGCGTCACTTGAGTGGGTTGAGTCACTGACGTGGTCTTCCTGTCTGGGTTGGCGCCCCCCCTTTGGGTTGTGCCGTGGCAGAGATCTTTGTGGGCTATACTCGGCCTTGTCTCAGGATGGTAAGTTGGTCGTTGAAGATGTCCCTCTGGTGGTGTGGGGGCTGTGCTTTGGCAAAGTGGGTGGGGTTATATCCTGCCTGTTTGGCCTTGTCCGGGGGTATCATCGGATGGGGCCACAGTGTCTCCTGACCCCTCCTGTCTCAGCCTCCAGTATTTATGCTGCAGTAGTTTATGTGTCGGGGGGCTAGGGTCAGTCTGTTATATCTGGAGTATTTCTCCTGTCTTATCCGGTGTCCTGTGTGAATTTAAGTATGCTCTCTCTAATTCTATTTTTCTCTCTTTCTTTCTTTCTCTCTCAGAGGACCTGAGCCCTAGGACCATGCCTCAGGACTACTTGGCATGATGACTCCTTGCTGTCCCCAGTCCACCTGGCCGTGCTGCTGCTCCAGTTTCAACTGTTCTGCCTGCGGCTATGGAACCCTGACCTGTTCATCGGATGTGCTACCTGTCCCAGACTTGCTGTTTTCAACTCTCTAGAGACAGCAGGAGCGGTAGAGATACTCTCAATGATCGGCTATGAAAAGCCAACTGACATTTACTCCTGAGGTGCTCACCTGTTGCACCCTCGACAACTACTGTTATTGTTATTATTTGACCATGCTGGTCATTTATGAACATTTGAACATCTAGGCCATGTGCTGTTATAATCTCCACCCGGCACAGCCAGAAGAGGACTGGCCACCCCTCATAGCCTGGTTCCTCTCTAGGTTTCTTCCTAGGTTTTGGCCTTTCTAGGGAGTTTTTCCTAGCCACCGTGCTTCTACACCTGCATTGCTTGCTGTTTGGGGTTTTAGGCTAGCCACTTTAATAATGTGTCTGTATCTTGCATTACTCATGTCATATGTGTAAACTGTACTCTATACTATGTCACTGTATCTTAGTCCAATGCCGCTCTGACATATATGTATATATATTCTTAATCCATTCCTTACGTAGATTTACGTGTATTTTGGGTATATGTTGTGAAATTGTTAGATATTACTTGCTAGATATTACTGCACTGTTGGAGCTTGAAGCACAAGCATTTCGCTACACCCGCAATAACATCTGCTGAACACGTGTATGTGACCAATAAAATTGGATTTGATTTGAAATGCGAACCTCTTCAATGTCCGTATCTGGCCACTAGGTGGAGCTGTTGCTATTGCCCATATTGTGAATCACTGGTCTGAGAATACAGTAGTTTGACTGGCTCCGATCAAGATGGTTTATTATGTTCTGCAATATTGTTGCTACTGCTGTTTTTGACTTGAATATAGATATTGTTGAATATTTTTGGAATATGGTATAGTTTATGGTAGAGAAATTAACATTAAATTGTCTTGCAACAGCTCTGGTGGACATTCCTAGAGTCAGCACGCCAATTGCACGCTCCCTCAAAACTTGAGACTTCTGTGGCATTGTGTTGTGCAAACAAACTGCACATTTTAGAGTGGCCTTTTATTGTGCCCAGCACAAGGTGCACCTGTGTAATGATCATTCTGTTTAATCAGCTTCTTGATATGCCACACCTGTCAGGTGGATGGATTATCTTGGCAAAGGACAAATGCTCACTAACAGAGATATAAACAAATTTGTGCACAAAATTTGAGAGAAATACACTTTTTGTGCATATTCAACATTTCTGGTATCTTTTATTTTTTAGCTCATGTTTAATACAGTGCAAACAAACTTAACAATACCAAAAACATTAACATGTTGCATTTATATTTTTGTTCAGTATAAACGACACACATGTTTGTGTCATCACAAAACAGGAGAGCAACATCTGTCCGGTGAAGGCCACAAAGCAGATACTGCATGTAACAAACAGTTAGGTCAACATGACCCACAGCATGGTCAAGCAGATACTGTATGTAACCAACAGTTAGGTCAACATGACCCACAGCATGGTCAAGCAGATACTGCATGGTACAAACAGTGAGGTCAACATGACCCACAGCATGGTCAAGCACATACTGCATGGTACAAACAGTTAGGTCAACATGACCCACAGCATGGTCAAGCAGATACTGTATGTAACAAACAGTTAGGTCAACATGACCCACAGCATGGTCAAGCAGATACTGTATGTAACAAACAGTTAGGTCAACATGACCCACAGCATGGTCAAGCAGATACTGTATGTAACAAACAGTTAGGTCAACATGACCCACAGCATGGTCAAGCAGATACTGTATGTAACAAACAGTTAGGTCAACATGACCCACAGCATGGTCAAGCAGATACTGTATGTAACAAACAGTTAGGTCAACATGACCCACAGCATGGTCAAGCAGATACTGTATGTAACAAACAGTTAGGTCAACATGACCCACAGCATGGTCAAGCAGATACTGTATGTAACAAACAGTTAGGTCAACATGACCCACAGCATGGTCAAGCAGATACTGTATGTAACAAACAGTTAGGTCAACATGACCCACAGCATGGTCAAGCAGATACTGTATGTAACAAACAGTTAGGTCAACATGACCCACAGCATGGTCAAGCAGATACTGTATGTAACAAACAGTTAGGTCAACATGACCCACAGCATGGTCAAGCAGATACTGCATGGTACAAACAGTGAGGTCAACATGACCCACAGCATGGTCAAGCAGATACTGTATGTAACAAACAGTTAGGTCAACATGACCCACAGCATGGTCAAGCAGATACTGTATGTAACAAACAGTTAGGTCAACATGACCCACAGCATGGTCAAGCAGATACTGTATGTAACAAACAGTTAGGTCAACATGACCCACAGCATGGTCAAGCAGATACTGTATGTAACAAACAGTTAGGTCAACATGACCCACAGCATGGTCAAGCAGATACTGTATGTAACAAACAGTTAGGTCAACATGACCCACAGCATGGTCAAGCAGATACTGTATGTAACAAACAGTTAGGTCAACATGACCCACAGCATGGTCAAGCAGATACTGTATGTAACAAACAGTTAGGTCAACATGACCCACAGCATGGTCAAGCAGATACTGTATGTAACAAACAGTGAGGTCAACATGACCCACAGCATGGTCAAGCACATACTGCATGTAACAAACAGTTAGGTCAACATGACCCACAGCATGGTCAAGCAGATACTGTATGTAACAAACAGTTAGGTCAACATGACCCACAGCATGGTCAAGCAGATACTGTATGTAACAAACAGTTAGGTCAACATGACCCACAGCATGGTCAAGCAGATACTGTATGTAACAAACAGTTAGGTCAACATGACCCACAGCATGGTCAAGCAGATACTGCATGGTACAAACAGTGAGGTCAACATGACCCACAGCATGGTCAAGCAGATACTGTATGTAACAAACAGTTAGGTCAACATGACCCACAGCATGGTCAAGCAGATACTGTATGTAACAAACAGTTAGGTCAACATGACCCACAGCATGGTCAAGCAGATACTGTATGTAACAAACAGTTAGGTCAACATGACCCACAGCATGGTCAAGCACATACTGCATGGTACAAACAGTTAGGTCAACATGACCCACAGCATGGTCAAGCAGATACTGTATGTAACAAACAGTTAGGTCAACATGACCCACAGCATGGTCAAGCAGATACTGTATGTAACCAACAGTTAGGTCAACATGACCCACAGCATGGTCAAGCACATACTGCATGGTACAAACAGTTAGGTCAACATGACCCACAGCATGGTCAAGCAGATACTGTATGTAACAAACAGTTAGGTCAACATGACCCACAGCATGGTCAAGCAGATACTGCATGTAACAAACAGTTAGGTCAACATGACCCACAGCATGGTCAAGCAGATACTGTATGTAACAAACAGTTAGGTCAACATGACCCACAGCATGGTCAAGCAGATACTGTATGTAACAAACAGTTAGGTCAACATGACCCACAGCATGGTCAAGTAAATTCATGTTTTCAACAGTTTACTAAACAATTACTGATTGAGAACCACGAAGTTACTGCAAGTCAGAACAAAGACAACAGGAGCACTGCCTCTGCTTTTCCAGCACCATTTCAACTTAAACATTTAAACATCATCAAATCAACTAGGCTACATATGCTTAGTTTAATACAGTGAAAATAAACTTAATGATACCAAAAACATTTTAGTCCAATCATCTGATTCAGAGGGGTTGGGTTAAATGTAGAAGACACCTTGCAGTTGAAGGCATTCAGTTGTACAACTGACTAGGTAACCCCCTTTCCTGTTAAACATCACGCGGCTGTCCATGGTACTGATGTGTGTGTGTGTGTGTGTGTGTGTGTGTGTGTGTGTGTGTGTGTGTGTGTGTGTGTGTGTGTGTGTGTGTGTGTGTGTGTGTGTGTGTGTGTGTGTGTGTGTGTGTGTGTGTGTGTGTGTGTGTGTGTGTGTGTGTGTGTGGATTTGTTCTTCAATCCTTGTGGGGACCTAAAATTACCAAAAGTCCCCAATAGTAAAACAAGGAAGATTTAGATTTAGGGTTATGGGTTAGGGTTACAGTAAGGGTTATGGGTTAGGTTTAAGGTTACGGTAAGGTTTAGGGTTATGGGTTAGGGTTAGGTTTTAATGTGGTGGAGCACACCAAGAGAGACACACACACACTCCCACTCGGGAAGGCAGGAGAGAGAGAGAAGCTATGAGCGGCAGACTAAGACGTGACTGTGGGCTTTGTTCCAAGCTGAATATCGCGCGGATAGACCGGCATTTCAAGTCTGTCCATGCACTTAAGCCTGGTACTATTAAATGGAAGTGTGCTATGCAATCTTGCCGGCTTTCAGCCGAGAGACAGCGGCCCGGATCATGGAAGTATACGCAGCCTAACAACGATGTTGCACCGCGGCTGGAGCCCTGGGAGAACCCTGTGTATTTCCAGTGTGTGGGAAGTGAGTTGTCCGTGGATCAGCAGCTGTTGGACGAGAGTGAGCAGGCGGTGGCGACTGGGCCGGTGCAGTCAACCAGCCAGATCGGTGGTGAACCACGCTCGGAACCGAGTGAGCGAGGCTGCGCGGAGGCGACTTCCACGGAGAGCGAGAGCGATGAAGGCGGCGGTGTGGATTCCGGAATTGAAGGTTGGAGAAATGTAATTTTGACTGAATATGAGCACTTTGCTACGGGTAGAAACCCTTCAGTTAAACGAATTGACAATTGTCGCACCAGTCTATCCCGAGTACGGAAATTCCTCCGCTATATATCAGAGGGCAAGGCCGATGAAGTACTGTGTTCTCTGGATAACTACAGACGTGCGTCTGAGTGGTACGGTCAATGTGAAGACCGTTGTTTGGCACCATCCACGTAAAAAATGTACCGATCCGATGTTCGAAGTTTCTTGAACTATCTCATTCAGTTCCGGCCAGAAGGTCTGCAGGCTAGAGCCAGTAAAATCCGAAAGTTGTTACTCTGCTTGGCAAAGATGGACAGGGATTCGCGGCAGAGCCAGGCAACACACAGGGCAAAATTCCGCAAACGCTGCAGGGACGAGGTGCTCAGCGCTGCGGAGTTAAGCCGATTTGTTGAGCAAAGCAATCAAGCTATTCCTTCGGTTCTCAGTAGGCTGGAGGTCCGACCCACCTGCGCTGATAGACGTAGGTTTGCGGCTCTCATGTCCAGCCGGTTGGCCATCTTTAATGGCACTCGACGATCCCCAGTCACCACATTCAGTGAGAGGGAATTTACTGAAGTAACCCCGGATAGTGGGGGTTATCAGATGTCTATTTCAAGCCACAAAACGAACTATAGCTTCGGTGAGTGCAGAATTGTTCTATCTGGGCAGGAATACACTTGGCTTAAACGATTCCATCAGATCAGGCCTAATCTGAGTGGAATCACCTCAGACACAACACTCTTCTTTTTCACGTCCTGCGGTCAACCGTACAGCAATATCTGTGAGTATGTGGGCCAGCTATTTGAAGAATTTGGCATTGGAAGTAAAGTCACCTTCGGTACAATTCGACGAAGCATTGCTACATTGAACTTTAATCAAGGCTCGGTTAAAGACCGGGGGACTGTGGCTGACCATATGTGTCATTCTCTGGAAACCCAGGCACGGTACTACCGGTTCCATAATTTGCCTCGTAACACCAGCCGAGCGCGGACACTAATTGAGGGACAAATCAACCCATGATTCACTGATAAATAAAGACTATTTATTTGAAACTCACCCATGTCTTTGTGTGTGTGTCATTTGGTCTTGGGCCCGTAGTAGGGTGCTCTCAGGGTGGGTATGGAGGTCCCTATACCCTTTAAAAGTAATTAAAACCGTTTTTAAAATTTTGACCTGGTAACCCAGACTAAACCCAGGTGCCCGTTTGGACTTAGTGCAATTTCTGAGAAGAAAAACATAGAATATTTTCTGAAGATTTTTTAAAACTTCCATAAATCAGCCAGGCCGGCCCCCATTGACTTGGGCCCGTAGTAGGGTGCTCTCGGGGTGGGTATGGAGGTCCCTATACCCTTTAAAAGTATTTAAAACCGTTTTTAAAATTTAGACCTGGTAACCCAGAATAAACCCAGGTGCCCGTTTGGACTTAGTCTCTGAAGCGAAATGAAAAGTGGGCACTTAGTAACTTTTTTGACCAAAATCGGAAATTTTCAAATAATGATTAAAAATACTTCCTGAGGGGCTAGAGTTCCCAAATTTTTTCTCATACCCTCTCTCGTGATGGGTAACAATTAGCCCCTGTTTATAAAATGTCGCATGCATAGGAACAAATTTTTTGGTCCCGGGAACCTTTTTTCGAAAACTTAAAACTCGATTTTCTATTATAAATTTTTATGGAAAAACGGTTTAAATTATATGGAAATAATGTTCGTTTATATGTGCCCTTTCGTGCAAAAAAAAACCCATCCGGATTGGAGTTGTACTTTTCGATTTATTCAAGTTTTTCGTTTTTTTTTTTGAGGTCCGGATTTTCATACGGGAGAACAGGGGGGGGGGGGAAATACTGTGTGAGTGACACAGTGGAGATCGTTAGTTTCTGTATTCCGGTCTTTACACAGTCATGCCCGTGTGGGGCAGACAGGTACCGGCGCGAAATCAGAAACCTGGTTTTTGACAACAAGACTTCCATGTCCTAGAAGCTCAGGGATAGTGGCAAACTACTAGTCCGATATAATAAATGTGAAACGGACACTTCTGAGGGTTGCTTGTCCCTCGGAACCATGGTAGTTCGGTCCATATCCCTTCGGCGACCGATTGATGATTACTACTCATGCCGAATAGGGAGAGCTTTATGGACACTTTTGAGGGTTACAAGCCCCTCAGAACCGTGGGTACTTTGGACCATATCCCTCCGGCGCCCGATTGGTCCTAAGTATTGATCCGATTTTCCCAGCTTGGTGGTGGGAGGATATTGAGCTCTGTCCTGGACAGGTGCTCTATCCCAGCTATTACCTTGTGGGTTTGGGTCCTCCATGACCATGGTTCTTGTCCCATGAATGTGTCCGTCCCTAGCTTCCAACATGTTGCGTATCCATGGTTGTCCTCTGTTGTCGAGCCTGTTTTACATCTTCTGACCGATTTGCAATCTATTTCCACCTGGGAGGGCCCCTGTCGGCCGGCCATTGGTCGGTGTTCAGACGGACGGTTCCTCCCGCCCCACGTGGAATTGCCTCTATCGGGGGAGCCCCTGTCGGAGACGGTTATCCCCGTCTTGATGACAAGCTTCAGCTGCGCTCCGTTCGTGCGAGATCTAGCCGACCCGTCTGTCTCAGTGGCTCTACATTGGTGTTCCGGTTCGGGGAGTGGAGTACCCAGGTAGCGATGCCTGAGGATGACGTTCACCCATGCCGTACCGGCGCCAGAAACACATGTATTTCTCAAACCCTGTCTTTTAACAAAGTTGATGGCGTTCTGAAAAAAAAAACCTCCAGCTAAGACAAGATACCTGATTAAGCGGTGCCCCGGCACCTGTGGCTCCGGCCATGGGCAGTTCAGGGCCTCCCGCTGGGCGCACGGTGGATTGACCTAGGGCCTCCTCCCCTCACGGGATAGGAGTGGTCCCTGGCTGTTCTCTGCTTAGTGTGCTCGGGTACAACCTCTATGTTGTGAGTGGCTACCTGGTTGATCCTGCCAGTAGCATATGCTTGTCTCAAAGATTAAGCCATGCAAGTCTAAGTACACACGGCCGGTACAGTGAAACTGCGAATGGCTCATTAAATCAGTTATGGTTCCTTGGATCGCTCCAACGTTACTTGGATAACTGTGGCAATTCTAGAGCTAATACATGCAGACGAGCGCTGACCTCCGGGGATGCGTGCATCTATCAGACCCAAAACCCATGCGGGCCAATCTCGGTTGCCCCGGCCGCTTTGGTGACTCTAGATAACCTCGAGCCGATCGCGCGCCCTTTGTGGCGGTGACGTCTCATTCGAATGTCTGCCCTATCAACTTTCAATGGTACTTTCTGTGCCTACCATGGTGACCACGGGTAACGGGGAATCAGGGTTCGATTCCGGAGAGGGAGCCTGAGAAATGGCTACCACATCCAAGGAAGGCAGCAGGCGCGCAAATTACCCACTCCCGACTCGGGGAGGTAGTGACGAAAAATAACAATACAGGACTCTTTCGAGGCCCTGTAATTGGAATGAGTACACTTTAAATCCTTTAACGAGGATCCATTGGAGGGCAAGTCTGGTGCCAGCAGCCGCGGTAATTCCAGCTCCAATAGCGTATCTTAAAGTATGGAATAGAGAGAATAGATTTTCACCTTGACAGGTGTTTCCTCCTTAGTAGGAGAGAGAGAGAGAGAGTGAATGGCCTTTTCACCTTGACAGGTGGTCATCCTTAGTAGGAGATATAGAGAGTAGCTGTTCACCTGACATATGATTTCTCCTTAGTAGGAGATAGAGAGAATGGCCTACACACATTGACAAGTGTTTTCTCCTTAGTAGGAGATATAGAGAATAGCTATTCACCTGACATATGATTTCTCCTTAATAGGAGATAGAGAGGAGGGCCTTCTCACCTTGAGAGGTGTTTTCTCCTTAGTAGGAGATATAGAGTATAGCTATCCACCTGACTTATGAGGTATCCTAGTAGGGGATGGAGAGAATGGCCTACTCACATTGACAAGTGTTTCTCCTTAGTAGGAGATATATAGAATAGCTATACAGTGGGCGTTTCCGGACACCGACAGGGCATACGATCAGGATCCTCCACAGCCCTGGTTCCGGGGGCCCGGGGAGGAAGCTACGGGAAGGAGATAAACCGGTGTGGCCAAGTAAGCGCCACAAGCGCAGGGCAGGCGAAGGGTAAGCGGGGAGGAAACCACCTGGGAGGGCCCCTGTCGGCCGGCCATTGGTCGGTGTTCAGACGGACGGTTCCTCCCGCCCCACGTGGATAGCCTCTATCGAGGGAGCCCCTGTCGGAGACGGCCTCCCGTCTTATTGACAAGCTTCAGCCGCGCCCCGTTAGAGCGGAATAAAGAAGGAGAGGGAGTGGACAGTTTCTCCTTGAGAGGGGACTCCAGATGGGAAAGAGAGAGAGAGAAGGGCCTTTCCATTTGATAGGAGATATAGAGAATAGCTATACAGTGGGCGTTTCCGGACACCGACAGGGCATACGATCAGGATCCTCCACAGCCCTGGTTCCGGGGGCCCGGGGAGGAAGCTACGGGAAGGAGATAAACCGGTGTGGCCAAGTAAGCGCCACAAGTGCAGGGCAGGCGAAGGGTAAGCGGGGAGGAAACCACCTGGGAGGGCCCCTGTCGGCCGGCCATTGGTCGGTGTTCAGACGGACGGTTCCTCCCGCCCCACGTGGATAGCCTCTATCGAGGGAGCCCCTGTCGGAGACGGCCTCCCGTCTTATTGACAAGCTTCAACCGCGCCCCGTTCGAGCGAGATAAAGAGGGAGAGGGAGTGGACATTTTCTCCTTGAGAGGGGACTCCGGATGGGAAAGAGAGAGAGAGAAGGGCCTCCTGCCTCTCCCTCCCCTCAATGCGGGTGGACTGGTCCTAGCCCGGTCCCCGGCAACTCCTCCTCGCCTGGGATGTGCCCGACTTGCTCCATCCCCTTTCCCCGTTAGGCACGGCTAAATGACGCACCGATGGGCGGGTGTGTAGGCCGCCACCGAGGGGGACTGGGGGTGTCCAGTGGACCGGGACTTCCCAAAATGGTCTCACATTTTTAAGCGGCTTGAGTATCGCCCCGTATCCTCGCGCGGCACTGGGAACCCAGTCAACTGCTCTGCGCCCCGGCGCAGGCGGGGGTTTAATGTCTCCCCGGCTTCACCGGTGCTTCGGCGACGACGCAGAGGAGCACCCGGAGGCCCCCTTAAGTTAAACCTATTGTCTTTGAACTATGGCCTCTCGCTTTGGTGAAGGGCGGGTGGGAGAAAGGAGGGCAACCTCCCCAACCCCGCCTAGCCACTAGCAAACTGTCTCTGAAATGCTAGTGCAGGGGGTAAGGGAGACAGCCTTCTTGTAAGGCTCGTTCAACCCCCTCCTACAGTACACCTACCTCAGCAGGTGTCGACAGCATGTAAACAAGAGTTGCCTCGATACTGGTCTACTGCAATTAGGGTCCTGCAGAGGGCGGTTGCTACAGGCCTTGGGGGTGAGCGAGGGAAGGAGGAAACAGCTGGCCAAGCTGTTCAGCAGGAGGGCGCTCCTGTACTCCTTGGATGTCCTCAGGGACTTCTATAGGACGGATGGGGAGGCAGAGGCCTCGGAGGACGAGGGCGGAGACAGCCTCCCCTAGGATGGCCGGAGGGCGCAGGCAGGAGGGAGCGGGAAACAAAAAGAAGATTAAAAAGATATATAAAATACAAAACCAAATATATGTTGTCAAGGTAAACCTAAGCGATAAACAACACACATGCTGAGAGTCAGAGGGGAT